>NC_083354.1:128889385-129219385 GCF_030254825.1 Meriones unguiculatus
AATGACTATGTGGCGTGCAAGATGAAGGGGGCTAGAACCAGCCCTCCAGCTCACCCTCATCAAGCTGAGATGGGTCCATCATCAGTGGAAATGGAAAAGGCTGGATCCTACAAGATGTATCTGGCCATGAGGCTGAAATGGTGATGTCCTATAGTAGAATTATTACCCTTCTAAGAAAAGACAAGAATATGGAGTCCTTCTCCTGCCCTCCCTCACTCCTCTTATATCTCCCTCTGCCTATGGTCCCCTCTGATGGATCCGGTGATATGCTCCAGCTGGAACACTCAGTGTGCTTTGTTCTTGGAGTTTGGGCTTCCAGACTGATGAAATTATGTGTGTACTGTTTAAGCCAGCCAGCTTAAGTCCCTAGGACAACAGTAAAATGTATCTTTAAGTGATGATTAGATTTGTCAAGTTTTGGAGTCAGCTTTTCTACACAAACACCAGAAGCAAGATTTAGAGTGTGCCTTTCCTCGGTCCTTCCTTCTCTAGGTGACAAAAGCAACTAGCAGCCCAGCCTAAGTCAGTTTCTCTGCCTTTGCTATGTGTAACCTCCCTGAATGCCATTCTCTAGTCTTTCCTTTGGAACAATTATTTGCAGTACAGGCAAATCTTTTATTTCAGAAAAATATGTAGTATGATTTCCACAGAGAAAAAAAAATCTAGCAGAAAAAAAAATCAATTTATTAGCATGGAAACAAAACACCCAGCAGAACATGGTCAAGGGAAATAAAGGCAGAACTGACCGGATTGATGTGGCTTCCTGCCACTGCAAGCATCCTTGGCTCTGCAGACACCCACTGACAAAATAATGAATAGCAAGGGAAACAGACCAGCAAGAAACTGTCACTTGTCAATTAAATGTGAGGTTTCATTACTGACACAATAAAGCAAGATTGTCACCAAGGAGCCTGACTGATTTTTTTTTATCACATAAAATGGGAACAATTAATTTGAAATATGTTCCCCTTTGGCTTACCAAGCCGCTGGAGCCACGTGGGAATTTTCAAAACACATTCCTGGTAGAAGGTGGTCCATCAGCATGTTGTGGCTGCAGTTACATTATCAGCATGACAGCATGTGACAGTGTCCAAACTTGGATGCCTTGACATCTTCCCACTTAGACCAGAGGAAAACAGTTTTCAGCTGTCTACTCACCTTTGAAATGTAGAAATGTTTTAAAATGAGCAAGGCTTTTGGACCAGAACTTTCTCAAGTCTCACTACAATACTAGCATTCCCATGACTTAGGATACATTACAGTGTCCTGTATAGGTAATTACTAGCTAAAATTTTCCACAAAAAATATTAAACATAGAGTCTGGTGTTAGACTAGGTTCAGAAGGAAGGAGAGGAAGACCTCCCCTATCAGTGGACTTGGGGAAGGGCATGCGTGCAGAAGGAAAATGAAGGGAGGGATTGGGGAGGGGAGGAGGGAGGAACTACAGGGGGGATACAAAGTGAATAAAGTGTAATTAATAAAGAATTAAAAAAAAAAAGATGACAGTGGTTAAAGTGCTTGTTCTGAAAGCAGAAGGCCCTGAGACTGAGCCCAGACTCAGTGTGAAAGCTCACTGTGATAGCACACATTTGTAGTCACTGCCCTGGTAAATGAAGAAAGGCATATTGCTGGGGCACACTGACCAGCCAGCCTATCCTGTCTTCTGAATTCTGGACCCGTAGAAAACTCCAGTCTCTACCTGCACGAACACGCGCTGGCACACTCACGCGCGCGCGCGCACACACACACACACACACACACACACACTCATTTGCACACGCACTCCCTCTCTCTATCTTTCTTTCTCTGTTATACACACACCGGCACACACACATACATGTTTGCGCACACCAAAAAAGTGTAATTACAGTAGATATTTATTGACTTTTAGGATACATTTGTTTTAAAACAATTTTTTTTCAAAGAAATGCAATATGCTCTGTCCTGATATAAAATTATGTCCATTTTTTATTAAAAAATACTTCCTCACTGCTACTGGGGAGAGGAGAGGCCTCGAGAGCCCACTCAGTGTGTAAGGAGCTGCAGGCAGAAGAGTCTCGCAGGCCCGGCAGGAAGCCTGACAGAAGCCTCGTGGGACGATGAGGCTGCAGACCATCCTGTGCCGGCCATGCTGGCAGTGCTAGAAACGTTGCCGGAAGGGAGAGTCTCTGTGCTGAGCCTGAATCCTTGAGCCGGTCCCCTGATGAGGCCCGCTGGTGGCCACACAGAGAGGATAGTGCGTTTCCTTGCCAGTTCCCACCTGAGGAGATGATGGGAACCTCTAAGGATGAGCCGCCCCGTTTCGGGCTCTCTGACCTGGTCTTCTGCCTGCAGCTCCTTACACATCGAGTGGGCTCTCGAGGCCTCTCCTCTCCCCAGTAGCAGTGAGGACCACAGGTCCCCAGATCTGGGCCAAAGCCTGGATGAGACGTGTGTGGGCAGTGGCAGCAGTGAGCCCAATGACCCAGGGAACCCCACACAGGCCCATGTTCACCGCTGCCAGACTCTCCAGGGCCAGATGGCTGAGCTCAGGGCAGAGCTGTGCCAACAGAGGGCTTATGAGTACGAGAGGAGCCTGAAAAGCATCGAGGAGGGCCGTGCTGACCTGTGGAAGCAGATGTCTCGGTTGGAAGAGTAGCTGGACCAGGAAAGGAAGAAGTATGCCATGTTGGAGATCAAGCTTCGGAACTCGGAGCGAGCTCATGAGGATGTGGAGCGCAGAATCAGCTGCTGCAGAAGGAGATGGAGGAGTTCTTCGCCACCTTGGGGAGCTTGACTGTTGGGACCAAAGGGGCCAGAGCCCCAGAATGACAGGAGCAGAAGCACATGTCTATGTATGTCTATGTCTGCTCACTTTCCTGCAGGGCTGGCCACAGGCTACAGAGGAAGCCAGAAGCTTCAAGCTTGGGCCAGGCTACCAGCAGGGCCATCTGCCAAGTGCCAGATAGAAAGAGCCTGACACCTCCATGGGGACCGTCAGGATCCCACATAGTCCAGACAGGATCTGGATGTTCTCCAAACATACGGTTTCCCACATGTGTCAGGAGACAGGGGCAAGACTCATCCAGGAAGAGTCCCCAGTGGCCACCCAAAAGGATGGCATCTGAGAGCCAGGCCACCACTAAGAACTTTGCACTCTTTATTAAATGTGTTCTGAACACAAAATCAAACAAACAAAAAAACAAAAACAAAAACAAAAAAACCTCTTCCTTATTTTCATGATCTTTATTTAGTTAACAGCAAAATTTGCCAAGTTAAGAGTACTGATTGTCAGGGCCTGCCTCAAATGGGGTTCTAGAACTGAGAGGAGGAGTGGACACACACCCCATCTCTAACCCAGAAGAAATCCCCAACTGTTAGCCACATACAAATGAGACTTTAATTTCCTTCAAGAGGTCTCTCTGGGGAACTAAACCACTCTTAAGGGCAGACTGCACGCCCAGCAGTTGGTGCCAACATCTCTGCAGGTTCCTTGTTTCACAATGTCATGTCAGGGCTTCTTTTCCTTTTTCTTTAAATTTTATCTTTTTTTTCATTTTTCAATTTTCTATTCTCTTCTTTGCCTCTTCAGTATATACACAAAGGTGTGTATATACTACAGCTTTGGGTTCCATTTTTAGTGGGATTCCTAAGTCTTTGAATGAGTGCGTTTCTGCACCTATGTGTCTCTTGTGTCTTTTCTTGGGCTTTTCCCCCCTTTTGGTTATTTTTTTGTCCTGTTCTGATGTGTTTTTTTGTTTTATCTTATTATATTTTATTATTCAAGAAGACAGTGCTGAAGTGATGGAGTTTCCACTCTTCTGCAGGTTTGTCTGTTCTTTCTCTTCTTTAATTAACTCCTACCCTTTCACACCATTAGCAAATCAGTTCCTACACCTAGCCAAATTTCAAAACAAGCATCTGACAAAGAAGATGGATTTTTGTTCTCATATGAACACTTTTAAAATAGGGATGAATCAAAAACAGCTTTGTCCTATATTTCTTCAGTGTTTCTAACAAATCAGAAGTGTAACTATACGAAAATAAAGCCAGTGAGTGCCCAACCCAGGCTGGCATTTGGAAAAGGACTTAGCACTATTTAAAACATCACTGCCTGCCAGAGAAAGAAAAAAGGGAAAAAATAAAGAGTGGATATAATGTGGATGCAACATTATTGTGTTTTGCCAATAAGAAACGATATTTTTAGCTAGCATCTTCTTCCTTTGAGATGAGTATAGCTATATCGACAGAAGCAGTTCTAGACAACGACATAAGACAACGTCTCCAATTCTTTAAGTGTTGCAGTTCTTGAATAATTACAATCAACATTTTTGAACAAAGCATTTTTCTCCCACAGAGAGGGAAACACAAAAGAAAACAATATCATGTTTTTTCTGAAAGTCTAGATCTTCCCGTCTAGGTAACACAAGGACCAAGACAGGGACAGATTTCAAAGACAGAAGGATGAGTAGATTTAATTGACCATTAAGTTATGTAGCCAAATACATAAGTGATAAAAAGTCAAACTGCACACTAAAGATAATATAAAAACTATTTTTCTTACTTAGTGCTTCTGTTGCTGTGATGAAATGTCATGACCAAAATGCATCTTGAAAGGAAGAGTTTATTGCACATAATAATCCACCTAAGGAAGCCAGAGCAGGAACTCAAGGCAGGAACCTGGAGACAAGAACTGACAAGAACTGGAGACAAGAAGCCATAGAAAAGCGCTGCTTACTCTCTTGCTTGCTCGACTCCCTCACTGCCTCCCAGGACCACCTGACTGGAGATGCCACCACCCACGTTGGGCTGAGCCCTCCCTCACCAACCTAACTCAAGAGAACGCCCACTGGCTGGCCACGGCCTGATCTTACGGACACATTTTCTCACATTTTCTCAGCTGAGGTTCCTACCTCTCAGATGTCTCCAGCTTGTGCCAAGTTGACAACAAAATAGCCAGCATAGGCTTCATAAGGAAAGTTATGCTTAAGCTGAGTCTTAAACATACTTATCAGTGCATTCACTCAACTTTCATTTATTCCGGACTACTTAACCAGAAAGTGGAGTAATACATAAAAAACATGAGTTCACGTACACACATTTATTCTATGAAAGGTAAATATATTAAGAAGTGAGAAATGGACATGACATCTCCGGGATAAAGCACCCTGACCAAGTGGAAGAGTATAATGATGAAAGGGAGAAAAATAGAACAGATTATGTAACCCAATATCAGTATCTTCTAGGGATTCAATGCTAGGAAGAGGGTATCTGGTTTTTGTTAACAATGAGAAAGGCACTAGAGAGTTAGATTCTATAAAATGAATTAAATACAATTTCTAAGACCTTTCACATGATTCTAAGAATGAATTAAATCCAGGGATAGAAACATGAATATGATTAAAAAAAAAAAGTTGTATCTGAACAAGGAAGTGTTTGTCCAGGAAAAACAATCTCAATCCAGTTAGCTTCAAGTAAAGAGAGGCTTCATACAAGAATATAAGCTTCAAAATTATAAATATCTTGAGACACAGAAGTGAATATGTCAAGCCCCTTGGGCTAGCCAGTAAGGCTTCTTCTTTCACCTCTCAAGAAACTACTCAAGAGTGGGCCAATCTGCTTCCACTGAATGCCCAACTTTTCCTGCTGTGTTAGCGCTGCCTCCGTCTATATGTACACAGCACAGCTGTGCCAATCCAACGTAATCTTTTGTTCCTCAACCATTTGAGAATCCTGTTCTAAATTCCAGGTATACATTGTGGCCCAGTCACGTTCTAATCAGCTGAAGGAAGGATGCTTGAGGCACAGGCTACACGGCACCACCTTCTCCTTCCATGTTTAAGGGGTGGAATCCTTGACAAAGAGACCCGATGACTGAGATGCCCAGTAAGATGAAACTCTGGACTTGGACAATACCAAAAGAAATGCAAACAAAGGGGGTAATGTTTGAATAAAAAATGTAAAATGTAGTTAGTGAACAGATGCATATGAGGAATGAAAAATATTTCAAAACTGATATAAAAGGTTAAATTTAGGTATCTGAGAGAAAATGACTACACTCAATATGACCAGAGAATTTTGGAGGGAGTTCAGTTTTAACAAAAAGGCAATGTATCCCATCTGAAGAAAAGAGAAATAAGTTTGAGGGAAAGAAAGGAATGCACATAGAATGAAGTAGTTAATTCAGACACATGGCTGATTCTGAGACAATGGTGATCACTGGGTATTGTGCGCTGGAATTAACCTCTTATGGTGATAATTAAAGACATGGCATAGCAACAGAGTGGACAGGACATTTTTCAAAGAAGACTTTTACTGGGGAGACTTAAGCTGAGGTACTGGTTATAACTACAAGAAGGGAAGGTTGGAGACCTACTAAGTAAACATCCGGGAGAGAAAATAATATTAATAATCCAGGAGATGATAGAGAAAGTTGTATTTTAAAAATAATAGAATTATATCATAAAAGAGGCAGGATGGGCAACATCTGCCCAACATTTGTTATGGTTCCTTTGCTTCACATTTCTGTTTCTTCTGAAAATAATACCCTTTCCAAAAGTTTTCAGTCTTTGTGCTATGATATGAACAGGCAGCAATCCCACAAGTTTGTGTGTTTGAATACTGGGGAGCAAGTGCGTGTGGTATGTTAAGGCTATAGAAGTGGGTCATAAGACCTAGTTGGCTAGGTAGATCACCAGAGATGAGGCCAAAGTGCTGTAGCCACGGTGTGGCGACTTACCAGGCTCTTTGATTCCACATCACGCTCCACAGACTGAACTGCCTCAGCTGCCATCATAATGGACTGCACGCCTCATGCTCGAAGCCAGTATAAACCTCTCCTCCATGAAACTTTGTCCTTCAGTGATGAAAAATGTAACTACACTTAAAAAAAAATTCAGTGCTGCTTAAAATACTTATCAGTTTCTTTCTTTTTTCCTAGTAACAAATTATATAGCTGGGAAAGAAAAAGAGATTTTCACTTAAACTATTCTTTCAGTCATCCTCTTGACTAATAAGACTAAACTTATGAACTTTGAGCACAAATGAGACCCATTTCAAAATATTAGGGGCTGGTGAAGAGGCATGAACAGAAGGAGTCTATTTCTAACAGTAAATGAGAATCTGTCTGTATCTCCCTTTGGTTACAAAAAGAAAAGTGAAGCTAGTTAAAAGTTTGCTGTTCTTAAATTAAAAAGAAATAACTGAAACCTCCCTGCAGTGAAATTAAAGCAGGTCTGGATGAAAGACTAAACTCTTTGCAGGGGCTCTGGCTGGGTCATGTAAAGGTGTCAGAACATGAACCCAGCTCCCAGCTATGTTTTCTTCTTTCAGACACTGCACCTGTCTTTATAATAAGAAAAAGCAAACATTGTGACTATGCCCAACAGAAAAAAGAGCCAGTGGTGACACTCTACTGCTGTTTGAACAACTCTACTGCCCTATTGATTCATATTGAACCAAAATTCCTAAGAATTTTCCACACTCATTTCAGTAAAGACTATTTGTCTCTCTTTTGTATTTAATTAAATAATTTCCTGACCCAAAATTAAACTTTTGCATTTTCTTTATAATAGTTTACCTGTTGCATATCAGCTGACACATTTCAATATAATCCTTCTTTATCCTGAGCTTGTAAATTGTCGAAGACACACCCCCTGTTTTCCTATCTGTCTGGAAGCTACCAATCACCATGCCATATTACTCCCTCATTCTAAAGCTGAGTATTTGCTGAGGGTCTGACATATTGCTAGCTGGCAGCACAACAGAATCATCTCAAAGATGCAAGCAGAGGGAGGAGGGAGGGTGGGATTGGGAGGGGAGGAGGGAGGGGCTTATGGGGGGATGCAGAATGAATAAAGTGTAATTGATGAAAAATTTAAGAAAAAAGGGAAAAAAATAATTTAAGAACCTTAAATGACTTTCAAAAGTGGAGGAAAACATGGAGTTAGTCAAATGGCATGGAGCATGTCTCGCCCCTGGGGGCAATGGTCTCCTGAACCTACTCAGACCTCGGACACCACCACTGCTAGTTCTAGAACTGACGCAGGATGTTCCAACAAGGGGTTAAGGCTTCTCATAATATTTCCTATAAGCCCACACCTGTTTGTCTATATCCCCCATTTTTATTCATTATTAGCCAGATAGAACCAAGTAATTGTGGTAATGATACTTGCTTTTTTGCCCAATGCTGGAATGCTAGTAAATTTAGGTATGCCCTGGTTACTCGCATGCCTCACTGGGTGCCTGTGCCCATTGATGCCCCTCACGCTATGACTCTCTTCAGACAGAAAAGGGATCTTGGAACTACAGCCACCATTGTTACTACCATCTCATTGGCGGCTGTTGGAGCTACCACCAGGGCATTAGCCATGAGTCATACTGGGCAGACTGCTCAGACCCTGAATAATCATTTAGCCAATGTAGCTCATGCCTTAGTTGTACATAAAGGAATTAATGCTCAACTAAAAGGAAGCTTGATGGTGTTCAATCAGAGGATTGACCTCTTGCAGGAGCAAATTGATACCCTATGGCAAATCGCTCAACCTGGCTGTCAATGAAAGTATGCTGGACTTTGTGTCACTAGCATACAACATGAGAATTTTTCCTGTGCTGCAAATCTGTCTAAACAATTGTAGAGCTATATTTTAGGTAATTGGACTGGAGAATTCGATACTACGATGGAGCAGCTGAGAGTGGCCATTGTCACAGTAAATTCTACCAGAGTGGACGCAGGACTAGCCACAGGATTATCAACATGGATTGCTGCAGCCATGAATCATCTGAAGGAATGGGCAGGCATGGGAGTGTTAGCAGGCCTTCTGATGTTGGTCTCCTTGGTTTGCCTGTGGTATATATGCAAGATTAGAGTGTCACAACAGTGTGATGCAGCCATGATCATTCAGGCCTTTACAGCCATTGAAGCAGGACATTCTCCCCAAGCATGGTTGGATACCATAAAAAGCTAAAATGATATGCGAGGCTAAGCACTGCACTCAGGGTCAGCCGCTTTCGACCCAGAGAAGAGCATGTCTAATTGCATGCGGGTTGATGCCCCAGGTCCCGCCTCTGAGAAAAAGGAATCGGACAGGTCTGATGCTCTTTGGGTGGATGACACCTAAATGAACATCTGTACAAAGTCCCAATTTATTTCTAATATCAGAGATCAGACCTCTACTCTTGCCTGATGCGTCTAAAACAAAAAGGGGGGACTGTAGAGAGCTGCGGAATGCTATGCCTTAAAGATGGAGCTGGTTTCCGCCTTCCACCTTCCCGATGGTGAGTGCTCTCTGTCAGGAACAACTCCACATTTGGCTAAGGCTGAGGATCTGGCTTGCTTCCATGTATGTGGACCTATCTGCATTGCCCACGTGGCATGCCTGGGTTGGCTACCCAGAGGTTATTTAAGCTGTGGGCTGGCTTTCCCCAGGGTCCGAGGATTGTTCAAGGTTCCTGAATAAACTGCATTGAAAAAAAAAAGAAAAAAAAGAAAAAAAAAGATTCCCTGCCTTTAAGAGATCTGTCTGTAGCCTTAGGGGAGGAAAGGAGCACATTTGCAATAAATATCGTGATAAATGCAATAGCAGAGGTTGGTTGGTCAGTGGATGATAGCACTCAAAGGATGGTATCCTATAGACGTGATAAGATGAAAAACTGACTCAGTCTTCCACCAAGATAGCAGGTTGAGGCTGTAAGGGACAGACACAGCATTGTAACCAAGGCAACTTTCTGCAAAAGACAAGCTTTTCCTCCCTACTTATCTCCAGGGTAGCGCTGAGACGTGACTAAAGTCCTGAAACAAACATCGGGACCTATCCAGATCGATGGTTTTTAACTTGTGGTCCTCTGACAAATCCCACGGGCATTCATAACCTTGCAGTTTGTTAGAGTGGTGCATTCTTACCCTAACACACACTGAACCTGGAACTATGGGGGAGGATACAGAAATCTGTGTGCTAGCTCACCCTTTCCATGGCATCCACTCAAGACGAGCTCTGATGTTCTATGCACCAGCCCTTTAATCTGGGTTTTGCAGGTGGCTTATCACTCCCATGGTAGCTTTGGAGAAGTGGAGACAGGAAGATGCTGTCAAAGATGATGGCCTCTTTGGAAACACCAGTTCAGCTTCTCACTGCTCTGAGATTATTAGCAAATTACTTAACCAGGACATTTGGATCCCTACTCAGCCAAATCTACCTCTGACGATTATGTTACCATTTCATTTCAAATGAAAGCAAGGGTGAGCCAACTATAACAGGAATTAGAATTGATATAATGATATCTAATACTTTCCTCTGGATGTATGGCCCGAAAGTGGTCTTCAAGTATTTGAAAAAGCAATACCTTCCCTCATTGTAAGATGGATTTTTATTTATCATTCTCAATAGAAATCATTTGTGTGGTTTGGATATGAAACGTCCCCTACAGTCTCCTGTGTTGGAGACTTGTTCCTCAGCTACTAGCGCTGCTTGGAAAGGTTATAGAACCCTTAGGAGGTGTAGCCTTGCTGAAGCAGGTGGGTCACGTGCCTTGAGGTTTCATAGCATGGCTCTACTTTTCTTTGCTCTCTCTGCTTGCTGACTACAAATAGAATGTGCTAACTAACTGCCTGCTCCTGCCACCACACTTTCTCCACAGTGATAGAATCTGTTTCTTCAAACCATAAAGCAGAATAAACTTTTCCTTCTTTAAGTTGTTTTTATGTCAGTAGTTGGACACAGCAAGGAGGAAAGAAATTAATACAATTGGTATTTGGAACCAGACCAGCGAAGAATGTTTCCATAGTCGAAGGGGCTTGGGCAAAGTTGGGAGGGAGTCACTGAAATTTTCTCCTACCTGAGGACGGAATCTCATTATAGTGTCAGAAGTCACCATCTACCATCCAAGGGAACATCAATAACTAGTCTAGTTTCTGTCATTGTTGCTTAGCAAGTATACTGTATGGTTTCTGATGGTGGCCTCGAACATTTCATCTGCATTCTAAAACCAGAGAAAAATATCTTAAAGGAGCCAAAGCATCTATTTTGTCTATATGTTGTGACTAGAGATGCATAAACGTTAGCAGTCTGTGGATGCTGGGATCTTCATGACCCGCTTTATCTGTGGCACCTGCTAGTAGGCTTACCTAAATATACTCTGTTTATACTTTACCTGGGTTTGCACAAAGAAGAGGTGGGTGTCTAAGTGTATCAACGTTACCAAAATGTAGGCACTCCTTTAATGTTTCAGACTTTGCGATGACATATTTCACGTTAAAGTAGTGACTGTCCTGTTAACTAGTTTTTTTGCATGATGATGGAGTATTTGCTCTTTTCTAAAATGAGGTAAATGCAATTTTTTTGATCTAATAAGGGCCTAGGATCTATAAAAAGGAAAGTTTCCGATGAGATTAAATTTCAATGCTCATGGAGAGCTACATCAAAGCAATTAAGAAAGAGTGAGTTAAATATAGCTTTCCCCTGACAGAGAAGCTGCCCTTAGTAAGACACATTGCTGCGTTCTATAACCAAACACTCTGTCCCAGTTTACTTTCATTCTAGAGAAATCAAAATACCCCACAAAGTGGCATATGTGAGAAGCCAAGAAACGTGATTATTTGAGTCAATCATAGTAGGAATAGCAATAATTGGACTTACTGCCACAAGTGACTAGAAAGATCCCCACACCAGATTTCAATGACAGTTAACACACACTTGCCACACAGACTACACAGAAAAGAGGTGACACCCAGTGACAAAATATGATAGGAAGTGATCTAACGGACCTCCACTCTAAGACCAACTCTTCTAAGATTTACCTACACGATAGACCTGCCGTGCCCTCAAAGCTAAATAACAGCAGTAAACCTACAAGCTACTTGCTGTATTTCTGAGATTCCTAAGTACAGGACCTTATCTGACCCATTTCCATTTCCTCCAGGACCTATCAAACATTGACTGGTCAATGATCTGCTATTAAAAAACAAGTAAACACGTAAAAACTTTTGGTTGGTTTTATTCAAAACAGTACCTTACTGTGTAGCCCTAGCTAGCTTGATGCTGAGTAGTCCAGGCTGGCTTCAAACTCATGACAATCCTGCTTCAGACTCTTGCGTTCTAGGATTGTAGGTGTGTAACACCATGCCCCAGCTGTGAGTGACTTGATTATTGAGAGTTGACATCACCAGCTTGCTCCATTCTCCATTGGACGATCACTTTACATATAGACTGCCTCTACCTTAAAATAACCACCAGGGGCTGCTAGTTGGTATTTTTTAAAAACCTGAAGTATTTTTAGCATGAATCTCTAAAATACTGCTGTATTGCAAACTGTACTTTACAAAGGGCGCGTTAGTGTGCGCTATCACATACGTTCTTCCCACAAGTGAAGTGGACACTCATCTCATTGAACCGCTGTGAGGCCTTCTGCCTCTTTACTGGACTTTTGTCCAGTGCCTGGAGTGCTGGAGTGCTGTAGAAACAAGAACAAGCCTCTAAGTCACAAAAATGTCAGGTGTGTCCATCTTGCTCTTTTAGTGTGCCCGCTCTGAGAACTCAGCCACTGTGCTTTAGAAAAGCCAAGCATCCCCACACAGAGGCCATTTGCAGGTGTGCTAGCCCAGGGCCCCGGATGAGGCCTCAGCCAGGAGACAGCATTAACTGACAGGCATGTGGAATGCAGTCAGGAGCAAGCTTTCCCTGCTGAAATACATCAAAATTGTAGTTTCATGGAAAAGAAAACAAAAAGAACATTACTCTTATTTCAAACCATGAAGACTGGGGTGGTTTGTTAGGAAATAATGAGACCATTTTTTCAAGAGATGAAACATTCCTAACACCTCAGAAACCTGTCTCTATCCATCCTAGTTGCTACCCTGAAAGCAAGTATTATCCTGATTGCTAACATCAGACATTTATTTGGGCTATTTTGAAACCTATATGTCATACGAAGACACGTAACAGTACAATGGTTACTCTTCTGGCTGCTTTTCCTGAAGGTCCTGTTTGTATAATTAATCAGTATTGTTGCATAGACTTGGGTTCTTGGTTTCATTGCTGAGTGTTATTCTCTCGCATGAACAAACAGTTCATCTCCTAGCTGCTGCTGCTGAGTGCCTGAATAATAACACTGCTATAAAAATCTAATGTATGTCTTTGGGGAATACAATATTCCTTTATTAAAGTGAGAGAAAATTATGGGCACACAACAGGCAAACATTTGTGTTTTATTTACCATGCCAAATTATTTTCCAAAGCGATTACACCAATTGACACTCCTATTAACCATATGTAAATGTCCCTCTCTCACAGCTTAGCTCTGGCATTCTGTTTAGTGACCTTAATGTGCATATTCCTGACTACTGAAGTAACACCTACTACTGTTACTACTGAAGTAACACTCAGAAAAGCAGAATCAGAAGGGATGTAATTGGGTGAGTGTCTGAAAATCAGTGACTGAACAGCAGACCCCTCCCATATGGAGGTCTGCCTAGAGCTGGTTAAAGACTCATAATGAAATAACATAGGACTGGTGAATACAATAAAACAAGGGTCCCCAAGTCCCTCCATAGATACAGAGTGGATTTTTGTGACCTTTCCCACCAGACAAGAAAACCACCATCCTGGGAAGAGGCTGTTTCTCCAGGTAAAGAATCTGTTTAAGAGTTTTGCCAATCTTGTCTTTTTTTTTCTCTCGTATTTGTAAGTCTTTTATAGTTTATTAGATACCTAGATTCTATTATAATCTCTTGAATTCTATTAAATATTCAGAAAACCTATAGTATTGTTTCATTTGGGGGTTAGTTCTGTTTGTTTGGTTGGTTGGTTTACAGTTCTGTAGAATAATTTCTTCTTTGGCAGAAGTTCAGAATGAATTGTGTACTGTGCCTTTTCGATGCTAAGAATGTAACTGTGTAATCTTAGCATTAGTGCTTTTACTACTGTTCAGAGTCAAGGTCCTGTTGTACAGCTCTGGCTGCCTTAGAACTCACTATGTAAGCCAAACTGGCTTCAAATGCAAAAAGATCCACCTGCCTCTGCCTCTCAAGTGGCTTGAGACCATGTGCCACCATGCCTGGTGTCATGGTCTGCTTTTAATAAGGACATCGTGAAAGTGCTTATAAGAACTTTGATGGCACAAGCTTACTTTTCATGTTTAAAAATCATTTTGAAGGGTCTGCTGTGATGGGCCAAGTCTAAAGGCACTTGATGACTGGGTCTTCCTGGGAATGCACACAAAGGTCAGTCAAGAACTGCAGTGTCAAGATGGACTCTGCAGTGTCATCTAGCCCTGCCTTCATGTTCATGCTCTGTCATGCACGGAACCATGCATAAGTAAAGGATAATTCATTTTAAAGCCAATTCTGCAGGATAAAAGATGAAATAATTACTGAGGTCATTTCAGTATTTTTATTTAATATAAAAGCAAAATTTGATAAATACAAGTAGTAAGTTATGAAGAAATTAGTCTACTGATGTCCAAGTTTCATAATTCATATCAAATAATATGCAAACATCATGCATGTATCAGAATTTTAAAACGTCATTTACACAAATGTTGCTGAAACTAGTGTCTATAAGTACAAATATTTCAAACTCCTAGTAGTATCACTTTTTTGACAAAATAATTTCTTGCTCTGTCATCTCTTTCTAATGCACATACTTCACTAATGTTTTCAATGAGAGGTGGTCATTGCATCTCCATCTGTTCTAATCTAGACACCTTACAAAATGTTCATCATGTGACTGAAACCATTACGTATGACTCATTCTGGACCTTTCATCGCCATCATCTTCCATGGAACCTTCGTTTGTTATTTAGATCATCTCAACCACTTCTAAGGAGCCACAGTTAACATTTACAGAGAGACAAACATGTGATCAGAAGTATTTGAGGATTCTTCTTGATGCTTCATTGTCCAAATAAGAAACCCTTCAGCTCCACTCTCATGTGAAGGCGCAAATGTCCTTATTCTCCTCACTAACTTCTTGTATGAGGATCCCATCACTTCTAGCTCCTACTTGTGCAGGAGGTAAAACTAATCATGATTCAGCTGCTCAGTGAATCAGTATGTCCACATAGAACCGTACACCTTTTTATCTCATCTCATAGTACATGTAATTGACCTTATACTGAAAGTATCTAAATGTCTAAAGCATAATCTTAGACATAATATGCCCATTGCTATTTGTGTCTTCTAGCGAGTATACCCAAAACAAAATCTTGGTCAGGTAGAGTGGCAGATGTTTATAATCTTGTCACTTGATCTGAGGCAAGAAAATTTCCACTTCAAAGTCAGCCTGAGCTACAGGAGGAGATCTGGTAAAATACACACACACACACACACACACACTGGGGGGGGGGAGAAACTTACATTATCGTTACCAGATACAGACACACGAATGAAGGTGGCATATCTTAGCCTGTATAAACACAACTATTCTGTATCAATTGAAAATAACTAAGAAATTCTTTCTTGTTCAGGTGACATGTGAAAAGAAAAAAAAAACATATTCTTGTATTTGCCCTTTTAACTTAGAGACACACAGAAGACTGGGATTTTGTGTTATTTCTTTCACAATTTCCTGTTTCCTTATTTTCACTTTCTGAAATGTTTTGAGCTTCCTGGCTCTGTATTCTGCTGTCTAGTATTTTTCACGTGTTTTCCGAGGACATGGGAAATTTGTGCTGTGTTTTTCATTTGTTCATACTTGTTGGGCTGTTCTCTTTTCCTCCAGCTCTTTGTCTGTGTGTTTTCATCTCAGCTAGCACATTTCCCTGAAGCTTTTTTGCTTTGGTTTCATTTACGTTTTCTCTTGAATCATCAACGAATCTTCTCACCTTCAGTCAGAATATGACCAATCCTCCTTTAGCAATGTTTTCTGTTAAGCTTTAGGAAGTTCCTTTCTGCCAAATAAATTCTTTATTTCCGCTGTGGCTGTGTTGCCCCATCTCTTTGTTCGTCTGGCTTTCATACTTTTGACTTGATTTAAAATTAGTCTACCAAACACCATTTTCATTCTTCGAGATCATTTCTTACAATATTTTTCTTGGCTTTTTATCACTGATTTATTGTATAGACTTAGCATTGGTAATTGCCGTGATTGGAGGTGGTGTAGGTGCAATGAGTGCAATGCCTGTGGAGGCCAGAAGAGGGCATCAAATCCTCTGACGCTGGAATTCTACCTAGCGTGAGGGGCTCAGCACGTGTGCTGGAAACCAAACTCCAGTTTTCTGCAGGAACAGCAAGTGCTCTTAACCTCTGAACTATCTCTCCAGCCCCTTACTTATTTTCAGTTAGCACACAAACCAATGGTTTCAATATGCTGTTTTCGTGGACCTATTTTTAAATAATATTTTTATTTATTCTTTGACGTTTTCATGCTTCTTTGTTGTCACATTTTTGCTTTACGGCATACACATAGGAAACTCTCCAACATTTTGTAAGGTTCAGGGTACCAATAGGTAGGGGTTAAACTTTAAATCCCAGAGAAACCTGCCCAGCTCTGTGGAGTGCAGATATTTCTTTGGAAATACCACATGTAAAAGTAATGGCAAATATTCTGTATTCTGGGAGTTAGAGATAATGATGAGATAGCGACCTCCCCCATACACGTTTCAATTAAGAACCTCTTGTATTACTTGGTTACCTGTTGCTGCCACAACAATCGCTAAGTATTCAATAAACGAAAAGCTAGGATTTCTCGTGTCAATGGCTAAGAAATGCACGCAGCTGGGGGCTGCCTTCCTTCCTTGCACGGGAGCATCATCGCCAGCCTCCCTCGTGGAGTGTGCTGGCACACCTCAGTCCTCTGTTGCTATAGAAATGTGCCGCGGTTTCTCACCAGATCCTAGCTTGGGCAGGCCCCACTCAGCTGCACCAGCGTTCCTCACCACACTCTCCTCACATGCAGCAGGCTGAGGCAGCTTTATGCTTCGGATTTCTATTCCAAACTTCTCCTTCTGCCCTTTCACTCCAACAAGAGAAAGCTCTTTGTTTTTAAGTGTTTTAAGTTTATCTAGGTGTAACTAGGTAACTCTGAAAGTTTTTTCTTTTGAATTTTCTTTTCTTCCAAATGCATAATGTATGTTTGGCTTACTCCTTCACTGTCCCTTTTCTTCAGGCCTCTCTTATCCCTTTAATCCCCTTCATTTTCCCCTAGTCAATTTCAGTTCTTCTTTATTTTAATACATACATACATTATTTTATGGGACGATATAAAATTGAAGAATATCAAATAAGAGAAAGCATGATAGTTTGCACTATGAGACTGGCTTAAAGTTCTTAATATGATTGCCCAGTTGTATAAGTTTCCCTTAAAATAACATAACGTCATTCCTTTTTATGGCTGGAAAATTCATTGTACAAGGGTGGACACACAGAGAAATGCATAAAGTTACATTTTCCTATTTCTTTCTCTGTCGTTAGACACCTAGGTTGATAACTTCCATATTATGACTAGTGCTGCAATAAACACTGACACACTCATATGTGAGTATCTCTGTGATATACCAACTTGGGTAAATGACCAAGAGTAATACCTGAGTCATCTTTCTTTAATCTTTCCTCTCTTTCTCCTTTGCTTTCTCCCTCTCCTTTTCCCTCCCCCCATCTCAAGAAACTTCCATATACATACCAGCAGAGTATAAGGGTTTCCTGGAGTCTACACCTACATTTGCTTTTGTTGTTTGTCTTCTCAATGGCTGACATCATAACCAGAGTAAGGTAGAATGTCAATGTAGGTTTTGACTTGCATTTCTCTGATGGCTGGTGTTGTTGAACATTTTTCATATGCTCATTGACTATTTATTTCCTTTTTGCAAATGTATGTGCTCATTTTCTTAGCCCATTTATTGACTGGGCAAGTTCAGTTTTTCTGCTTGGGTTTTGGACCCATTGCAAATGAAGCTAATTAATCTTCTGTCCCATACGTAGCTAGTCAAGACTTCCTCCTGTTCTGGAGGCTGTCTCTCTATGAAATCAATTGTTACCTTTGCTGTTCAGAAGCTCTGTAAGCTCACGGGGTTCCATTTGTCAATTGTTGGTCTTATTTCCTGGACAACTAGCGTCCTATTCAGAAAGTTCTTTCTTGTGCCTGTATCTTGAAGAACTTTCCCTGCCTTTGCTTATAGTGATTTCAGAGTTTCTGGTCTTATGTTAGTGTTTTTGATTCATTGAAGCTTATTTTCGTACAGGATGACAGAAAAGAATTTAGTTTCATTCTTCTATATTTGGGTATCCAATTTTCCCAGCACTATTTGTGAAAGAGGCTGTCTTTTCTCCAATGCATATTTCTGACATCTTTGTCAAGAATCAGAGGGCTGCTGAGGCGAGCTTTCATCCTTCTTCAGGGGTGAGCCACATGAGAGGCTATCCAACTCCAACGGTCAGCCATGAGCCTTAAACACACACACGTATATGAACAATACTAAGTGAACTCCTTAGGTATGTGGGAGGGGTAGAGAAAGGAGTGGAAATGATGTGAATGCAGCACACATGCAAGAAATTCTCAAAAAATTAAAGTCACATTAAATGTATATAAAACATACGATGAAGAGTTGAAGTTGGGAGGGGCAGAGAGGTGGTTGGATCCAAAAGGAGTTAAGGGGGAGAGAGACAAATATAATTAAAACACGTTTTATTCATGCATGAAATTCTCAAAGCATTAATAAAACATTACATTTAACAATAATACAAAAATAAAAGAATCAGATGGCTGTAGCTGTGAGGGTTTGAGGTTTATATCTGGGTATTTTTCCTTTTTGTTCCTTCATTCAGGAAGGGGGTGAGCAGCTCCTGTGTGAATGTAGGAGTTTGCCAGCGATTGGAGTAGGGACATTTCCCTCAATCATTTCTCTGCTTTATTGTGTTGTATATTTGAGGCATATTCCCATTGAACCTGAAGCTCAGGATTCTGCCCAGACTGACTGGCCAAAGAATCGACCCCGAGATTCTCCTGTCTCTGCCTCCCCTCCCCCAGTGCCACGATTATAGCCACACACTGTAAAGCCTTGTTTTGTTTTGTTTTTAATTGGTTCAATGTGTCTTCTAAAGATCAGAACTCAAGTCCATGCTCGCATAGCACCCACTTTACTCACTGTGCCATCTCCCCAGCCTTATATCTGGACTTTCTCTTCTGAACCATTGAACTAAATGTATGTTATAGTGGTTGGCATGAGAATGGCCCGCATAGTCTCATATATTAGAATATCTGGTCTCTAGTTGCTGAAACTGTTTTGGGGGGAAAGATTAGGAGGTGTGGCCTTATTGGAGGAGGTGTGTCACTGGGGGTGGACTTCCTGGTTTCAAATGCCCATTCCAGGACCGGTCTCTCTGTCTGTCTTTATCTCTGTCTTTTATCTCTGTCTATCTCTGTTTCTTTATCTCTTCTTCTGTCTCTCTCTCTGTCTTTGTCTGTCGCTGTGTGTCTCTGTTATCTGTCTGTCTCTTCGTATCATCTATCTATCTATCTGTCATCTATCTATACATCTCCCTTCTACTTGTGGATCAGCTCTCAACCAATGTCATGGATGTCAACATGTCTGCTGCCATGCTCTCCACCATAGTAGTCATGGACGCCTCCTCTGAACCTGTAAGCAAGTTCCCAATTAAAAAGTTGCCTTGGATATAGCGTCTCTTCACAACAGAGAAGTATCTAAGGCAATCATGCTGTGAAAAAAAAAATGGCATTGGGATTTTGATGGACATTGAACTGAATCTATACATTAATATTGTTATTAAATAGCTCTTTAAGCAACATTAAGTATATGACTCTGAGATGTCTTCTAATGTCTTCTTTACTTTTTTGAGTGTTTTAAAGTTTTCATTGTAGATATCTTTTGTTTCTTGGTTAGATCTACTGCAAGGCTTGGTGTTTTCAGCTGGTTGGATGGTTTTGTTGTGTTTTCACAGGCAATTGTTAATTAGATTGTCCCCCTAATTTCCCTCAGCTTTTGTTTCACTGGTATATGAGAATGCTATTGATTTCTTTGTTAATTTTGTATTTTGCCACATTGATTAAAGTAGTTTTCAGTCTAAGAGTTTTCTGGTGGAGTTTTTAGGGCCTCTTTAGGAAGTAGACTCATATCATCTCCCAATAAATATACTTTTACCTCTTCCTTTCTCATTTGTGTTTATTTTACTTACTTCTATTGTCTTATTGCTCTAGCTAAGAGCAATTTTGCTCTAGCTAAGAGCAATATTGAATAAGAATGGAAAAAACATATACCCTAATTCAGGGTAATTTTATAACTTAAGGACCATAAGTTTAATTGCATGTGCAAAGTCCCTTTAACCATATAATGTGACATAATTACATATCCTACTGAGTAGAATATGGATATTTCAAGGGCTCGTTCTGGATATTCTATCTGTTTTTTCATGGTGGTCTAATTGGAATTTTGTTACCCAGGCACAGCAGAAAGATCACATGGCCTCAAGCATAGCCTACTTTATACATCTTGTGTTTTATATGTTTTTCTCATCTCAAACTTCCTTCTAGTAACATGTACATTACTCTTTTTTTTTCTTCCATCTATAATCAATTATAGCAATGAACTACAATAACCTTACCAGGTCTCATTTCCCTAGACTAGTTGAACACCTGCAGCATCTAAGCATGACAAGAAAATCTCTGTGAAGTATGTTGCATTAAGATTCATGTCATGTGGGGCATGGTAGCCCACCCCTGTAATCCCAGCACTGAGGGAGGCATAGGCAGGCAGATCTCCGAGTTTGAGGCCAGCCTGGTAAACAATGCAAGTCCCAGACAGCCAGGGCTACACAGAGAAACCCTATTTTAGAAAAAGAATAACAAACATGCTACCCTCAACTGAGACTGCATTGCTGCTAACCAGCAACTTCTGAACTGTTCTAGTCTCGACATATTTTCTTAACAGCAACTTTAAACCTTTTCCGTTCTTCTCATGTCTCTAGGTTACCAGCAACTTGCCTGTGAATGATCAGTTCACAGTCTGATCATTCATTTCACACAATCCAGCCTCTATTTGTTTTTGTTATTTATCTCTTACCCTATTCAAATCTAAATCTTCAAATGCTGATCTCTCTCTCTCTTTTTTTTTTAATGCAGTTTATTCAGGAACTTTGAACAATCATCTGACCCTGGGGAAAGCCAGCCCACAGCTTAAATAGCCTCTGGGTAGCCAACCCAGGCGTGCCACGTGGGCAATGCAGATAGGTCCACATACATGGAAGCAAGCCAGATCCTCAGCCTTAGCCAAATGTGGAATTGTTCCTGACAGAGAGCACTCACCATCGGGAAGGTGGAAGGCGGAAACCAGCTCCATCTTTAAGGCATAGCATTCCGCAGCTCTCTACAGTTCCCCCTTTTTGTTTTAGACGCATCAGGCAAGAGTAGAGGTCTGATCTCTGATATTAGAAATAAATTGGGACTTTGTACAGATGTTCATTTAGGTGTCATCCACCCAAAGAGCATCAGACTCGACCAATACCTTTTTCTCAGAGGCAGGACCTGGGGCATCAACCCACATGCAATCAGACATGCTCTTCTCTGGGTCCAAAGCAGCTGACCCTGAGTGCAGTGCTTAGCCTCGCATCCTGAGCGTAACATTTTAGCTTTTTATGGTAGCCAACCATGCTTGGGGAGACTGTCCTGCTTCAATGGCTGTAAAGGCCTGAATGGTCATGGTTGCACAAATGCTGATCTCTTAATTGTCTTCTTTTGTAGAGACCTCTTCACTGACCCTTTTTATTACATTTGCCTACTTATTCCTAACATGGCCTCACACAGATTTTTTTTCTTACGGACTTACTGATGCATTTCTACAATGATATTTCAAAATTTATGTTTACTTAAAACTTACTAAGGTTACATTAATAATTGTAATATCATAATAATAATATACATTTCCTTAGCTTATGAGTTAACCAGTTTCATTATTCCATAGTATTCTGTATTTCTTCCAAGAATTCCCCCAGAATTACTATAAGTAAAAACAATACTGTAAATAGTATCAGACATTTCCCATTCTTCTGTGTAGGTTTGTGCGATTCTGTTTCAGGTAATGATGTAGAGAATCAAGAGGAAAAAGGAAAATGGAGTGATAGGTCTGCCATCTTTCAGAATCAGTTGACGCAACATGCTGATCTTTTGCAGATGTGCTGTATTCATAGATAGCTCTGTGACACTAATTCAAAGTTTTCCTTCTCTTTGCATGTCTAGAAAATTTATGTTTCTCCTGATGCATTTCATTTACTTTTTCATTTGGTTCCTTTTGTGTTACAGGCTAGACTCAAACATTTGTGATCCTTCAGTTTTTGTTGCTGTTGTTTGTTGTTTTTTATTTTGGTGTTTTAGTCTTTTTATTTGCTTTACAAATAAGTATTAATAATCAGAAAGGCTTACTGAGTGTTTTGTATGAGATGCTGCCGTTAGTGACTGGTATACTTGGCTTTAAATTAAAAGAAAAGAAAGGCACCTATTCTGTTGAAAGATACCTCTTTAAATATGCGTCATCTCTGGGACTCTACATATGGAAGGCACCACATGCCTATTTGACTACAGTAATCATATATATATATATATATATATATATATATAGAGAGAGAGAGAGAGAGAGAGAGAGAGAGAGAGAGAGAGGATCTCGATATATAGCTGGCCTGAAACTCTCTAAGTAGAAGAGGCTGGCCTTGAACTCATAGAGATCTGCCTGCCATCCTGCCATTGTTCCTCATGTTCTGGGGTCAAAGGTGTGAGCCACTATGCCCAGATATCTCTACTCAGGTCATTAGTTACTCTAACCCCAGTCTTAACTATAGCAATTTTTTCAGTCTATTAGCATAAAATATTTTTTTCATTTTTTATGTTTTCTAAAAGTTTTTAGGGACAATTTTCAGGGGACTTGCGGTTTTTTTTTGGGGGGGATGTTGTTTGTTTGGGGTTTTGTTGTTTTGAGACAGGGTTTCTCTGTGTATGAAGCCTTACCTGTCCTGGAAATAACTCTGTAGACCAGACTGGCCTCAAACTCAGAGATACACCGGCCTCTGCCTCATGAGTGCTAGGATTAAAGGTGTGTGCCCACCACCCCCTACCATGACTGTTTTACATTTTTAGTATAAAACTTTTGCATTTCTTTTACTAAAACAATAATCCTAAAAATAAACTTCTTATTTGATTCTTTTAATCAAATTTGATTCTTAATTTTCTCAGATTGCTCCACTAACCAGCCTTTCACTTTATCTTTTATGATAATCGTTGTTAAGAAGTTTCTTTCTCTTTCCCTGACTTTTATCTTTCTTCTATTAAATAACTTGGACTATTTTTGTATTGTTTTGATATCAACAACTACTTATATACTTAACGTAAAACGTTCTCTTACACAATGTACAGCCCTAGGATATATTCAAGCCTTTTTTTTTTTTTTCTTGAAGAGTCATAGAACTGAAGGGACAGTATTGATGATTTTTTCCCAAAACACAAGTCAGCTGGGGACCGGGTGGATGACTAGAGTAGTTGTCAGAGATGTAGCTAAGAAATTATTGTTCTAATGCTTTTTATTAAGTACTTTATTTATCTATTTTATACGCATAGGTATTTTGCCTACAAGAATATATATTCTGGGGAACAGAGCTAAACAGTGAATTCTCTGTAGAGGAATATCGAATGGCAGAGAAGCACTTAAAGAAATGCTCAACCTCATTAGCCATTAGGGAAATGCAAATCAAAACCACCCTGAGATTTCACCTTACACCCATCAGAATGGCCAAGATCAAAAACTCAAGTGACAACACATGCTGGGGAGGTTGTGGAGAAAGGGGAACCCTCCTCCACTGCTGGTGGGAATGTAAACTTGTGCAACCACTCTGGAAAGCAATCTGGCACTTTCTCAGACAACTAGCAATAGCGCTTCCTCAAGATCCAGCCATACCACTCCCAGGTATATATCCAAAAGAGGCTCAAGTACACAAAAAGGACATTTGCTCAACCATGTTTGTAGCAGCTTTATTTGTAATAGCTAGAAGCTGGAAACAGCCCAGATGCCCCTCAACTGAAGAATGGATGCAGAAACTGTGGTACATCTATACAATAGAGTATTACTCAGCAATGAAAAATAAGGAAATCATGAAATTTGCAGGTAAATGGTAGGACCTGGAAAGGATCATCCTGAGTGAGTTGTCCCAGAAGCAAAAAGACACACATGGTATATACTCACTCATATAAACATACAACATAGAATAAACCCACTAAAATCTGTACATCTAAACAAACTAAGCAAAAGAGAGGACCCTAACTAAAATGTTCAATCTCCACCCTGAAAGGCAAAGAGGATGGCCATCAGAAGAAAAAGAAAACAGGAAACAACCTAGGAACCTGCTACAGAGGGCCTCTGAAAGCCAGAAGAAGAAAACAGGAAACAACCTCGGAACCTGCCACTGTCGGGCAGAGTGAATGGAATTTTATGTAAGAAGTGGGAAATAATAAGAGCTGGAGAGGACAGGAACTCCACAAGGAGAGCAACAGAACAAGAAAACGTGAACACAGGGAACTTCCCAGAGACTCATACTCCAACCAAGGACTATTCGTGGAGATAACCTAGAACCCTGACAATGCAGCCACTTCTGATGAGAACTGATAGACTAAGATCAGAAAGACGGAGAGGAGGACCTCCCCTATCAGTGGACTTGGGGAGAGGCATGCATACAGAAAGGAGGAGGAGGGTGGGACCGGGAGGGGAAGAGGGAGGGGCTTATGGGGGGATACAAAATGAGTAAAGTGTAATTAATAAAAGTTAAATAAAAAATTTAAAAACAAGAATATATATTCAGTATGTGTATGTGCCTGAGGAGACTAGAAGAGGGTGTCAAATCCCCTGGAGCTAGAATTGCAGACAGATGAGAACTGTCATGTGGGTGATGGGAATTGAACCTGGGTTCCCTGGAAAAACAGCCAGTGCTCTTAACAGCTGAGTCATCTCTCCAGTCTCAATTGTAATGGTTCAGACTCTTAATTTAAAACTCCTTTTTTTATAAAAAAAAAGAAAGAAAGAAACTAAATTTTCAATTATGTTTTAAGTAATTAGGTCTAAATTTTCAAACTTCACTCTTCTTTTCAAGATTGTTTTGACTAGGACTTGGTATATAGCTCTGTGGTAGGGTGCTGGCCAATATGGAGTGTGTGTGTGCGCCTGTGTGTGTGGTGTACTGTGTGAGTATGTCTATGTGTGTGTTGTGTGCTGTGTGTGTGGTATTTGTGTGTGGTATGTGTGTCTGATATAGTGTGGTATGGGTGTGATGTAGCGTGGTGTGTGTGTGTGTGTGTGTGTGTGTGTGTGTGTGTGTGCGCGCGCGCGTGCATATGTAGCCAAGTGCACTTGTCTATGCTGGTACATGTCGAGGCCAAAAGCTGATGTTTGGAATGTCTTTCCCAGTTCTCCTTCACCTTAGTTTTGAGACAGGGTCTCTCGCTGCATCCAGAGCTCACTGATTTGGCTGAAATGGTTGGTCACCTGCCTCCCCCACAAGGCCTGAGGTTATGAGTCTACACCACTGTTGACCACGTTCTACTTGGGAGCTCAGGATCTAAACTCAGATGTCCTCATGCTTTCACAATAAGCACTTTACCCACTGAACCATCTCCCAGTCCCTAACTTTTAAATCTTAAAGAATGCCAACCTAATTTTTGAGCATGTAGCACAGCAAAAGATGCTTTAACTGGGTTTGTTTTGTCATGACATCATCAACAGGACCCATGACTCTGTGAGTGATAGACTCCATCATAGAAAACTCATGTATTTTAATGTTTCCTCATATTTATTTTTGCCTATGATGCTTGTATCAGAATTATCCTCTTCTCTCTATTTTCAATAGAACAATTACACGTAGACTATGGTTGGGAGAGAAGAGAACTCCACCCCCAACCTCAGAGTTTTCAGAATGATATATTCAGATTTATGGGGGTTGGCATTTCTCTTTTTATTGCAGAGTTAAAGAAGTTTTGTACACATTTCTGTGGTGATAGGAACCCATAAATTATCTCTGGCTTAATGACCGCCTCCAGCTGCAATGGCAATGCCTTATGGTAGCAATTGACTGCGCTTACCTCAGCGCTTCCAGGGCAGAATTACACCTTTGGAGTAAATTGAATGAGATGCTCTGCCAGCTGGATGAGTTGGTATTAACTGTAATTTTACCATAAGAAATGGGCATTGATTCAGACTGCTGGAAGACAGTGAAAAGAGAAGACTGTTTCGAAATGTACAATTAACTCTTAACTTATGTGGGGCCCAGTCCTCAAAGCTACCTTTTGGTGTGAGACTAGAGAAGAGATTCCCGAATTTAGCACCCAAAACTAAAGCATAAGATGTAGTAGCATAAAAGGTTGGTTCTGTGTTTATATAAGAGATGAGGAAGATTCTGGTGTAGAGGGAGGTGTGAATAAGTGGCCTCAATAAACACAAGTGCATTGAGATATTAAAGAATCTGTACAAACATGAGAAAGGTCTTTACCACAGTGGCAAAGGCTCCAGGCATCACAGCAGTAACTCTCATTTGCTGCTGGGCTTCAGTGTCTGCCTCCTGGTGAGGAGGCCTCTCTGGCCCCTTCCTGAGATGGCTTTCAAAGCCTGGCAGAGGCTAACAATCCCTCTATTGGCAGGACGTACACAGATAAACTGAGTTAGGAGTTAACAGTTCAGAGCTCTCAAACCAGCCCTGGCCTCAGCACTCAGCAAAACAGATTTTAGGATGCCCAGATGGAACTCTGCCTGTGGATTTACTCCACAAGCAGTTTCAAGGTATTCTGCCTTCCTTTGAGCTTACTGAAGAATCAATGATAGCTTGAGTTGTTCAAGTGGAGAATTCTCTAGAAAATGACCATGTTTTTCTAGTTGTTGACTCACATCAAAGCCATTGATATGTGATTGTGAGTGCTAAGGAGGGATTTGGGCATAAAAGGTGTCATATGGAATTCTGGACCACTGCCTTTTTATCTCTGGCTATTTTTATTACACACACAAAAATAATAATTTTAAGAATTTACTAAAAGGCTTTTTCTGCATCTACTGAGATGATAATGTTATTGTTTTCTTTTAGTTTGTTTATATGGTGGATTACATTGATGGATTTTCTTATGTTGAGCCAGCCCTGCATCCCTGGGATGACATCTACTTGACCATGGTGGATGATGTGTTTGATGTGTTTTTAAATTCGATTTGCAGGTATCTTACTGTATATTTTTGCATCAATGATCATAAGGGAGATTGGCCTGAAGTATTCTTTTTTGTTGAGTTTTTGTTTGGTTTAGATATCAGGGTAATTGTGGCTTCATAGAATTAGTTTGTTAATGTTCCTTCTGTCTCTATTTTGTGGAATAGTTTGAGGAGTATTGGCCTTAGCTCTTCTTTGAAAGTCTGTTAGAATTGTGTGTTAAAATCAGTAGGACTAACATAGTAAAAATAGCCATCTTACCAAAGGCAATCTACAGATTCAATGCAATCCCCATAAAAATGCCAACACAATTTTTCATAGACCTTGAGAGAACAATTCTAAATGTCATATAGAAAAACAAGAAACCCAGAAGAGCTTAAACAATCTTATACAATAATAGAACTTCTGGAGGTTTCTCCATATCTGACCTCAAACTATACTGTAGAGCAATAGTAATTTAAAAAAAAATGCATGGTACTGGTATAGAAACAGGCTGGTTGATCAATAGAATCAAATTGAAGACCCAGAAATAAACCCACAAAGCTAAGCAAACCTAATTTTTGACAAATGAGCCAAGCCATAAAATGGAAAAAAAGACAGTATCTTCAACAAATTATGGTGGTCTAACTGGATGTCTACATATAGAAAAACGCAAATAGATCCATATTTATCACCCTGTACAAAACTCAAGTCCACGTGTATCAAAGACCTCAACATAAAACCAGATACATTAAATTTGCTAGAGGAGAAAATTGGTAAGAGCCTTGAACGCATTGGCACAGGATACAACTTCCTGAACTGAACACCAGCAGCTCAGGGTCTACTGTTAATAAATGGCACCTCTTGAAACTGAAAAGCTGAACATTTTAGGCTTCATGTGGGCCCACTAGTTAGGGCAATAGAGGATATCTCTGATATGGACTTTGTTGTCTGCTTTTTTTAAATAAAATTTTATTTTTATATTAATTACAGTTTATTCACTTTGTATCCCAGCTGTAGCCCCCTCCCTCATTCCCTCCCGATCCCAACCCCCTCCCTCTTCTCCTCCCATGCCCCTCTCCAAGTCCACTGATAGGGGAGGTCCTCTTCCCCTTCCATCTGACCCTAGCTTTTCAGGTCTCATCAAAACTGGCTGCACTGTCCTCCTCTGTGGCCTCTCAAGGCTGTTCCCCCATCAGGGGCAGGCAGTGAAAGAACTAGCCACTGAGTTCATGTCAGAGACAGTCCCTGTTCCCCTTACTATGGTACCCACTTGGATAGTGAGCTACCACGGGCTACATCTGAGCAGGGGTTCTAAGTTGTATCCATACATGGTCATTGGTTGGAGTATCAGTCTCAGAAAAGACCCCTGTGCCCAGATATTTTGCTTCTGTTGCTCTCCTTATGGAGCTCCTCTCCCCTCCAGGTCTTATAATCTCACCCTTCTCTCATAGGATTACTGTACTCTGCCCAAAGTTTGGCTATAAGTCTCAGCGTCTGCTTTGATACACTGCTGGGTAGAGTCTTTCAGAGGCCTTCTGTGGTAGTCTTCTGTCCTGTTTCCTGTTTTCTCCTTCTTCCAATGTCTATCCCATTTGACTTTCTAAGTGAGGATTGATCATCTTACCCGGGGTCATCCTTCTTGATTAGCTTCTTTAGGTGTACAGATTTTAGCATGTTTATCCTATATGTTGTCTGCTTTTTTGATCAGACCCTTTCAGGCCACAGGGTAGTAAGACAAACTCAGTCCTCATGTAGATATATGACATGGTATGGGATGCCTGAGTATGGGGGCTTCCCTATTCTGAGGAATAGTGGAGACAGGATACAGGAGTGAGGGTGGGACTGGGAGGAGGGGAGGGAGGGGCCTATGACCAAGATATAAATTAAATTAATGTTAAAAATGAAAAAAAACCAATTTACTAAAAGGGAATATCTTTGAATTTCAAATATAAGTTCCCAAATTAGAGAATATGCTGCCTGTGAACATATCTAAAAGGGAAAATACAGATGCAAATACCTCTGAAAGAAATGTTATCTTGAGCAAGATGGTCTACATTCAAATCTTAAGCTGCAGATTTAAGCTCTCAGATTTGCTTTAAGCCCAAAATGACAAGAATTGCTATTTGTTTCATCCCACATTTAATTAAAACCCGAATGAGCACATCAATTAACTACGGCAAACTATTCTTTAGGAATCTATTAATATACAAAATAGTACACGAAGCAGCATAACTGTCTTTAGACTTGATGATGATGATAGCCAAAACCAAGCTTATTACTCTATTTAGAACTGCCGAAGGTAGATGACCAGAAATCTATCTCTTCCTTTTATAGAATGAATATGCCTGGATTTTAGACAATTAGAGGGATTCAAAGCCAAAGTGCACTTGTTAGTAGACTGGGAAGCAGGGACATTCTGTAACCATCACCAAGCATTCCTTGTCATCGAAATGAATTTTAAAATGTTCTGAACTATTATTCCTTTAATGTGTATTCTTTAAAATACAATCTTTATCACTATAAGTAAAAAGAAGGGGTTCCATTAGACCCTCCAAAGGTTCCTTGTTGTGTATGATATGCTAGATGTGGAACCAGGGCCTTGTATGTGATTGAGAAGCCCTTCCTCCCTGGGCAGCATCTGCTTTGAAGGTTACTCTTTTAATAGTTGCATGTTCTAGGAATATTGGTCACAAAACTGGATGTTATATGCCTCAGTGTCCAATGTCAGGTAGCAAGCTAATATAGCTTCATGGGAGGAAATGAAACTTGAAACAGCAATCCCTAATCTTTCTTCAGTTTTTCACTCAAACTGGAAGCCCATTTATTTCAACACCAGTTTCTACAACTAGTTCTTCACTACTAATGGCTATAAGAATGAGTCTACTACAATAGAGTTACATGAAAACAATGTAAGCATTCTTCCAGCATTTTGATTAGTGTGTGGATCGGATAGTATAGAAAATATTCATTCACCTCATCATATACCCACATTTTCTCTTTTTAGAACATCTTTTTTCTGTTTGTTTGGGTATGATGATAAGAACATGGCTCAAGTTTTTACTTTTGTTTGTGGATAGGTACTGCTAGATTTAAAAAAATCATTTTTCTCCATCCACAAATTAATATGCTGCGCCGGACTGATATAATCACCACAGACTCCTCTGTGAGGTCACACATTCTTTTCACTTCCAAACTCCTGGGACACTCTATGTAGGAATAATAGCTCCTGGGTGTGGGAAAATCATTCTGTGCCCCTAAAGAGAGGGCAACAACATGTTTTAATAGCTCATCCCAACCACCGTTTCACTAATACTTACAAAAGACCAGTAAAATAGATGCTACCACCATCATCGCTTCACAGATTTTAGGAAACCAACAAAAAAGAACTGCAGAATCACCCAAAGTCAAAGCGCACACCGGGGTCATTATCCCAGAGAGCCAGCCCCACTGTGTTTGGAGAGTGCTGATGAACGTGTTCCACTCTACCAGCAGGTCCACTGCGTTTTCCCTCTCCTATGTTATGAGTAATATGATACTCTAAAGAGATTTCCTTCTTTGCAGTTGAGAAGCCCACCGGAGCGGAGTAGGGTGGCAAAGAGAAAAATACCCAGGTAAGGTTCAGCTCTGCAATCTAAACTCACGTTCCTACTTGAAGAAGTGACATTTCTGAGACTACTTGTTTTGCTAACACGTAACTAACTGATGGTGGAATGCACCCAAATGCCACATTCTGTTTTTCCTTTGTGGTCATCTATGGATTCCCACTTCACATACCGATCAGCTGGACTAGATCTCCTTTCTCCCAAGAGTAAACAATTCAGGCTGCTGAGAGTCACTCTCAGACTAGCCCAGCTGCAAAGACTCTGAGATCAGTTTAGCTCCCTGGAAGAGGCAGGAACCAGTCAAGCTGTCTGGAATAGGGTTAGACAAACTAGGTCACTTAGAATAACACCCTCCAGCCTGTGGAGCTGCCTGCAGGCTGTACAGTGTGCTCCTGGTTCCCAGCTTTTGTGAGCTGTCACTCATTCTGGGATGAGTTTCGGTGATGCGTCTATCTGTCTTTGAGTCATTTTTGCTCCTTTAAGTAACCCTACACCCAAATTCCTATAAGTGACCCCGATAGAGGTCAGTCATTTACCAGGTTGGGAGGTGGTGGATCTGTATTTTGGTCTGTTTGGGGATCCCTATTTGGATTGGGTGTATATTGTCTCACGGGGAAAAGTCTTGTCATACAAGAGTGGGTAAGAAAGTGCATGTGCCTTCTCTTTCTACCTTGGAGAAGCTTAATGTTCCAAAAGAAATGACTTTCCTCAAAATGGCACAAACTAAATGTTCCTTATATTTTTTTCATTACAATGTACTAGTTATTTTGATTATTTTTTCAATCCTGGGAACCTAATTGAGGGCCTTGCATGTGTTAGGCAGCCATTTGGCCAGTAATTTCTACTCCAACCTCATTAAATTTAACTTCTAATAAAATCTGATATATTAAAGTTTCTAACAACTCTATGACATCCAGTTTTCTGCAGCATATCTAGATCTGAAGGAACTCAATTTTGTTTTGTCCTACTTTACAAAAACAAAAATTCTGGGCAATTTAAGAATATAAGTGTCAGGCAGGGTTTTATAATGAGCCTGTAGAGTGAATTTAATGCCTTGTCAGAATGACATCATAGCATCTATGGTTAGGGATTAGCTCAAAAATCAGGAGGCCAAAATCCTACCACAGACATGAATCATGGTATTTTTGTGTTATTTATAGATGTGTGTATGTGTAGATGGGGTAAATAGCACTTTTCGGGGGGATAATTGGCTGTGGCAATTCTCTTACATGAAGGAAAGAATCAGCCTTTAGGTACTTGCGCCTATTATGCTGTTGACTCTTCACTAATTATCTGCCAATCTTGTGGTCCGAAGAGAGCCCTGAAGCAAGTGGGAGATTGAGCGGATCAGTGTCAGCCCAGGGCATCCCAAGATCAAGTTCTCAGCACAAAGAAGATTTATTTATCCCAGAGGGACAAAGGGTAGAGAATAAGAGTCAAAACTGGGAGAGAGAGGATGAGGGAGAAGGTGAAGGGAACAAGGGAGGGGGAAGGTGTATTTGTCCCAGAGGACAAAGGACTGTCTGGATAGAGAGGAGACAGACATGTCCCACAGGAAAATGGCGGTTTATACCGGTAAAAGGGGAAACCCTGTATTAGGATGAGGTGTTTAATTTTAATTGGGCGTGCTAATTAGGGCAGTCACAAGGGAGTTTTAGATTGCTGGACTTCAATACTTTGGTAGCTGGACCTTGATAGTCAGCCTCAGGAGGAGGAGGAAGCAGTCAAATAGAGGTAGACCTTAGGGGCCTTTAGGAGTGTGATCTAATGGTTTTAGCAAGATAGATAGAATGGAGAGAAGGACAAGGAGTCGTGCCTGACATGCTCAAGCTGGTATTCTCAAGTCCCTTCAGAATTTTCTTTTGTTCTTAAGTACTATTATCAAAAAGTGTTTCATTTTTATTTTATGAGTATATTCTCTCCTATAATTTATAAATTTCTTATTTTCTGCCATGCTACAACTTTCTAAGAAATTGTATTCTTTTTTCCCTCTGAGACAGGGTTTCTCTGCATAGCCTTGGCTCTACTGGACCCACTTTGTAGACCAGGCAGGCTAGAAGAAATTGTTACAAGAAAGAGAGTTGAGCCAATGGTGAAATGAAAGCAACAGTCACCAAGCAAAGCTCATATGAACTCACAGAGACTGAAGCTGCAATCACCAGGCCCACTGTGGGCCAGCACCAGGTCCTCTGCATTTATACCATAGCTCTCAGTGTAAACAAGTGGGTCTCTGGTTCCTGCGCCTTCTCTCTTGGGTTTGTTTGTTTTTTTTTCTTAGTTTGTTCAACTTTGATATGATGGTTTTCATTTTATTATATTTTATTTTATGTTTTGTTGTTATCCCTTGGAAATTTGTTTTTTCTAATGATAGAAATGCATTTGGTCTGGGTGGGAGAGGAAGTGGGAAGGAATTAGGAGGAGCAGAAGGAAGGAAAACTGTATTCAGATTATATTTTATAAGAAAAGAATCTATGTTTATGGAAAGGAGGAAGAACAGTTGTTTAGTGATGGTTCCCTTTAGGTAGTGAGTGGCTCTGAAACTATAAACAATTAAATAAACTTTCACTGTAATACCCACAACTAAAGCACCCTTTCAGTTTACAGAGGCTAACATTTAAGAAAAAAAAAAGCACTGTTTAGCACATAAAAGTAATATGCACTTGAAACACTCTCATATGCCTGCTAATTTTATACAGGTAAAGGCTACAAGGCTCCAGTTGTTTTCCACATTTTTACTTGACTGTCCTTAGCTAAGCAGTCAGTCTGCTTAGACTGGTCCCTGTCAAGATTGCAATAAGAGTACTACAACTGCAGACATTTTATGCAGGTGGGTACCTGCTGAGGAAGAGAGGGGAGAAAGCTTATGATCACTGTTACCTCTGTTTGTTTGACCATGGTCATCCTAGTCCACTTCTCCTGACTCCCTTTGCGTGAGCACAGCTGACTTTGATCAGGGCACTCCTATACCTCTGAGCAGTGGGGAAGGATGACTGGGCAGGAACACGATGTTCTCCTCTCCCCAGAGACAGGCTTCTCAAAATCCATAGAATACCTACCTGCCTGGGGTGCACAGGAGCGCCAAGGCTCCTGTTCTCACTCGACCTTTGCTGCTTGATTTATTGTGACATAATATTGAGCTGTTTCCAAAGTGCAGGTGCTTCCTCTGTCATGGGTTCACCAACAAGAGCTGACCTACAGATGTCCGAAAGGGCTCGCTTCAGCAAAAGTTGAAAAAAAACGAGACATTTTTAATGCTACCCTTAAAGCTGGCCTTGCTGTTTGTAACTGAACTGCCAAAAGCAAAATCTTGAAGCTCATATCGAATTAACATTGGAACAGGGCAGGGAACAGGGGAGTGCCTTCTTCTTCTTTATAAAGTAAATGATTCTTAAATGGTAGAAGGATATGTTTTATGCTCCAGTTTCTCTGGCTGCTCAGCCTTCTCCTCAGACTTCTGATAATAACCTTACCACCACAGAACAATAGAACTTACAAGTTAAAGTGTGTCCAGCAGACTGGTAACCCATAATATTCCCAGCAGAAATACTGAATAACCATAGTGAAAGAGGTTTGAGCAAAAAAGTATGAAAAGTCACAGGAAATTTAGAAAGTATAAAAGAAAAGGAATTTACACTGAATCCTTTCATCAATATTTAAACAATTTTTCTTTTGTTTTCAGAAAGTAAAGACATACATGAGTACCTATTTTTTTCTCCCACTTATGAGGCTTTTAAACTGTGACTGATAAGCACTGTGCACCCTGTCATCCTCATGATAACAGCATTGTTGTCCCCTGGTTTGCATTAAAAGAAATATTCCTGATGTGTAAGCATCTTTCTCAAGGTAACATAGAAATCCACACTGACCTAACAAATATGATCCCAAAGTCAAAATGAACCTCATCTTCCAGCCTCATAGTAGATGGTACCCTCAAAATCACTCAGAAAGAGGGAGTCAAGCAACTTAAGATGCTTTATTACGAGAACTGATTTAAACTGGATCTGGGGCTTCCACGCTTTTGAGAAATTAACCCCTTGTCTCGAGTTACATACTCTCCTCATAGCTTCACTTTTCTGGCACATAAATGTATGACAAGATTAACAAAAATTTCTAACTGGTTTTCTGTTATATTCACCATAGAAAAACTGGGATTTATGAGTGTAAAAACAAATAATGTGTGCAGGGGGAGAGGGTTTCCAGTAGAGACAGAAAACTCCTCTACGCTGATCAATGATTGTTGTAATCTTGCTACAGCAGGAAAAACTCAAGAATAAAGGAGCACAACCCCAGAGATGCTTTAGCACTTACCTTACTCTAAGCTGAAGGAGCCTCCAGGAGGTGACTTTCTGGCCAGGTAGCAGGAGCAATTATGGAGATTTGTGCTGAGTTTCAGCATCTTGTTTACTGTTCTCTGTCACCAATGTATTTATCCTTGTGAATCTCCTCCAGTAGGTTGTCCTCGTGTTCAAATAATGAATAAGCCAGAGGCCAAGAATGTCTTTAATACCAAGTAGAAACTTAAGTTATCACAGTGGTCAAGCCTCAGACCTCCATCTTTTATGAATCCAAGACTTCCAGGTCATAGAAAACTCGTATGTCAATAGTGAGAATAACCAAAGGGTAGATAGAAAAATAGGAGAGGAGAATTAACTCCAACACTCAGAGAAGTGGGCTTAATAAAACAAATGGTCTTCAAATGGGATGGACATTGGAAGTAGGAGAAAACAAGTAACAGGATAGGAGCCTACCAAAGAGGGCCTCTGAAAGACTCTACCTAGCAGTGTATCAAGCAGATGCTGAGACTCATAACCAAACCTTCGGCAGAGTGCAGGGAATCATATGAAAGAAGGGGGAGTTAGTATGACCTTGAGAGGACAGGAGCTCCACAGAGACAAATATATCAGGGTACAGGGGTCTTTTATGAGACTGTATCTCCAACCAAGGACCATGTATGTATATAACCTAGAACCCCTCCTCTGATGTAGCCCATGGTAGCTCAGTATCCAAGTGGGCATCCTAGTAAGGGGAACAGGGACTATTTCTGACACGAACTCAATGGCTGGCTCTTTGACCTCCCCCTCCCCCCGGGCCAAAGGAATAAAAAAATTTAAAAAACAACTGGTTTTAGCAGCATCAAATCTTTACAAAGATATATTAATAGGGAATATAGAAAGGATCTTTTCAGGACATTCAGACTTAAACAAAATCTGAAATCTATGGTGTCTGAGGCAGCTATCTCCCATTACAGTAAAACTGATAAGGGTTATAAAGTGACATGACAGAAATTTATTTTCTGCAAAACACAATCTTGGAGTCTCTCAGAAGGAACAGTACATCAGGAATAACTTCTCTAGGTTACAAAATATGTCCTATCTGTCTTTGTTAAAGAAATAAATGGCCGGGAACATAGATATGACTGAGTAGAGCAATAACCAAGAGATTCTTATTATATTACATGTGGTGATTCTCATAAATAAAATGTGAATAATGTCTGTAAGCAAAACAGGGGTAAATGGTTAATAACAGTCATTCACTGGGGACTTTTGCACAGCTCCTGTGGCATAAAAACACAAGAAAAATAAAATGGTACCTTATAACTGAATAGCATTAAGCATCAACTTAAGTGTTCAAGACCTACAAAGTACACTTGCCTGTGTCAAACCGAAAAACAGTTTATACTGACACAGTGACTCTAATATACTAAGGAGATTTCAATTTAATTTATTTTCCTTTATTTCATGTTTTGCGCATATGGGTGTTTTCACCTGCATGTATGTCTGTGTATCATATTTGAGGTGGCCACAGAGGCCTGAAGAGGGTGGCTAGATCCCTCGGACCTGGGGATTCCGAAGGGTACTAAGAAAAAAACTTCTCAAAGTTTAATCTCATATAAATCAGAAGAGCTCTTACTAAGACAGAGACCATGATTTGGTAGGTCCACAGAAGGATCTGGGATGCTGTAATGCTAATAGACTTCCAGAGGATATAAACACCTGTTGCTATGATCTAGAGTGGTTTGAGTTTCCTTCAGAGGCCTGTTGTGATGGAAGCCTGGTCAGCAGGGTGGCACTATCTGTTGGCAGAAAGACCCCCTGGAAGTGAAGCCTGTGGTAAGTCCTTACGTCACTGGGAGCATGCCCGTGGCAGAGAGTGTTCGTGGGACGTCCTTCGCCCGCCGCAGTTCTTGAAAGGAGGACTTTACTGAAAACTCTGCGTTAGGTCCCTCCAAGGGGTCTGTGTTCTACATTTATGTTGCAACTACGTGCTCAATCCAGAATGTCCTCCCTCACCTGTCACTCACTATGGGAACCCCAACAGAAGTGTGTACTGTGCCTCTAAACTTTTCCTGCGTGAGTAGCCTCTCTTTGTAAATGACACAAAATGACACAATTGTACTGTCAACCACACTGTAAGCAACGGTTAAGACATTGTACCAAACCTTCTCTTTTGGAAGCTCATAGAATTTCTTCATTCTTGTTCTGATAACGACTTTTCTAGACAGGCAGGTAGATAGAAGGATAGTTATAATTCTTTGTTCACAAATATCCTCTCCAGTGAGGATAATATTTTTCTTATATGTGTATCCACTAAAACTAGCATATTGCCTGACAAATTACCACAAACACATAAGTGTTTTGTGCAGTAGCAGAATTAAAGAACAAATTCTATTACAGTTTGCTTCACCAATTTTTTACATGTGCGCATATCGTACTCTGATACATTCAACCAATTTAGTCAAGAGTGAGTTAACCCTTTTGTCTTTTGTATACAGGAGTGCTACCAGGCCACAGAAGAAGACAATGCAGCCATTCCTGATATGATCTGATAGACTAAGGTCAGAAGGAAGGAGAGGAGGACTTCCCCTATCAGTGGACGTGGGGAGGAGCACGCATGCAGAAAGGGTAGGATAGGGAGGGGAGGAGGGAGGGGCTTATGGGGGAATACAAAATGAATAAAGTGTAATTAATAATAATAATAATAAAAGAAAAAAGACATTAAAAAAAGAGTGAGTTAACATGTGTTACATAAATTCTTCAGCCTCTTAGTCTATTTTCCATGTTAAGTCAGTGGGCTCAGCACTTCTGAACAATAGAACAGTTTGTAATTTTTGTCATAGGAATATTTAATAAGTTGGATGAAAATCTGTCACAGTTAATCTTATTGGCAACTTGACTGGATTTAGAATCTGCTGGTATATTGATACGGTACACTTTGGGATATGTCTGTGGAGGCATTTCCAGACCAAATCAACAGGGCTGGCGGCGCCCTGTGGAGTACAAGTGGAGTAGGAAGAAAGGCAGCAGAGAGGGAGCACTCTCCCTTTCTTTCAGACCATGTCATTATACTGTGAGGTGCAATTCACTGCCACACGCTCTCCCCATGGCAGAGTGACTCATCAGAAACACAAGCCAAAGCCAGCCTTTGCTCACTAGGTTTCTATCAGACTTTCTGTCACACCGACTAGAAAAGTAACTATTCTGGGACATCCTGAACTGACTGATGTGATTCCACCTAAGGATCAGGGAAATCGCCAGCGATTCACTGGATTCCTTCGTATGCTTATGTGCTAAGACCATGAACGAACCATTTAGAAATCAGCAACTCTTGGAGTGGAGAAAGAGGAAACAGTGATGGTGGCCATTGGTAGCAGGGGGAACACAAGACCACTGGAAAAAAACTTGTATTATTCTTCCTTACTTGCCACAAATTGCTTAAATGCCATTGTCTTCAGAACCTCACGGTTCAAGGATTTGTTCATCCTATCTTCTTTCTCCTAAAGAAAAAATATACTGTAGTGAAATCAAATCCGTCAAGAGAATGGCCTCTATAGTATCCTTAGATGGACAGCTAATGAAAAGAGCACCTGATCTTTCTACTCTAAAATGCAAGAATAGAAACTTGGGTGTTTCCAGCATATCAAATTCCAAACTAGATAATAGCCCTGATAATGGCCTGAAGTAGAGTGAAATATGAAGTCTTTGGTAGCATTTGCAGGGAGCCAGCTCCTATCTCATTCCAAATAATCCCCTTACTAATAGAAACCAACCTGAAGCATGTGAGAAAGATGCCAATTTAAAGGACTTGAGATGGTAGAATTAACAGGACAAGAAAATAGTAATGTTCTATAATTTGATATATCAAATCCATAACTTACTATCTATGGTTTGTGATTTCTCAAGTCCTTGAGAAAGTAATCATGTTAACTCTGCCTTTTCTTCCTAGAACATTACATAGTCGATAGCAGGCATTCTGTTAACCATTGTTCCATTGACAAACCAATAAATTAATGAAAAGGTGATGGCCACATCTGCTGTGGCAATAAGAGTAAGCAGTAGATTCAACTTTGGAGAGTCTGAAGTGCCAACAAGGATTAGTCATTTTTTTTTTTCAGATTTGCTAGTTGAAAAAGGTCCATGCAAAAGTAAAGCAAGTATGATATGACTTCAAAGCCTCTATGATGTCTCTAAACAAGGTCAAAAATAGCAAGGATTACAAATAAAGTAGAAAACTGTAATACTCATGCATGAACTATGAAAATTTAAGTGGTACATGCCCTTTGCAAAGCAGTTTGTCAGTTTCTTAAAAAGTTATGCACAAAATGAGCATATAGCTCAGCAATTCTATTTTTAAGTTCATTTTCAAGATAAATTATAACTTCTTAAGTTACAGATGGATCCTCATAGCAGTATAATTAATATCCAATATACTGAAACAATCCAAATAGCTACCAACTGGTAAATAAGGAAGCCGGGTGTGATATATTCGTTTGATGTTGTTCAGTCCTGGTTACTTTTATGTTAACCCAACAGAAGCTAGTTATCTGAAAGGGATGAACCTCAATTGGGAAAAATGCCTCCATACGACCCATCTGTAAGGCATGTTCTTCATTAGCTATTGATGGAGGCAAGACCAGCCCATTGTGGGCAGTTCTATACCTAGGATGCTGATTCTGCATCGTATAAGCGAACAGAATGAGAGGCCCTGGGGAGCAAACCAGGAAGAAGCAACCCTCAGTGGCCTCTGCATCAGCTCCTGTCCTGATTTGTACCCTGTTTGAGACTTCCTTTGATGATGAACAGTGATATGGAAGAGTAATCCAAATAAAACTCTTCTTGTCCAAGTCAAAATTTCAGAAGAAATAGGGGGTAAATATCAAACGGAAAAATGTAATAAAAGCTGTGACCCACAAGGGAATATCAGCCTTAATATTAAAGTAACTGACAATGACAGGAGCCACATATATTTTATTTCATGACTATCTGTAGTTTCTCTTGGACACAGGTATGCTTAGTGCTCCCATTTTGCAGATGAGGATGGAAGTGTAATTATGTAATTCACCCATTGGTGTTGCAGGGAAGACAGGGAGGGCACATGAAGGTCAGAAGAACTTCTCTAGAGAGCCTGTCTTCTGAGGATGGACATGGCGGTACACTGTGATGATCCTAAATCTGGGAAGCCTGAGGCAGGAGGAGCTCATGTTCAAGGCTAGCTAGTGCTGAATAGCAAGGCCCTGCTTCAAACAAAAGAGAAAAAACAGGGAAGAAGAGGAAGAGAGGAGGAGGAGGACAAGAAAGACTTGGACAGGAAGAAAGTTGAGAAATGGGAAGAGAAAATTCTAATAGAGGATAAAAAGATAAAAAGACATGAATAGGTAATATTTTAGTAAGAAAGATTTTTTCTTTTACTGTATTTTAACAAATACATTCAACTCATAAGTCACTAGAGAAACACATATTAACATATTACCAATATTGACTATGCAGTGATACTAGTTGAGCACCAGTTTACAAGGGCAAATTATTTAAAAAGTTTGGAAAAATCAAGAATTCCAAAGCAAGCAGATCTTTTAAAATGGCAAAGGTTGGGGCAAAGGTTGTTTATGCCTTTCATAAACTAAATTCAGGTGGTCAATAGGGAAACAATCAATTTAAAGTTTTTCCTATCTGGCAATTAAATGTAGTACACAATTGCTATTATTATTCAGACGGTATTCCTACCAATACTTATTGAGCATATCCTCTGAGCTCAGTAATCAATCAAATGAGAATTCCAATTTCAGTAAGAGAGAAGGGGGGATAAAAACAGCCATTTTTCTCCCTCTTGTTTTCATCTCCATAGTAACACAGAGGCTGCACTGCAATCACTGGGGTAGTACATACAGCAGAGAGAAAATGGTGTGCTGTGGAGATAAAGGTCACCTCCCCAAGGTGTGGTCTCTGGGGGTAAATTGCTTGCTGTTCTCATGGCAAACAGAGGTAATGCTTTTTCCCTGAGACTGCCATTGTCGACTTCCAACAGACCCAAGGCTGAGACGTGTTTCCTCTGTTTTTGCTTACAATCCGCTAATTCTACACTTATTTGTTGTAACCAAAGCTCAGTCCAGATTCCATCCTCTGCTTGTTTCCAGGGAGTCAAAGACAACAGTAATTTCACTTGGACTCACTATAACCGGCTCCAGGGAAGGCTCTTTGGCTTCCTTCCTTGTGAGGTAATCAGTCAGTGACATCCAAGGAAGGCTAATCTACTCACTCTCCTTCCCAACAGGGTTTCTGAGCCCTTCATAATTTTCAGTTAGTTTTTTTTATTTCTTTACTAAGATATTCAAAGATATTCAAAGAGCAAAAATGTTCATGCTTAACATTTTGGGGTTTAGAATGTGATAACAATTGTTTATGCCTTTCATAAACTAAATTCAGGTGGTCAATAGGGAAACAATCAATTTAAAGTTTTTCCTATCTGGCAATTAAATGTAGTACACAATTGCTATTATTATTCAGACGGTATTCCTACCAATACTTATTGAGCATCTCCTCTGAGCTCAGTAACATTTGGGTCTTGAAGGTATAACAGTAATAAAGTACAGTCTTTGCCTTCAAAAGTTTTCCATGATAAGAAACACTAAATGAGCAGAAAAACAAACAAACACTGACTTTTATTATTCCAGAAAATAGGAGTGCTAAAAAGAAAAATCAGGAAGTAAGGAGCAGCTTGACTCAATATGCACATCTCTGAGAAGGTGGTTTTTGACAGGAGCCCAAATAATTGGAAGACACAAATGTTAATAAATTCAGTAGTCACTGACACAATTTAATGTAGGTGGCTGGCAAACCAGCAGAAGCTAAACAACTTTGGTCCAGGGAAGGAAACAGGAAATGTAGAAGATGAGACCAGAGTGGTGGGCAAAGGAGAACAGTTCAATGTTTTAATGAAGAGAACAGTCATTATTATGAATTGGGAAACTAAACATGGGAGACAGAAATGAAGAATGAAAGTGTAAGAACATGGGAATTTCCTCTCTGAGATGTTGCTCACCCCAACCTCAAAAAAGACCTCCCATTTTGACGAGAAGAAAAGTCGTATGAGGGTAACAACTCAGGGCCCATGGAAACATTCACACACAGCCATCTGTTTAAAGTTCCCATATTAGTAATAAAGATTTTATTTTTAGAAATTTCTCAGCATGGTGTAGATATTAGATAATAATACACTATTGCATTTTTTAATAAATTAGAGTAGATCAACTTCTCAGTGTTTGGTGGTGAAAGAAAATATTTAACATCTCTTCAGAATAGCAACCCATTGGCAAAACTCCCTGGGGAGAACTCAGGCACTTAAAAATATTAGAAGACTAGGGTTAAAAAAAAAAAGGGACTGGACAGATGGCAAACAGAGGGCACTAGGGATAAACTTGAAATGTTTACTTGAAAAAATGTACTCCCTTAAAAGTTAGGAGCATAGCTTTGATAGTAATTATTCACGTACAAACCAATCAAACAGCTCTGGTCAGCTACAACAGCAGTATAAATACAATGACTTAAAAATAAGACCATGAGGAAGAAATTTTGGAATTTACACTTCATCCTCTTCGTTTATGCAGAACAGAAAATTCTAGAAACTGCCACCATCTGATAGGCAATGCAGTCAAAAGCTAACTTGTATTATCAAAATCATGAAAGCAAAGATATCCATGTTACAAATAGTGATATTGTCTCTGTGTCCAGTTACAGGCTTAGGAACCTAAGCCAGAATTTCCTGTGTACCAGTCAACATTAACAATGTCCCTCTGCACACAAATGAAATAAGTCTGACTTATTTCACTTGATATAACAAGCTCCAGTTCTATTCATGTTTCTGCAAAGGACATTATTTCATTCTTCACTATAGCTGAATAAAATTTCATTTTTTGTCCATCCACCTGTGGATGGAGATCTAGACTGATTCCATATTTTGACTATTATGAATAGTTCAGTAATAAACATGGGTTCACATAGAGTTTTGTGGATGAATTCCTCATACGAGTTATCAGTTACTATTTTCTTCCCTTGGGAACTTCAGCATTACTGAAAAGGAATGTTCATATTGAAGAGGAATGTGTAATTATGGTCATGTACAATTCTTCTTTGTAGGCAAAAATAATCATAACAATAAAATTATACTTCACTTCTTTTGCTCTGTGAATGCTTTGAAGAATGATGGCAGCCGAAATATTGATATTCATATTATGAAAAGGTAATGTTGGTATTAGTACCATTTGTCTTTCTTATTCAGTGGTGACAAACTGGTTGACTGTCATGGAGTGTTTGGTTAGGTGGAGGACCTTGGTGTTATTTTCTTTACCTTTCCAAAGGTCCTATCTCACTGTCAGGAGTCCGTGAGAGGTTCCCTGGACAGTCTTTCTGAATAAAGGGCCACTAGTATATGCAAATAATTGAGTCTCTTGGATCCTGTAGGGAAAGCACTGTGGACTGTATCTAAAAAGCCTCTGACATTCTGCTTTACATCCTATCCTGGAGAAACTGTACTGTGATATTCTATTGGAAAACAGAAGTCTGATTTAGATGTGAAAGCTGCTTGTCAGAGCCACTACAACCAACAACATAAGATATTGTAGTAAACTACCTGAAAATCTTAGAGAAATTAAATCAAATTGTAAGTTTCTTTTGGGATAAAAAAAAAAGTCTTTTTCCTGTAAGAGTAAAGCCCTGGCTTCATCTTATGTGTATCTTGTGTTAGTAACCACAGCTGCTGTGAGTTCATGTGTGCAATGCACGGTATGTCTAGAGCACAGCATTGTAACATACTCCTCCTGTCCTCCATGTAGGGGGAAATGGTGACACCTAAGGCCCCTCACAGGTGAGCACTTACACTACCTTATCCACGGCGTGCTAAGTAGCTCCGAACCTCTGTGTTGACCGCGATCCACTGTAATAATCTACTGCTCTGACCAAAGTTGAGAGCAGCACAACTCTGTGACTGTGAACATAAGGGGCTGTGGCTAATGTGAACAAATGGAAATAAAAGAAAAAAATTGAAGCTTGATTACTTTGGTGGTTGACCAAAACTGGAGAGTAAAACCGGACTGCTGAAGATAACGCACACAACTGTCACTTATTTTCAGTACCTTGACTCGCCGTGAATCTCTGCATTGGCTGGTGTTTAGTGCAAAGAGTAACTTATTTGATTAAGGCCTAGGTAGTACCAGCATATGCATCTAGAACATAAATATTTAGCAGTTAAGGGGACAGCAAGTGTCCATTTACTGAAAAGAGAGAAGTAGGCTCACACCTAGTGTCTATGATTTTGCCAGTCATGTGGCTTTGATCAAGATTATTGACAAGGATTTCTATTGAGAGAAAATTTTACCATGAAAAATGCTGAAGTAAAGTGATAGTCTTCCTTGTCTTGACTCTTCAATCTACAAAAGAGAATTATATCTGACTATAGGTCCACATGCATATTCATGTTCAATTAGAATGTAAGTTATTAGCCTTAACCTAAAAGAAAAATTCAACATTGCAGTAGTAGTTGAAAGTAGTTAAGCACCAAAAGAATTACCTAGGGGATGGAGAGATGGCTCAGCACTTAAGAGCATGTGTTGTTCTTACTTAGACATGGGTTCAGATCTCAGAAAGCAAATGTTGGTTCACAACCATCTGTAACTCCAGCTCCAATGAATGTGATGCCCTCTTCTGACATCTCAAAGCCAGACACACACAGGATGCACACACCTCTTGAAGACAAAACATTCATACACATAAAAGAAATAAATTGCAAAAATAATAAATTTTCTATTTATACTTACTTTTTGTAAAATATATTGCTAAGGGAACTCGGCCTTATATTTTGTAAGTTCAAAACTAATAATAAGGATATGCATTATACATATAAACATACTGACTTCTCAAGGAAACACTACTATGACATAGCCATTATAATCTTCACTTTACAAATGAAAAAAAAATCAAAGAGATGAAGACATTTGCCAATTATTGAATTTTGGTAAGTAGACAAATAGAACCAAACCAAAATAACCTTAACATTAAAATTTATGTTTCTTTTTCTATTTCAGCCAGTTACACACTAGTGAGAAGTTTATAGGAATAATATTATTTATATATTCTAGACAACATACATCTTTGTAACTTTAACTTATTAATCTTTTAAAATATGGAGATGATACAAAATTACACCAACAAGAGCAGGACACATTTCCTTTAGCCATAAATTCAGCCCAGACAAGAATTCAAGATATGTAAGATTCAGATTTTAGGGGTTTCAAGAACTTTCTCAAATAAGGATGAAAGAGTTAGTGAAAGAGTGAAGAAAAGCAGGTAGAAGGATTTCATGGGAAGAGTCTGTAAGTGGGCATAAGAGCTGTAGACACTTATAGCAGTTATGGAGAGAAGGTAAACCCAGAGGAGAGGAGCTCAGAGGCATGAATCAATATCCCTGTCAATTACACCTGTGCTTGAAACTCTGGATGCAAGAAGAAGCAATGCCCAACTAAACCTCCATTAAAAGCCTTGGAAATTTGTTCTAAATAGACACAATGGGGGAAAAAAAGCTTGTAAAATATCTTTTCTTTTTAATTTAAAAGTATATTAGTACATTTAATTACTAATCTCATGATATGAATTTCTCTGAAAACACTCTATTGTGTATACATTGACACCTTCATAATTTTAATTTTTAAATAATTCTGAAATAAAACAAATGATAATGCTAAAATTAGCTCTAAATTTCATTATACAGACATAACTACTTTTAATTAATATTAAGGGAACGTTTCTCAAGTTTCATTCAACACAGACACAGGCAAAAAAGTGCTAGGTTACCTTGTCCAACCTTAATATGAAGGAACATGACTAGTCTTGCCACAATTTGATATGTCATGTTTGGTTGATATTCCTGGGAGGCCTGTGCTTTTCTAAAGAGAAAGGAGAAGGAATGGATAAGGAGGGGGAGGGCAAAACGGGGAAAAGAGGAGGGAGGAGAAACTGCAGATGGAATGTAATACATTGGAGAATAAATTAATAATAAAAAGAAAAAGAGAAATAAAAAAGCCAAAGCCGAAAGCAAGGGGGAGAGAGAGAGGTTGCCATTATAGTTTTTATAATTATTTCTTTTTCCATATTGTCAATTTCTGCTTTTCAGAAAGAGAATCCTGGCTCTTTCCTAATTCCTCTAATCTCTTAAAGTTTTAGCTTCATTAGCTTCATGTGCCTGTCATAAACTGCTCTAACTGTAGTGGGCTCAACTCAGAATTCCACGGAAACCATAGTGCCCTGGCAATTTTTCCATGCTACAGCTATCCCTACATTTATTTTATTTCATTGTTTGGCTCAGGATCAAACCTTCCCCTCCCGGAACCCATCATGTCTGTGTTATCTGGGTTCTTTTATGTTCGAGAATACCTGCCAGTTGCTCCACCCTGAAATATCTAGGCTGTGCTTCATACTTGCATTACATGGTGCAGTGTTGTCTTTAAAGTACCCGTCTCATACATAAAAAATACTATCAACCTATAATCAGAAACCAGCATTACTGCCGTTCACACTAAAAGAAATTCTTTTTAATACAGCCACCAACCTGTTACTGTGGTGATTTTTTCCTTCCCCCAGAAAGTAAAAAGTAAATTATCTCCTGATAAAACTGAAGATAGGAGGGAAACAGGGGTGGTGGTTCAGACGTATGGAAAATTGGAGTGAGGGGAACCAGGACAGAGAATGGAAATTGGTGGCGAGGGTCATCTTTGGGATAGGACAGGCTGACCCTAGCTGAGACTCCAAGCAGCAGGAGATATGGAGACCGAAGTACTGAGTCGTACTGTAGCCAGGTATGACTCCCAGGGGGAAGGGAGCACCAACCAACCCATAAAACCTTTGACCCCAAATGTGCCTTGCCTACAAGAGTGTAGAGATAAAGATGGAGCAGAGATTGAGGGAAAAGCCAACCAATGGCTGGTCCAACTTGAGACCACCCTTGATAGCGAGCCAACCCCTGACACTTAATGATACTCTACTGTGCTTGCAGATAGGAGCCTAGAAAAACTGTCCTCTAAGAGGCTCCCAACAGCAACTGATGGAAACAGATGCAGAGACCCACAGCCAAACAATAGGCCCAGCTCAGGGAGTTTTGTGGAAGAGTGTGAGAAAGGACTGAGAGAGCCAGAGGGGTCAAGGACATTACAAGATCTACAGAGTTAACTAACCTGGACACGTGAGGACTCACAGAGAGTGAACCAGCAACCGAAAAGCATGCATGGATTGAACCTAGCCACCCCCACGCATATGTAGCAGATGTGCAGCACGGTCATCATGGGGGTCCCTAACAATGGGCATAGGGCCTGTCTCTGACTCTGTGGCCTGCCTTTGGATCCCTTCCCCTAGCTGAGCTGCCTTGTCTGGCCTCTGTGGGAGAGGATTGTCAGGGTGGGGTGGTACCCATGTGGGGGGAGGCTCTTTTCTGAGGAAAGAGGGGTGAGGGAGGGCGAGGATGGGACTTGGCAGAGAGGAGGGAGGGGGCTAGGATCAGGCTGAAAGTTAGTAGATAGATAGATAGATAGATAGATAGATAGATAGATGGGAAAAAACGATACAGAAAAAGATGTAGCCATAGATATCTCAATATGGGTGAGCACGATTATACTGAATATTAAATGTATAGGAGCAAAATAAAAATAAATAAAAAATCTGGACAACAAAATCTTGTGAATCAGAAGAGTGATATGAGTTAAAGTATTTCATAAATTGTTGTTTTGGATTAATATAAAGAACATTCCATTTCAGATCTCATTTTGTTAAATATACATGTTAAAATCATCAAAGTGACTGCCGGAACAATGCTAGTAGAAAGAAAGCCAATAGATTCAAAAGAAAGAGGGAAAAACAAGCAAAAAACAGGAAGATTTAAAATCACTTAAAATATGATAGAAATAAAGTATCCAGAGAACTTTGCAGACACTAAAGTCCATGAATGTTCCAGCTGTATACCCTGTGCTCATCTTGCCATACACTTTAAGCCATTTCTGTTACCTATACTAATAAAATGTAAATGTTGTGCAAATGCAAATAGCTTAATGCTATATTGTTTCAAGAATAATCACAAGAGAAGAGTCTGTCCATGTTCAGTACCGATGGATGTTTTCGAAGATGTTCAACCCAGCATTGGTTGAACCTAGGATGCAAACCCTCAGATGCAGGACAACTGCACCGATCAATGGCGATCAGAATATATGAACCACTACTCTCCAGTTAAGAGAAATATACTCACTCATAAGTGGAGATTAGCCATGTAATATAGGATAAACATACTAAAATCTATACTCCTAAAGAACCTCTGCACAGATGTAACCCATGTCATCTCAGTCTCCAAGTGGGTGCCCTAGTAATGAGAACAGGGACTGCTTCTGACATGAACTGACTGGCCTGCTCTTTGATCACCTCCCCTGAGGCAGGAGCAGCCTTACCAGGGCACAGTAGAGGACAATGCAACCACTCCTGATGAGACCTGATAGGTTAGGGTCAAAGGGACCTCCCCATCAGTGGACTTGGAGAGGGGCATGGGAAGAGATGAGAGAGGGAAGGTGGGATTGGGAGGGGTAGGGAACGGGATACAGGTGGGCTACAAAGTGAATAAACTGTAATTAATTAATTAGTTAATTAATTAATTAAAACAAAGTCAAAAAAGTATTATCATGACCACTTTATTTAAAACGTAATTCTAATAAGAAATAATATTCAATTTGAGTAGTTACAAAATGTAACCGAGTTAGTTAAAAGTAGAGTGCTACTGAAAAAGATAAATATAAAAGCAAAAGAGAATGAATCATACAGAACAATAGAGATTATCAATAGAGCAAAATATATATTTAGTTAATTATCTTCAAATAATTCTGGAAAATTTTAGTTAATGAAATACAAATAAATGAAAAAATGAAGCATATATTATTTCATATACTAAGAAGATTAAATTCATAATAGGATACACTAACAACTTTATTTAAAACTAAATGGAATTGGGAAGAATTCCTAGATGCTTAATATTGACTAGAAATTGATGTGGGAAAAAACAAAAACTATAAATTTTGAAAAATCTGTACTCATTAGATAAAGGAACTCTGAAGCCTAGATGTATTCCATGAAGGGAATACAAAGTTGATACTACCAAACTAACCAATTCTACAAAGCTACACTATTTTCATCTAATGCTGTTATTGTAATAATAGATAGTATTAGAACCCGAATTCATTTAAGAGACTAGTATAGCCTTGATACAAAATGTTTACAATGGGGAGTAGAGATGTAGCCCAACTCGGTGATAGTTTGCCTGGAGTTCACTAAGCCAGAGTGTCATCTCCAGTACTGGGGGGGGGGGGGGGTGACAAAGACATTGCAACAAAGAACAAGGACGTCCATAACCAAAGTTCCAAAACAAAGCGTGAGCAGACAATTCCAGTGACACATGGAATGTATGATAGTTCATGATTACTTGGGGTTTCTCCCATAGTTACAAATTAGTTAATAAAACTCAGCAGATAAATAGATTTCAGCCAAACAATACTGTATTGTCCTAACTGAAAAAGTCTTCAGCGGAATTTAACTTCCATTCACTAAAAAAGAAACTCATTATCCATCGAGAAAATAAAACTAAGGATTCTATTTCACACCACACTGCAGAAAATTCAAAGACAGTATTACAGCGAGGATTAGCACTGATAGATTTCAAGTGAAAGCATAACCTGGTATCATGTCATCACGTTAAACAGGCATCTTCCTTACCCTCTCTACCCCCTCTCCGACCCTACTGCCCTCCTGAAAAAAAATACACTGAAAGGTAAAGACTATTCATAGCAATACTTTTGGAATAACAAGGAAGTTTATTTTTAGTAAGCTTTCCATCAGAACCACAAAATGCCTGAAATGGTTTACAAAAAGGTAAAGGTGTGCTGTTTCCCCTCCCGTGCTTCCGTCATCAGTGGGCCCCATGGCCTGCGGTAAAGCAGCATAGCAAGGCGGGAGAAGGAAAAGACCCAATTCCACCGTCTCAGGGCCAGGAAACAGGAAAAGCAGAAAAGAAGTAAATAGCATGTAAAAGCTCCACAAGCATCTTTAAGGCCATTCTCCCAATCACCTAAAGAGTCCCACCAGGCGCCACCTCTTAAAGGTTCCACCAGCTCCTGATGTTCCTCCGCAGAGCCGAAGCCTTCAATATACAGGCCTTTCGGAGACTAGAACTGTAGCACTGTCCACCTGTTCATCAATTACAGGGTGAACTGCAAGCATTGGCATATTGTTTCTTGATGAACTCTATAGCAGTGAAACAAATGAGTTACACCTATATACATCAAGCTACAAGTCTCAGCGATTTAATACCAAACTAAGATTAATAATAGAAGAAAATATAGTACAACTATATTTATATAAATTTCAAAAGCACAGAAATGTCAAAACTACTTTAGAAATACAAACATAAGGCAGTTTGTGGAACTGCAGAAAGACAGCAGAATAAACAGACGAACAACACCACGTTTTGTAAACAGGTCAATGATATGTAGCTACATAGCTAATTGGGTTGCTTTTTACATCATTCAGTCACTAATCTGTTTTTATGTACTTAGTATCTATTAAATCAACTAAAAACATATCAAGTGAAAAGGTAAGAAGATCAGTTTCCCCATCCAGTTATGATACAGTTGCAATCCAGTAGCAGGAAGCTGAGGGTGATGTTTTTTCATAATTTCATAGAAGTGTCTGAAGAACTTAGTTCTGCACCACACACAGTTTGTGGGGAAGGAGAGGAGATGACTGCAGAGTTTGTACAGTTCGCTGCCCTTTCAGTATCAATGTGCCCCTTAAGACTGCTACTCAGGCAGCCATTGGTACCACCAGGGAGGGCCTGCCCGCCTGCTTGACTCCTGCTGATCTCTGTATCTTATGTAACAACTTCTGAACAAACGTATTTCTCAATTTCCATTCTCCGCGCTAAATGCCGAGGACGTGATGGATAAAATGGAGAAATTCATCTTCAATTCGACATGCAGTACTAAAACATAACCTGGAAATTTTGCAGGAGCCTTTTAAATTACTGCACTGCAAGCAAATTTCCTGCATTCAGATTTTTATGCACCAATATTTTAAAACCATGAGACATAAGCAACATAAAATGAAAACTCGACCACTAGAAGAAAGTAGTTTGTGTTTCTTTATTTGTTTGTTTGTACTTCTCTATTTTGAGATGGGCCTTACTATCTTTTCCATTGTGTTCCTGAACTGCAGAGTTCTTTTTCTGCCTGTTAAAAAACAGGTTCTCAGAAATGTAATTTTTTAACGTTGATTTTCATGTTAGAGTATTCATTCCTGCCATAGCTCACACAGAGGGGGTAAGTGTGAGTTGTTGCTCTTCCCACCACATGGGTTCTGGGATCACACTCAAGTTCTCAGTCTTGGCAGAAAGTGCCTTTGCTCACTGAGCAGTGTCCCTGACTCATACAAAAACATTTTTAAAGCCATGGTGGCAAACAGTTCTTTTTTACAAGACAGGTTTTCTCTGTGCCCTGGCCGTCCTGAACTTTCTATGTAGACCGGGCTGGCCTCAGAGATCTGCCTACCTCTGACTCCTTTGTGCTGGGATTAAAAGCATGTGCCGGCAATGGCATATCTTTAACCTAATTATTTGGGAAGTATAGGCAGGATCACCATGAATTCAAGATCATAGTAGCCAACCTGGGCTACGTAAGAGCTTGTACCAAAACAATAACAAAGTAAACAATAAAGTACTTTAATTATTCAAATTGAAATTCATTTTACTACAACTAAAACAAGTAATGCATATATCTATTGGAACCATGCTTATTGTTCACAGTCATTCTTTTGTTTATAATTTTCATTTTTTTAAATTTTTTATTGATTCTTTATAAATTTCACATCTTGCACCCCAATCTCACTCATTACTTCTAATGAGTAAATTATAACACATTTGAAATTCTATGTACCTGCCATTAAGCACATGCAAACAACATTTTCACATGGTGATATTTGTGGAAGGAATCGCTTGTGCCTGTACAGAAGGACCACCTATCAATAAAAAGCTAGAAGCCTATAGATAAGGCATGAAATAAAAGGGGGGGCATCCAGCAGGCAGAAGGAATTCTGGGATAGAGCCAGGCAGCATGTGAGGAGAATAGGCACATCTTACCTGAACACAGGTAAACCAGCCACGTGGCAAAATGTTGATGGTAAAATGGGTTATTTTAAGTTATGAGCTAGTCAGAAAAGAGCCTCGCTATATGGCCTATGTATTTGTAAATGTGTTTTGAGTCATTATTCCAGAAGGTTGGGGCTGGGAGGAAAAACTCACTGCAACAAGATACTAATGAATTTGGGATGTAAAGATCATCAGCAAATAACTTTCCTAACTACTTCTCTGTATGTGTCTGTATGTACAAGACAGCACCCCAGAGTAAATTTAGACATTCCACAAGGACACAAGTTGGAAATCATGACTTAAAGATGTTTATGGAATCTCATTGTTTGGCTCTAATAGTCAGGGATAGTCTATGGATTTTTAATTCACATGGATTCCTCAGTCTCCCAGCGAATTCTGAACACCATGGCAAAGACCACTGTTTTAAAGTTTATGTACATCACTGGATTGTATTTATATTTGGTTTGGACTTCAGCAGAGAAGAAAAAACAAACACCTACAAACGATAGATACCTGATACAGTTTGCTCCCATTCACCCAAGTCAGATTCCAACCCATCAGCAGGAATCGCTGAAAGTATGGGAGTCCAAAGTACAACCTACTAAGAAAGATACTGGGAGGGGAAAAAAGATGCAGAAACACCGTAGCAGCTAATATGGAAGAGTGGAAACACATCAGAATGCCCAAAGGTGAAAACCTGAAATATCCAATCCAGTGCAAAACAGGCTGGAAAAAAAATAAAGATGGTTGTGAACAGTTTCTAGGGGCAGCCAATCCTCAGCATCATGGGAAGATAGGTGAAATATGGGGAGAAGATACATCAGCCTGGCCTAAACATGGAGTAACAGGCTTTTTGGGAAATGAAGGGAAAAAACTCAAAATAATATTTAATAACACACAAGGATACTGTTCTAATATTAAAGTAAAAAATAGGCACTTCTTAAAATTATAGATTGTTCTGTATCATTTACTCCTGAAAATGCAAAAATAATTCTGACATTAGCTAGCAGGTAAAAACAATTGCTTGTATCTTAGAATAATACTTATTAAATACTACGTGTTGGGGTGATCTTTTGTGCACCGTGTAAAGATGGTCTTTTGTTTATTCAAACGCTGATTTCTGTCCCAGGAGCTGAGTACAGGCCATTGCTATTGGTACTGTTACTCTTTGGCTGCATCATATTTTGTAAACACTCCCTCCAACATTTTCTGGTTGGTTTCATAAAGAGATGAATGGCCAATGGCCTTTAAAATACATATCTTATTTCCCTTTAATATTTATAGAATATTGAAAAAAGGCAGGAGAGAGAGGCAGGACTTCTGAACAGAGACAGAAACTCTGGGAAAGAATCAGAGGCAGGAGGAGTCACCAGCCAGATACCAAGGAAGAAACAAGTGTCGGGTGGTGAGAAGAAGTAACAGCCTACACAGGAAGACGAAGGCCAGGCAAGTATTGTTGGGTTAGAATAGCTGAGAATCGGCCCAGCTATAGAGCCTAAGCTCATAATAAATATAAGTCTCTGTGTCATTATTCAGGAGCTGGTGCTCCAAAGAAAGCTCCATTTTAACTAATTGCATGCAAAAAGTCAGTATTTTTACATTAGTGTGTCAGCTAATATGGAACCTGTTTTAATCTTTATAAACTTAATGATTTAAATTGATGTAGGCTGAACTTTCTCTGGCTGGCTTTATGTGCTTTCATTTAAATTTATTAAAGTTGTACATAATTATGGGACATGCTGTGTTGTTTCCATGTGTGTATACCTTGTATCATGTACAAATTTGGTTAGGATATGTAGCTGCTTAAACGTTTATCATTTTGTTCTGGTGAAAACACTCAAAGTCCTTCATGTAGCTGTTTTAAATGTGCAGTGTGTCATCACTTTATGTGGATACCCTGATGTGCAAGTGCACAGCAAAACAATCTATCCCTCTTTACTTGTATGTTAGTAGCCATTTATCAACTTTTTCCCATCCCCCTCTCCCCTCATGCTGATGTCTAGCTCCATCCGGGATGTGACCAGTTACATGCTTTATCTTTTTATGGCTGAATAGTATTGCATTGCGCATATTTATCATATTTTCCTTATCCATTCATTGGTTAATGGACTCAGGTTGTTTATACTTCTTAGATACTGTGTACAGTGCTGCAATAAACTTGGAGAGATGTCTCTTTAAAATACATATTTTATTTCCTTTTTGTATTTATACAGTATTGAGACTGTCATATTATAAAATACTTGTACTTTTTTTTAATTTTTGAGGAAGTTCTATTCTGTTTTTAATGACTCAACCCATTTTCATACTAACAATTTTAAGGGACCCTGTTTATACCTCTCATAGAGTTATTTAAACTTATTTTTCACAGTGTCTGAGCTACTTTGAATTAGTTTCATTTAATTTATCAGGCAGGTCTGTTTTATTTTTATATGAGTAAGATTTTTCAGTTAATGGTTGTTTTAAAGAATCATCTCTTACAAGTAAATGTAGTCTTTAAAAGCTAATAATGAAGTTAGTATCTATGTTCTGAAGAATCCCAAACCATGTTGTGAATGTGTGGTCCTCAGCCAGCAGCAGCATTTCTGGAGTGTCGTATCCCTGGTAATCACATCTATAACTGATTCAGTGGGTAAATTTACAGTGCTAAGGAACCTGGAGTCTGTTTATGCTCTCAATGCTGCTGACAATGGCTTTCTTGCTGAGTTGCATAAAATATATATTTTTGTGACTTTAACACCATGGAACAGATATAAATATAGATGTTGGTATACAAAAACCTAGAACTGTACCTTAAATACATGTTTTTTTTAAAAAAAACTACGTAATCACTACTAAAAACTTCTGGTTTTATATAAAATTCAACTTGGCAACTGAAAATATTACAATGTCAGATTCAGTTGTGATAATGGACAAAACTAAATGAAAATAACCTGAAGACCTCACAAGGTCTGGGACAACAGTTCTTCAGGTAAAGGAAAAGCCACATGAAGGGTGAAAGGAGAGAACTAACTACTCCACAGAGTTACTGTCTCACTGCCACACATGTTCTGGGGCATGTGCACACACACACACACACACACACACACACACACACACACAAAGAGAGAGAGGCCACAGACACAAGTAAACACTAAAGTAAGTAAAATATAAATAAAACTAACAACCGTATATTCGTCACATTTCTGTAAGCCTTTCCAATATAAATTCAAAATAGCCTAAAATTAACTTGAATTGTATATGAATTCTATATGACCATGTAAAACCTACACTTAAAATTTTTATAGCCCATAATTTTTAATTCTTGTTCATAGACCAAACCTATGTTAGAGATTTGGTGCACTATTAGCAAGAAATTTGAAGAAGCTCAAGTCCAGAGGTTTAGCTGAGAAATTTTTCTTTTTATGAGAAAGAAACACCAACTTAAATAGTCTTCATAGACAAACCATGACTTAATGCTCCCACAAAATAAATTAAGATAGGCAGGGCAGAAAGTAAAACCTGAAGTCGATCACATTGTACAGATAAGTGATTAAGGCTAAGAAGCAAATTATTTAAACAGAAACATGCTAACACAGCACACAAGCTTTCAGAATGAGAATATTCACTTACAATTAGTACAATTGGAAGCTTCCACAAACACTACTACAATAAAACCAAGTGAAGTGCTGAAGGACAGTCTTACAAATTTGCTCTCTGAGGAGTCTGTAAGAGGAGAATGGAATTATGTTATTCTAAGAAATGTTCTCTTCCAGATTGATTTTTCAGCTTTAACTGAAAACACATCAGCCAGTGTATGCTTTGAATGTGAGCCCTGGGCTTTCAGGGCATAGAAAGCATTCTCCACTTTGACCAGACTCTTTCCCAAGGTGTATGGCTTCCTGGAAAGCTCACACAGCACAGTGTTGCCAGAGAATGAGAACCCATCATAAACCCTGAATAGCACCTGCCTCCTCCAAAGGGTGCTCCATTTCCCCATAGACAGTATGTATCACCACCAACTCCACAGCTAAGATGGCCATTTAAGCAGGTGATCAATGGTTGTAACTCTCAGCCTCATATACAAAATGCCTACCCTGTGCATCAGAGGAAGGGGTCTTGCTTTCTCTCCCACTGTTTACTATGGTAAATATCAACTGTTTGATTTCTTCCACAGTGACTAGTAAAGGTATCTGATAAAGTACTGAGAAGAGCTAGGACTATATGTTCCTGCAGCTTAGCAGTGGCAGTGGACTAGAGTAGATTCATACCCTCTGGTAGCCCTTAGGTCGATTTGTTATTTAACCCCATCCAGTTTAAATTCTGAATCATGTGACTCTCCTCCATACCAGTGGCATTATAGCTATTTCGTAGGAAAGAAAAGTGTTCTTGTAGTGGAGTTTTGGTTTCTTTAAAAACTGATTTATGCTATGTGAACATGTTTTTGTTTTAAACCCAGGTGTGGGGTATGAGGTTGTTTTAGATTGTCCATAGCAGCAGACTATTTGCCTCATGCAGGCTCTGAGAGGGACGTGATCTTTGCCAGCTGTGGGTAGTTTAATTCTGGGGATTCTGAGAGGGTATAAATGTCAGAGCCCAGAGAGGAATTGCGGGGAGGGGCACTCAAAGGAATAAAGTGGTTGCTGTTCTAATGCTCCTGGTTGCTGTTGCTGCTATTTGATGAGAAAAATTTAGAGATATCCTGAAAGGAAGATTAAACTTGCTCCAAGGAACCCAAATGAGCCTAAATAGCAGGAGTAGTCTAAAGAGAACTATGCCTTCTCTCCCCACTAACCTTCTTTCTCTTCTACCTGGTGTTGGAAGGGATTGGGGTGGAAAATAAAAAAATAAAATACACACTGACATGGTCATCTTGCTTTCAGTTGTTTTTATCCCAACTTGGTTTTATGGGTCTTTCATATTTGCTTGCCTTGCATCTGGTTCTTGCTGAAATGACTTGAAGGCCAACACTACCCGTGAAGGCAAATCAACATCCTTCCTTTCTCTCTTTTGTTTATGTGGGAACCTACCAGGCTTCCTCTTCCTGAAACCTCCTGCCTTTTCACTGCTCAGGTTAGCAGGCCCTTTCCTCAAGCAAGCAGAGGCCTTAGACTGAGAAATGAGTGGAGTCCAGAGGAAAGAGGTTTAATCATTCTCATTGACTTTTACAAACTATGGCACACTTAGAAAACCTCCTATATTAGAACCATGAGCTTAAAAACGGCACCGTGCCGGTACAAAGCCCAATTAATCCACAGGTAAAATCAAAGACAGACTGTTAACATACAAATAACTCCCGCACACTTATTAGCACACACTTTATCACAGCTGTCACTATGATCTATACCTTATGGCTAACAACATTGGTGACAAAGGTAAAGGAGAGAAGGAATGTAATAGGTGTGGCATCTATAACAGGACCATCCAAGTGTGTTTATTGGGAAGAACATTGTTGTATCACTTTCTCATTTGGGAGACACTGTGGTCATTTCTCTCTCATCTTCCTCTTTTGTCTGAGAAAATGGAGGCTCTTCATATTCTAAGAAGGATGCTCTAGGGCAATACCAGGACAGTGCCAAGAAGACTGAGACAACTGGTCAACCTCATAGGAAACCTGACCAGTAACAGCTGCCATCCATGTCTACATACTGAAACCTTGCATGTGCAGCTCAGAAGCCAGTGTTTAAACAAAAAAAGAGGCTGAGTGGTTGATGAGTATGATTTTAAAGTGAACAATCATGTTTGGGAAAATGTACTTTCCAATGTCTGTCTCTCATCCACTTCTGGGGGAAGCAAACCTCTATTTGGATATGCCCAATAGGATTTTATCAACACCCACAGAGCTTAAAATGTTTTACAATCTATATTAGTAATCAAAGGTAGAAATGGAGCATATCATGCTGTATCTGTACATTTTAGTGGGCTCAAAATATGTCCATGAAATAGCTTTACTACTTTATAAGATATGTAATCATTTCTGAGATCACAGAGATACTAGGCTAGCTTCCTTTCCATTTATTTGGCCTTAATAAGACATATGGTAAAATAATTAGACTGGCTTTTGTACAGTTTTCAATAATGGCAGAAAATATATAACATACACTGAAAAAGCAGCTTTACATATTGACTGCCCCCATAGGTTCAGGGTTCTCTTTTAATTGCTTATACATATCTATAAGGAAAAGGCTAATAAGCAAGGTTCTAGACATTCACACAGTTTGGATTTTTTTATTCTTTCTGAGAGCTCTTCAGCTTGAATCCTGCTGAACCACAGAAACATCAGCACCAAGAAAACGGTACACTATGTTCCTGTAATATACATCCTGATAAAGGTGTTCCTTAACTAAGATGGGGTGAAAAGCTTCCAGCTTTACTCTGAAAAGACAAGACAATGGATAGTTTGAAGCAGAAATTCAGACAGCCTTAGAATCCTGCATCCCAAACCTCTTGGAAAGAGCCCAGCCACTAAGCACTTACAGGTTAAACACATACTATCTTTTCCTTCTTCCTATGTATTTTGAAAGTTCAGGGGTGAGGACTTCACGTGGGACTCACATTTCCTTACATGAAAAGCAAAGAAAACAAACTAGAAGGCATTCTCAACATGGTTACTTTGTCTTAGGCCTTAAGGGAATCCAGTAAGATTCCAGAGTGTGTGAACGACTGGGTCTCTGACTCCTGTGTCTTCTCTTGTGCTCTTTTCCTTCTGTTTGTCTTGTCCAACTCCAACGTTATAGTTTTGGTTTATCTTGTTATACTTTTTAAAGTGAAATAAGGTAGCAAGCAGTAAAAAAAAAAAAAAGATTCCTGCTGTCAACCTCTGATTTCCACATTCACACCATATACAAGTCTGCATACACAAGTGACACATGCAAATGTGACACAGGCATAAATTTAAAACATAACTTTAAAACATAACTCTTTGTTTTAGCTTTATATGTGCAGAAATAGCGACACTAAAGTTTCTCTCACCCTTTCAAACTCTGAAGTCACAGCATGTACATTTTCTTATCTGAATAACTGTCATTATTCTTTGTATCAGTTCTTTCCATGTTTTGGCTCTCTTAATTGGAGAGACAAAGAAGCAGAATGTTAGCATTGAGGCAAATTAGAGATTTCCGGCTGTTTTGTGGCATATCCTTGAATGGGACAGTGTAATGGTGGCTTTGCTGTTTCTCTTCACTTCTAGGTTGTTAAGAAATGACTAGATTTCCACAACAACTCTTCTGTCATCACTGGGCACCTGCCAAAACAGCCTAACCTCCCTCCACTGGGATTAATCTCCTAAAATATCCCACCATGTCCACATAGCACCACAGTCTGGCAACAAAACATTTAGCGTAAGAGCCTTTGAGAGAGAGCTAAGAACCAAACCATGGCACCTCTTTAGAATGATGTAGTGATGCTACAAGAGGATATGAGGTGAACGACAGAGAAGGACTAACATAACATGATGCTATTATATAAGGGTCCTTCAACCCCAGCTCTGCTATGGAATTGCTAAGTTCCTAGAACAGACACCAATGGGTGGTACTTACAACACTAAGACACTTAACAAGGGGTCAGTCGTGTCTTTTGTAAGAAAGAATTGGGCGGCTTGTGGTTTTTATCAGACTCAGAATATAATACAACTCAAAATCTATGAATTGTTCATTTCTAAAATATTCCATTTTATGTTTTCAGACAGCAGTTGACTTTGAGGAACTAAAACCAGGGAAATTGAACCTAAGGATGAGCAAGGACTATTGTACCTTCAGGATGCAGAGATGGTAAGCGAGAGATCTGCCCCCAAGAATTGCATATGTACACTGGAAGTTTTAGAAATCTGTGTAAACACACCTCTTTGAAGTTGAGGAGTTATGAGAAAATTACATTTTGTCTCCACTTTGCTTAGTGATTTAACGTCATGCTACCCTCCACCCATCAAAGTAACATTAATATTTGCAATTCTATTCTGATTACCATTGTTGTAATGTTTCTGACCAAAATCAACCTGGGGAATAGAGCGTTTATTTAACTTATAGGTTACAGTCATCACGGAGGAAAGCCAACCCAGAAACTTAAGGAAAGAACTCTGAGACAGGACCTGAAGCAGAGGCCATGAAGGGACACTGGTTACTGAGTTGCTCTCCATGGCTTGCTCAGCTCCGTTTTCTAATACAAACCAGCGTCTGAGGCACAGCTTAGAGAAAGCACTGGCATAACCAGGCTAGTCAAACACAAGAGGTCTATTTTTTTCAGTGGAGGGAAATTATGATGACTGGCCACCTGAAAGGCTGGGGGAAACATCGATGAGAACCTGGCAGTTGTTTTGCTAGTCTGGAACCAGGAACCAGCTCTCCTGAATCTTCCAAGATCCTGAGCATTATTTACTTAGGCCCTTATGCTGACCTTAATCTTGTAGGGAACAGAACCCATCCTTATAAAAGAGGACCATGTATCAATCCTCCACCAATAGCATCCGTTCTTATTACAAGTTCTTCCTCCCTAAGCCCTGAGCTCTGTTTATCAGCCAATAGAACTCATTCTTTGCAACTTTTCAAAGGGATTACGATGTAGCCATTCCTGAAGCTTTGCTATGAGAATTGTCATGTGATTAATCCTGCCCCCCTCCTGAAAGTTTTACCTTCTTTAAACGTATAAGGAAATTAAGCCAGTCTGACTGACCGAGTCTAGCTGTACATTTCCCTGCTGGCTATGATTCCTGCAGGTATGCTGACCACAAACACCACCACCCCTGTCCCACCTGGGACCAAAAACCAAAACAAACAAACAAAACAGGACCATATGCCAAGGAAAGGCACCATCACCTTGAGCTGAGGGCCTTCCCAAACCAAGAAAATTTCCCACAGACATGCCCAGAGGCCAATCTGATCGGCTTAATTCCTCAACTGAGGTCCTGTTTTCCCAAGTGACTCTAGTCATTGTCAAGTTGTCAAAAGGTAAGCAGCACGCTCCTCCTAAGTCTATCAACAAACAGTCGTAATGATTCTACTAGCCTTGAGCAAGCCCCACTGGAGCCAGGCAGCAAACTCCAAATTGCAGCAGACTGGCAGCAGATGTCATGAGAGGCAACGGTGAGATTCTGTTCATTAATTGTCTGGTACTAGCTGGACACTAAACGAAGCTCTGTTGCCCATCTCTGTGGAGCAAGAGGGCTGTTAAAAGGCTGAACGGAACATAGGGTGAAGCCAGAAAATTGATGAAAGGGTTAAAGTGGAAAACTAAGGAGGAGAAGGCAGAAGTACCTGCTTCAGAAACTAGAAAATTCCTTGGTAACAGAGTGACTGTTCTTGTAAGTGGTCCTCCCTAGCCACTCAGCCGCTGTCACCATAGAGACTATAACTGAAGCAAATGAATTCAAAGTGCCTCAGAAATCTCCAAGAGGTAAGTGGAGGGTGAGTAGCTAGGAAACCTGTGTTTTGTGCATTTGTTCCTGAAGATTCTTTAAAGCAGTCATCTACTCTAGATGCATTAGAGCCAATTTAATTCCTAAGTCTAGACTTTAGACTAAACTGTTAGTCTAAAGTCTACAATTTTATTTTCTTAGCAAGGGTCATAGACCCCTCTGAGAATCTTACAAAAGCTCCCAGTTACCTCAGGAGAAAGAAAAAAAAAAAAACATATGCCTACATGAATTTTGAAAGTATTTTAGAGCTCTAATGTACAATTAATTCTTCAGGGTGCTCCAGCATGCTCAGGTGAAAGACCTCGGGGTTCTGAGTGCTGTGCGATCATCTCCAATGACCTCTGGCTTCTGGAATCAGGCTGGAATCCCTGAGCTGTCATTCCTCCTGCTCTACATCTCCTCTGGACGCTAGCCATAACTGTGCATGCTGCTGGAGCAGCAAAAGTAGGGCCGCAATATCCTTGTAAATGCAAACACAGACCATTTACTGTGTTAGCAAGCACATTCCTTAACTCTTTTATATCCCTAGATTAAAAGTGCATGCTCAGGAAGGCAGGGAACTATGGTGACATCTGCACTTCACCTGTCCTCTGTCAGAAGTCATTCACAGCTTCCACACTCAACAAACAGATAAGCACCAAAGAGAGGGCCATTATGCCTGCTTTAAACCAGTATAGCAAAACACATTAAGGCAGAAGCAGTTTTTAAATTATAAATCAGGGCGTATTAGGGTTTTGTTGCTGTAAAGAGACACCACGACCATAGCAGCTCTTATAAAGGAAAACATTTAAATGGGGCTAGCTTAGAGTTTCTGAGGTTTAGGCCATTATCCTGGTGGAAAACATGGTGCTGGGGGAGCTGAGGGTTTTATATCTTGATCCACAGGCAGCAGAATAATTCTGTGCTACACTGGGCATAGTTTGAATATAAGAGACCTCGCAGTACGCCCCCACAGTGACACACTTCCCCCAACAGGGGCACACCTATTCCAACAAGACCACCTAATAGTGCCACTCCCTATGGCCAAGCATTCAAACACATGAGTCTATGGGGCCAGACCTATTCAAACCACCACAAGATGACATAACTCGTGTTAACAATCCGAATGTAGGGTATCAAGTCTGGAGATGGGGAAGCTGTGAGACTTCATGCTTGGGTGTTTTTTAATCTTCTCTAGTAACACGTAAAGCCCCTCTGAACTGACCTTCCATAGCAGTCAACTTAACAAGGATATGGCTTAAAACAAATTGCTTCATGCCTTTCAAAATTTATTTCTTCCCATGTAAAATCGAGACAGGGATGATTCTCATTTGTAAAGTTCTTAAAAAGAATAAATGAAGGACGATGTAAAAGGTTTCCTAAAATGTGTCAGGCGTATGTCAAACACTGTACCATATTATTATTGAATAATATTTTCTCACGAGTGTCCTAAATTGCTTCCCCGATGGAAATTTTGGGGAGTCGAAGACAGTGCTATCATGATACATTTTGGAATCAGAGATACCTTGAAGTTAAATAACTATTGATTATCTTTTGCTTCTCTGAAAACAAACAACAACAATAAAACAACTACAAAAACAACTAGTTGGAGACTTTATTTTAGTTTGATGTTTCTGATTAAGAGTCCATAATGGTGGATTAGGCATACCTGCTTATGGCCAGAAAGGAAACAGAGAAATCACATCTTCAACCACACAGAGAAAGCAGAAAAAGCAGACTGGAAGTAAAGAGACTCTATAGACTTCCAAACCCCTCCCTCAACTGATGTACTCCTCCAACAAGGCTCCGTGCCGTAAGGGTCCCATAACCTCCCAAACAAGGCCACCAATCTAGTACGAAGTGTTCAACTAGTTGAGCCCATGGCGCACACGTCTCATTCAGACCAGCGCAGAACCAGTCACTCAGAGGGCAAGTGTTACGGTTGGAAGATTCTATTCCCTTTGCTTCACACACTATGCTGAGTCATAAAACTCATTTTAAATTTTTTTTTCATAAACTCATTTTTTATTAAAATTATTTTAAAGTTAAAATGTATGCAAATATGGTACTGGCATAGAAACAGAATGGCGGATCAATGGAATCGAATAGAAGACCCAGAAATAAACCCGCACACTTATGGACACCTGATTTTTGACAAAGATGCCAAAAACCATTCAATGGAAAAAAGATAGCATCTTCAACAAATGGTGCTGGTCTAACTGGTTGTCTTCATGTAGAAAAATACAAATAGATACATATTTATCACCCTGCACAAAACTAAAATCCAAGTGGATCAAAGACCTCAATATAAAACCAAACGCACTAAACCTGTTAGAAGAAATAGTGGGGAACAGCCTAGAACTCACTGGCACAGGAGACAACTTCCTGAACAGAACACCAACAACACAGGCTCTAAGAGCAACAAACAATTAATGGGACCTCATGAAACTGAAAAACTTCTGTAAAGCAAAGGACATTGTCATCAGAACAAAAAGACAGCCTACAGACTGGGAAAGGATCTTCACCAACCCTATATCTGACAGAGGGCTAATATCCAGAATATATAAAGAACTTAAGAAGTTAAACACCAACAAACCAAGTAATCCAATTAAAAAATGGGGTGTGGAGTTAAACAGAGAATTCTCTGTAGAAGAATATAGAATGGCAGAGAAACAGTTAAAGAAAATGCTCAGTGTCCTTAGCCATCAGGAAGATGCAAACAAGAGGACCCCGAGATTTCACCTTATAACCATCACAATGGCTGAGATCAAAACATGACAACACATGCTGGAGAGGTTGTGGAGAAAGAGGAACCCTCTTCTATTGCTGGTAGAAATGTAAACTTGTACAACCACTTTGGAAATCAATCTGGCATTTTCTCAGACAAATAGGAATAGTGCTTCTTCAAGATCCAGCTATACCGCTCCTAGACATATATCCAAAAGATACTCGTACACAAGGGCATTTGTTCAACCATGTTCGTAGCAGCTTTATTTGTAATACCAGAACCTGGAAACAACCCAGATATCCCTCAACTGAAGAATGGGTACAGAAATTGTGGTACATCTACACAATGGAATACTACTCAGCAATTAAAAACAAGGAAATCATAACATTTGCAAGTAAATGGTGGGATCTAGAAAAGATCATCCTGAGTGAAGCATCCCAGAAGCAGAAAGACATATGTGGTATATACTCACTTATAAGTGGATAATAGACTTATAAGATAGGATAAACATACTAAAATCTGTACATCTAAGGAAGCTAAACAAGGAGGACCCAGCCTCACTTAGAAAGACAAATGGGATGGACATTGTAAGTAGGAGAAAACAAGTAACAGGACAGGAGTCTACCACAGAGGGCCTCTGAAAGACTACCTAGCAGTGTCTCAAAGCAGATGCTGAGATTCATAACCAAACCTTGGGCGGAGTTCAGGAAATCATATGAAACAAGGGGAGTTAGAAAGACCTGGAGAGGACAGGAGCTTCACAAGGACCAAATACATCTGGACACAGGGGTCTTTTCTGAGACTGATTCTCCAACCAAGGACCATGCATGGATATAACCTAGAACCCCTGCACAGATGTAGCCCATGGCAGCTCAGCATCCAGGGGTGTTTCCCTAGTAAGGGGAACAGGGACTGTGTCTGAGATGAACTCAGTGGCTGGCTCTTTGATCACCTCCCCCTGAAGGGGGAGCAGCCTTACCAGGTCACAGAGGAAGACAATGTAGCCAGTCCTGATGAGATCTGATAGACTAGGGTCAGATGGGAGGGGAGGAGGACCTCCCCTATCAGTGGACTTAGAGCAGGGCAGGGAGGAGATGAGGGGGGCAGGGTGTGATTGGGAGAGAATGAGGGAGGGGGCTACAGCTGGGATACAAAATAAATAAACTGTAATCGATATAAAAAATAAAAATTAAACAAGTATGCAAATAAAAAAATCACACAGCTAGATTAACACAGCCCTTTCAACACACACTTGTCCAGACACAAAGTCTACACATCCCCATGAACTTCTGCCCGATTAGAACAGATATCCTGAAACCGGGAGCCTTATCTTGGAATTTACACTTTCATTACCAATATTATACATTTAACCACAAGCAAGTGAAAGTTCAAAACAGGGATAAAACTAGAAAAACAGTTAGCTTTTTTATCCTAGTTCACGACTCGTGTGTCCTTTACCTGCAGTTCATCATTTCTCTTCACCTAGTTTTACCATTTCCTATCCTTCCCAATGTTATGCTGTTCCCAAAGCACGTGTGTGTGTGTGTGTGTGTGTGTGTGTGTGTGTGTGTGTGTGTTATTCTGCATGTAGGGAGAACACGCACTTTTCCTGAGATTGGGAAACTCACTTACTATTACATGAGTATACTCAATTTCCTTTGGATCTGTATAGTACTTCATTTTTTTCTATGCACTAGATTTGGAAACTAGATTGGTTCCATTTCTTTGCCAGAGTGAATAAAGGAGAAATAAACATGTGGACATAAATATCCCTGTGGTATGGTGTAGAATTCTCTCAGTGGATGTCCAAGAGTGAAATATATGGGTCACAGTAGTTCTTTTAATTTTTTAAGAAACCTCCAAACTGATTTCCACAATGGTTGTATTAATCTGCTGCTCTACTGGCAGTGATTAAGCATTCTCTTTCTTCCCATCTTTCCAACCTTTTTGTCAGATTTCTTGATTATAGCTAGTCTGACTAGGGAAAGGTTGTCTTGCAAAGTAATTTTAATTTGCATTTCCCTGATGGCTCAGGATATTGAACACTTTTAAAAATAGTTATTAGCCATTTGTATTTCTTTTTTAAGCTATCTGTTCAATTCATTATCCCAGCTATTCATTGGCAGTTTTATCCCTATGATATTCAATTTCTACAAATCTTTGAAAGTCCTGTATATTAACTCTTTGTCTGAAGTATAGCTGAAAAATATTACTCGCATTTTATGGTTTTCTGTGTGCTCTCTGTTGATAGTTTCTTTTGCTGTACAGAAACATTTCAGTTTCATGAAGTCTGATATGTCAATTCTTAGACCCTTGTGCTATTGATGTTCTGTTGAGAAATTTCTCGCTTACCTCAATGCCCAGAAGAGCATCTCTTATGCCTTCATCTAGAAGTCTCAGAGTTTGGGGTTTTAAACTAAGTTCCGTGACCCATTTTGAATTGGCTTTTGTGCAAGATGAAAGATGTGGATCTAATTTCATTCCCCAGCATGGGAATAGCCAGTTATACCAGCATCGTTTGGTAAACTGGTCATCTTTCTTCTTATGCACGGTTTGCCTCCTTTGTTAGAAAATGAAGTGGCGATAGCGTTGTTGGTTAATTTCCAGGTCCTCTCTCTATTCCACTGGTTTATTTTTCTGCTCTGATGTCAGTACCAGACTATCTTTGTCACTACAGCTTTGTAGAACAATTTGAGGTCAAGAATTATAATACCTCCGTCCCTGTTCTGACTCTGGGATTGCTTTGCCGATCCATGGACTTTTGGGTTCTATATGGATTGTTGAATTGCTCTTTTCTAAATCGTGAAATATGACATTGGTATTTTGATAGACGTTTCATTAGATCTTTAGAATAATTTTGGTAGTCTGGCTATTTTTATAATATTAACTATGCCAGTCTGAGAGCACGGTAGTTCTTCCCATTGCCTACCATCTTTGTTGATTTCCACCTTCAATTCTTCAAGTTTTCACTGCAGAGGTATTTATTTGGTTGGGTAAATTTCTAGATACTTTAGAGATATGTTTATTCTCACTTCTTTTTCTGAGAGTACATTGTTGGTGTATATGATGGCGGCTTCCTTTTCATAATGACTTTGTATCCTGAAACTTTACTGTAAATATTTACTAGGTCTAAGAGTTTTCTGGTAAACTCTAGTTAAGTCTTTTAAGTAAGGAATCACACCATCTGTAAATATAAATGTTTTAACTTCTCCATTTTCTCTTTGTATCTGTTTTGTCCTTCTCTTGTCTGGCTGCTGTAGGTAAGACTTACAGAACTGTATTAAATAAGAAAGAGAAGAGGGATATCCTTGTCCAATTCTAGATTTTAGAAGATATGCTAACAATTTGTCTCTATTTAATATAATATTAGATATATATTTGTTGTGCATACTCGTTATTATTTTAAGGAATGAGTTCCATCTACGTCTAACATTTCAAGAACTTTTATTATGAAGGCATGTTGAGTGTCATCAAATGCCTTTTTTAAGCATCAATAAAGATAGTTTTATGTTTTCTATCCTTAATTTTGCCTATGTGGTATATTACATTCATTGATTTACGTATGTTGAACCTACCTTGCCTTTCTGGATGAAGCCCACTTGGTCATGATGTACAATCTTCTTCATATTTTACTTCTTAAGAACTTGATAAACTGTGAACAACTTCTTCCATTTCCGTACACACCAAACAGATACCTACAAATCACTTTGATTTTTGCCTATACCTTTGAGGACTCAAGTACATGAGTCTTATTCATGAAACCTTCACATATTGAAATTTTATGTTTTTTCCCAAGAATATCAGGGGGTCTCAATTCTTTTCTAAAAGAATCATTCCACTCACCTTATGCTTTCCACTCTTTTAATTTTATTTTTGTTGCTGTGATAAAATATCCTAACAAAAATCAACTCAGGGGAGAAAAGTTTATTTTAACTCACTGTTGCAGGTTATAATTGCTGATAGTGGAGAAGTCAAGGTAAGAACTCAGGAAGTCACACAACATGCATAGTTAAGAGCAGAGAGAAGTGAATGGATACTTGCTTGGTGCTGGACTAGCTTTTTCTATTCTTATGCAGGATAGGCCCAAAACAGGCAATGGGCCCACCACCTTTCAGACTGTGTCTTCTCACATTATTTAAACAGGAGAGACTCCTGGGTGTCTATAAGGGTGACCCTAGCTAAGACTCTTAGCAGCGTGGTTTAAGGAACCTGAAGTTAGTTACCACCTGTAACCAGGTTGGACTTCCAGTCAAGGGAGGGGACACCAATCCACCCATGAAAACTTCAACCCCAAATTTGCCTTGCCTACAGGAACTATAGGGATAAAGACAGAGTAGAGAGTGAGGGAATGGCAAATCAATAATCAATGAGTGACCCAACTTGAGACCCACCCACCCCATGGGAGAGAGCCAGCACTTGTCACTATTAATGATACTCTGGTATGCATGCAGACAGAAGCCTAACATAACTCTCTTCTGAGAGGCTTCATCCAGCAGCTGATGGAAACAGATGCAGAGACCCACAGCCAAACAATAGGTCAATCTCAGGGAGTTTTGAGGAAGAGTGGAAGGAAGGATAGAGGGAGCTGGAGGGGTCAAAGACATCACAAGAACTACAGAGTAAACTAACCTGGACCCGTGGAAGCTCACAGAGACTGAACCATCAACCAGAGGAGAAGCATGGGCTGGAACTAGATCCCCCTATATGTAGCAGACACGCAGCCTGGTCAACATATGGGTCCCCTAACAATGGGAGTAGGGGCTGTCTCTGACTCTGTTGCCTGCCAGTGGATCCCTTTCCCCTAGCTGGGCTGTCTTGTCAGGCCTCAATGGAAGAGGACACTCTTAGTTCTGCTGTGCCTTGGGATGTCAGGGTGGGCTGGTACCCCTTATGGGCTTCCCCTTCTCTGAGAAAAAGGAGGGGGGAAATTGGGAGGAGGTGAATGAGTGTGGGACTAAGAGGAGAGGAGGTAGGGGGCTATGATCAGGCTGTAAAGTGATTAAATAAAACAAAAGGCATGAAAAAAAGCAATCAGAGAAAATCTTCAGATATGCTTGCAGCCTAATATGAGCTAGGAAATCCCCATCAAGACTCTTTTCCTAGGTGGATTCTACGTTGAATCAAGTTGACAATTAAAACCATCACACTTCCCCAATTTCTTTTATTATTATTATTATTATTACTTACCTTTTATTCACTTTGTATTCCCCCTGTACTTTCCTCCCTCCTCCCCCTTCCCTCTTCCCCACCTGCACCCTTCCCCAGTCCACTGATAAGGGAGGTCTTCCTCCCCTTCCCTCTGATCCTAGCCTATGAGGTCTCATCAGGAGTGACTGCATTGTCTTCTTCTGTGGCCTGGTAAGGCTGCTTCCTCATCAGGGGGAGGTGATCATAGATCAGGCCAATCAGTTCCTGTCAGAGACAGTCCCTGTCCCCATTACTATGGAACCCACTTGGACACTGAACTACCATAAGCTACCTCAGTGCAGGGGTTCCAGGCCATCTCCATGAGTGGTCCTTGGCTGGAGTATCAGTATCAGAAAAGACCCCTGTGCCCAGACATTTTGGATCTGTTGTTCTCCTTGTGGAGCTCCTGTCCTCTCCAGGTCTTACTATCTCCCACTTTTTTCATAAGATTCCCTGCACTCTGCCCAAAGTTTGGCTATGAGTCTCAACATCTGCCTTGATACCCTGCAGGGTAGAGTCTTTCAGAGGCCCTCTGTGGTAGGCTCCTGTTCTGTTCCCTGTTTTCTACCTCCTCCGATGTCCATCCTCTTTGCCTTTCTGAATGGGGATTGAGCATCTTAGCCAGAGTCCTCCTTCCTGATTAGCTTCCTTAGGTGTACAGATTTTAGTATGTTTATAAATAGGACCTCATGAAACTGAAAAGCTTCTGTAAAGCAAAGGACACTGTCTTCAAAACAAAACGACTGCCTACAGATTGGGAAAGAATCTTCACCAACCCTATATCTGACAGAGGACTAATATCCAGTATATATAAGTAACTCAAGAAATTGAACAGTAATAAATCAAGTAATCCAATTGAAAAATAGGGTACAGAGCTAAACAGAGAATTCTCAATAGAGGAATATCTAATGGCAAAGAAACACTTAAAGAAATGTTCAATGTCCTCAGCCATCAGTGAAATGCAAATCAAAATGACCCTAAGATTTCACCTTACACCCATCAGAATGGCTAAGATGAATAACTCGAGTGACAACACATGCTGGAGAGAATGTGAAGAAAGGGGAACCTTCCTCCACTGATAGTGGGAATGTAAACTTGTACAACCACTTTGGAAATCAATCTGGCGCTTTCTCAGACAATTAGGAATAGTGCTTCCTCGAGATCCAGCTATACCACTCCTAGGCATATATCCAAAAGACGCTCAAGTATACAAGGTCATCTGCTCAACCATGTTTGTAGCAGCTTTATTTGTAATAACCAGAAGCTGGAAACAGCCCAGGTGCCCCTCAGTTGAGGAATGGATACAAAAATTGTGGTACATCTACACAATGGAATATTACTCGGTGACAAAAAACAAGGAAATCATGAAATTTGCAGGTAAATGGTGGGAAGTGGAAAATATCATCCTGAGTGAGGTATCCCAGAAGCAGAAAGACACACATGGTATATACTAACTCATAAGTGGATATTAGACATATAACATAGGATAAACATACACATTCCCAATTTCAAAGCTCCTATCAGTTATTCTGAGATGATATGGTAGCTGAACTATTTAAACTATACTCTGAAACATGGCTCCCCAGCTACTTCTTATACACTTAAATCACCAAGTTCATTCTGTCTGTGTTTGCATCATTAGTGAGCATCACCTCATACTCCACATTATTTTCCACTTGGTACCTGACGTCCCTTTGCTTGTACAAACAAAAATGAAGCTATTGGGCCCATTTGCTACTCCAACTCTTCTTTGAAACAAAGAAACAAAAAACAATAGAGGAAGCAGGAATTCTTTAAGAGCTAGAGGATCAGGAATTTTACTGTAAAATTGTGTTTCCTAGGAAGCTCAGCGGCTTCACCAGGAAGTTTCACAAATGTGACTATACTGAACAATGAAAACAATATGAATTTGTAAGAAAGTAAAGAGGGAAATATGGGTGAATTTGGAGGAAGAAATGGAAAGGAGGAAATGATGTGATATATTATAACTTCTATATATATATGTATTTTAAATTACAGGATTTCAAGCAATTTATCAACATTCTCGAGGCTCAAAAGTCCCTTTTTTCTGGAAGAATTAGAAACTACAGTACATAAAAACTAATTTAACTCAAATACATTACCATTATTTTTGCTTGCCAAAATTTCCTTATCATTCAGTTTCATCTCTAAGTACAGGTTATTTCTGGTTGCCATTTCTTCAAATTTCCATGTGAGAACAAAGTATGGAGAAAAATAACACACTCATGAAAATTTTGAAAAGGTAAACTTGCTGTCTATTAATCATATTTATAAGCCAGCTTCTTAGAAGACAGTGCCCAAGGCATAGATTTCATATCAAGATAATCTCCAACTAAGGGTTATCCTTTCCCACAGGTCCAAAATCAACTATATAAGCTCTTCAAGACATTTAGGATAAGCACTGAAGTATGAGGTGCTGGATGTCAGAGCCAAGGCTTCAAATACAAAGCCCTGGAATTAAATCCATCTCTACAATCCTGCAAAAGAGAATGTGATTACATTTGCATAGCATATTTTATTTTTCAAAGCAGTTTTCAAAATTTCAGATCTTAGGCCTCTTATAATACTTATAGGAAATGTACCTTTATTTGACATATAGTTACTTTCGGTAGCATCATTAATTACATATCTTATATAGCAGAATTACGTGTCTTATACTTAGTTACCAACAGTGTATTACTAATATGTATTAAGTATACAGATTGTTTAACACGTTGTTGATCTATAGATAGTAATGTTTATCAATCTGTTATTTCTTGCATTTTGTTTACTTTTCCTCCCAGGGTCTTCTCTGTTTTTCACCTCTCTGCCTGTTCATTAGTTAGAAATACAAGCCTGACCATGCCGTTATCAGACTAAAATCTACATACGTGTCCCGTCCCTGACAGCGAAATCCCTCTTCTCCCACAGGCACCTGGAAATCTCATTAACTGCTTCCAAGTGAAACAGGATTGTTTCCTATGAATGCTTTGTGAAGCCCTTCAGCATTTGCAGCAACACTATTACAGTTTCTGGGACCGGAGAGATGGCCTAGTGGTTAAGAGAACTGGCTATCTCTTCCAGAGGTCCTGAATTCAGTTCCCAGAAACCATTTGGTGGCTCATAGCCATCTGTAGGATCTGATGCCCTGTTCTATCATGCAGACATGCATGCAAATAGAACACTCATATACATAAATAAACAAATCTTTTTTTTTTTTAAATTACAGTTTCTAAGCTGTTGCCAAATTCTGGGCTCTGTGTGCCTTTTAACTTCCATGCACCATCTTTGTAGAATATTCACTCCCCTGCTCCTTTGGGGAGATGAAACTGAAGCTTGTGCTGGCCAAGGAACTTGCCGAGCTTGTAAATGCTCAAGGGAAACTTTAAATACCTGCTTTAGTATAAAACACAGGCTGACAACCATAACATAATGGTCACTGAATACACAGAAACATATTTAAAAGTAAGAATTGCTGTTATTCAGAGAATCCAAGTTTTGTTTCCAGCAACCATACCAGGAATCTCATAACTACCTATAAGTGCAGCTCTATGGAATCCAACACGGTATCCTGGTGCCTCTGTGGGCACCAGGTGCACACACGTGTAAACTCAAATACATGCATGTGCACAACCACAAATAAAAATGAAAAAATCTTGCAAATCGAATCAATCTGCTCATTAAAATGACCATGGTAGCACATATAATCCTAGCACTCAGGGAAAAGACTCTAAATTTAAGGCCAGCTTGGACAACACAGCACATTGCAATACTCTCTCAGATGGGGATGGGTGTGCATGAACTGGCAGAAGTAATATTTTTAAATGATTCTGTTACAGAAAAGGACGGTCACTCACAAAACTCCCGTCACACTCTAACAACAAAACTCCTAATAAGTTTTAGAGCTTTCACATAGATCCTATTGGTTCATACAAAGCATGCCAGGATAGTAGCTGAACATAAGCATAACACCTAATGTATTGCAAAATATAAACAGAAAGGGACAAAAACCACATGATCTCTTAAATAAGTGCAGAAAAGCAACTTAACAAAATCCAACATTCCATCGTGCTAAAAAGACTGAAGAGAACACCAATAGGAGGACCATATCTCAACCTAATAATGACCATATAGGAAACATCAGTAGGCAATGCTCTACTGAACAGAGAGAAACTAAAACCCTATCCTGTAAAATCAAAATTCATCAAAAGGATATTAGAATTTTAAACATGGGTGCCCTAAACATTGGTGCACTCAATTTCATAAAAGTAAATACTACTCGTTGCAAAAGAAATATACTAATTTTTACATATATATTATTTACTCAAACCAAGACAAGATTAACAATTTAAACATTTCTATAAGATATAAAGAGATTTTAAGTAAAAATATATCTCCCAATGAAGAACTGTCTAGGCCAGAACATATATGAACCAGCTGTACCTCTCCTAGGTATTTAACCAAAGGTCTACAGCTCAACCTATCACAGAGATACGTGCACATTAATAATTATTTCAGCACTGTTCCCAATACCTCAGTCATGTAACCAACTTAGGTGTTCAAAATAAAAAAAAATAGATACAGAAAATGTGATAGATAGATAGATATCACAAAGTTTATATGTGTGTACATATATACATATATATCAACAAAGAATAACAAAGAAGAAAAATGAATGCAATTGGATATATTCATATTAAATGAATTAAGCCATCCTCAGGTATATGTCATGGTATTTCTCATTTGTGACTCATAGATTTTACACAGATACAAAATCATACATATATATTTATATATGTACATGAAAATACATATATATACAAATATGTGTATATATTCATGAAAAGAGAAGCCAGTCATACAAAAAAAGTCAGAGCTATAAATGGGAAGAGTAAGGTCAACACAATAAATGCTTATATGAAAATGTTCTTATATAACACTGTATCGTGTACACTAAATACCCAATGAAAAATTAAAATAAGAAAAAAACATATGTGTATTAGAGTTGTTTCCATTTATGTTGGAGACCAAAGAGCAGCTGGTAGATATAACAGTTCAAAAATGCCTTTGTTAATTACTAATTATATTTGACAACTGACCTTCACTTTGACCCCTAGAAACACTTGAATAAAATAGCAATGTCATTCCTAAAATGTTTGCTGGCAGGATGAAGTCAGTTTAACCCATCCATAGTTTTTAGAACAACATGTGGCCCTTGAATGTTCACTATATATCAATTCTATGTATAATGGGTATATTTTCTATAGCCTTTCTTCTTATATCCTACATTTTTGATTCCCATGTATAGAACTTGGTTAGGTCAATAAGATGCTATGCACCTGTTCTGAACCCTTTTGGAATGGAGAATAAAGTCTCTCACTAAGTTATGAAGACTCCTTTGAACCATGAATGCATTCAGTGCTGAAGTTCATGGGGCTAGGACAATTCTTGGCTTGCAAAATGTATTCAATACATGTTCCTTTGTGTTATGCAGGGCCAGGTAGAATGACATATAGAAGAGAATGGGGATACTCAAAAGAACTGACTTCAAGTGGGGAGTTTGTTTTAAAAATCACTCCTGAGAGACACAGAGTGGGGGACAGCGAGTCAGAGACAGAGAAAATATGATTTTTTTCTCTCCTTCACAATTTGACTTGGCATGGTCTGAGAGCTCCTCAGCTCAGCCCCTTGGTTACATCCCTGGTTTTCTAAACCTGGCTGCTTATAAGAAAACGTTCTCTAGCTGTCAGATTGAATCAAAATAAAAATCCACCTAGAATGAACACAAGACATTAGAATGATTTACCAAAAACATGTCAAAATACCATCTAGAGGGTGCTTGAGGATAAATGAATTTGGCAGAAGAAACGTTTCCCCAACCCTGCCCTTAGTTCCTCTCTACTGTAGTATATATATAAAGAATACTCTAATTTCAGTAAAACAAACCCATTCCCACCTTCTTCTTCTTCTGGATAAGGCTGTTTGGTACAAGTACATGTTCCAAAAAAATACTCATTTGACTCCAAATTAGAAGCAGTGCCTTGGGACAAAAAGGGTGAAGAAATCAGTGAGCATAATGGCCACATTAATAAGAACAAGAACTTTAGAGGGGAAAAATGTGACGCTTAATGCAAGCTGTTCAAAATAAAGGAAGATGTAGATGCCTTTAAAAGTCTCACTGAGCATGCAAGTGAACAGATGCGAGGATGGCCAGATTCGTCAGCAAATAGAAAGCTAACTGCCCCCAGCCATCTTCCTACCCAAGCTGCATGCATGAAGCCCGAACTTCGTCAAACCTTCTCTGGAGGTTTATAGTGACAGGAGCACTGTCATTCGGAGTAAATATTGCATTTGCTGATCTTCTCTGGGGCAAAACACTGGAAGAACATAAACAAACGTCACTTTACCCATTTAGCAAGACTTTTTCACATGAGCAAAATCAGATAAAAGGCAATTCACACTGTAATTATTATAAACCATCTGAAATGATCCAGGTGTGCAAGCTAAGTCTAGACTCTGGCAAGAAGAAAAAAAAATTCTGATTTATATAATTTTCCAATCCCCTTTTTAATAAGATATGGCTGAAATGCAAAGCTGCAAGCTAGCACCAGCCAACACCTGCACACCTCCACCACTTGCACGCGAAGCAGCTAATTGCCGCCTTCCCCGAACGAGAGCTGAAGTAGCTCTCAGATGCTGTCTAGTCTAAGCATTCTGCCCAACAGTCAGCCACAAAGAGAGGCGTGTACCTGATAAAGCATTTCAGGGCTGGGCCAGAGCCTTAAAATGGGGGATGTCTGCAAACGTGAGACAGGGCATGGGAGGTCTCAGTAGACAAGAGAACATGGTGCTGGCTGCTGCCCGGCATCACGCATGCACCAAGCTCAAGCTGTGACAGTAGAACAAGCAGCTAGGAGTAGGTGCTGATTCTATCTTGGTTTCCCTCCTCCTCCTTGTTCCCATTGACCATGCTGCCAAATCCAGAACTGTCACTCCACTGCTCTATCATTGGAAGAAGGAGGAGGTGTCTAAAAAGACCAGTACAATAATTTCATTCCACCTCTTCACAGTCCTGCCTAAGAATCAAGGTTATATAAAATTGACCAACAGGGCCAAGAAGGATTTAACGAGGTCCCTGTGAACCATATTCCAGGGCGGTATATTTTCTTCTTTAATGTGCTTTTCCTGCCACAGTTAAGCAACACCCTACTTTTGAAAGCATGCTAAGCACACTCACACAGCATGGTTTCCCGGGTAAAGATTAACTAATACCGTCTCCATTGTGACAAGCTTTCTATTTGTGGCTTGAGACAGATGGACCTAGTTCTGTGTGTGCCTCCATTGCAACCACTCTGCTGTGAAATTCTTTCAGTTGTGGGTAAAACAATCCAGGGCAAGGCTAATCCAACATTTATATTTCCTTATTTCACATGTGCCTAAATTATATGCCAAAATTTTCAGACACAAAATACAAAATTGAAGAAGTCTTATTTCTTTCTTTTATAAATGTTTTTCTGCATCTGGATAAATTTATGAAAATTTGCTCTGGTAATATTCTAATTCCCTAACAGAAAGCATACGGCAAGCTCTCCACAATCAGGCTGTCAAATACCTCCAGAATATAAAGCTGCTTTTTAAATTCAGGAGCCTAAGTGACAGCTCATCAGATAACTTCCAGTGTTCAAGGGCCTCTCTAGGAATGGTTTTTATTCTGGTGAGGCACATCTGCCAAATCCTGGAGCAGTAAGAACTTTCAAAGCAATCTAAAGAGTGTTGTATGATCACACAAAGTGTGGGCTCCTTGGTGTTCTGTCTGGTCTGTACATGCCCTTTGTACATCGCAGAAACGTTTGCTTTTATTTGTCAGTTTACATGTTTTACTCTTGCCTTCTGCACAGAATAGTTTGTGTGTCAACACAAGTGGGAGTCATCGGGGAGGGAGGAGCCTCAGTTGAGAAAATGCTTCTGTGAGATTCAAGGGTAAGACATTTTCTCAATTAGTGACCAGTGGAGGATGGCTCCGTCCATTGTGAGTAATGCCATCCTTGGGCTGATGGTCCTGAGTTTTATAATGAAGCAGGCTGAGAAAATCAGGTAAGCAGCACCTTCAAAGGCCTCTGTGTCAGCTCCTGCCTCCAGGTTTCAGCCCTGCTTCAGCTACTATCCTGACTTTCTCCAATGATGGACTATGATCTGAAAGTTTAAGCCAAATAAACCCTTTCCTCCCAAACTTGATATTTGGTCATTGCATCAACAAAACTTGAACTAAGACATCCTCACCAAAGTGCATACTTGTGAGGGTAGTTACCAGGATTTAAGAATTTCCCTGTGAAGATAAACAAGAAAGATGACCCTGGGTAAGATGATCAACCCTCACTTACAAAGACAAATGGGATGGACATTGGAAGTAGGAGAAAACAAGTAACAGGACAGGAGCCTACCACAGAGGGCCTCTGAAAGTTTCTACCTAGCAGTGTATCAAAGCAGATGCTGAGACTCAAAACCAAACTTTGGGCAGAGTGCAGGGAATCATAAGATAGAAGGGGGAGTTAGTAAGACCTGGAGAGGACAGGAACTCCACAAGGACCAAATATATCTGGGCACATATCTGGGCACAGGGGTCTTTTATGAGACTGTATCTCCAACCAAGGACCATGTATGTATATAACCTAAAACCCCTGCTCGTATGTAGCCCATGGCAGCTCAGTATATAAGTGGGTACCCTAGTAAGAGGAACAGGGACTATTTCTGACATGAACTCAATGGCAAGCTCTTTGAACCCCTCCCCCGAAGGAGAAGTAGCCCTATTAGGCCACAGAGGAGGACTTTGCAGCCAGTCCTAAAGATACCTGATAAAACATGGTCAGATGAAAGGGGAGGAGATCCTCCCCAATCAGTGGACTTGGAAAGGAGCAGGGAGATGATGAGGGAAGGAGGATGAGGTTGGGAGAGAATGAGGGAGTGGGCTACAGTTGGGATACAAAGTTAATAAACTGTAACTAATCTTAAAAAAATAAAAACTAAAAAAATAAAAAAGAATTTCCCTGTGCACCCAGAACAGGACCCAGCACATAGTACTGCCGAAAGAATCTGCTGATACTTGTACATTTTATCTTTGAGTAAGTTACCTACCTAGTACCTTGCTCTATCTTTAACCCAGTTCCTAATTTATGATGTCACCTTTTACACAGTAGCAGATCGTGAAAATCAGATTGTGATTACCCACACCTGCAGTCCCAGCACTTAAGAAACAGAGGCAAGATGATCTTCTCTAGATGTCACCATTTGCCTGAAATTTTCATGATTTCCTCATTTTTAATTGTTTTCCATTGTGTGGATGCACCACACTTTCTCTATCCATTCCTCTGTTGAGGGACATCTAGGGGGTTTCCAGATTTGGGCTATTATGAACAACACTGCTACAAACATGGTTGAGCAAATGTCCTTGTATACTTGAGCCTCTTTTGGATATATGCCCAGGAGTGGTATAGCTAGATCTCGAGGAAGCACTATTCTTAATTTTCTGAGGAAGTGCCAGATTGATTTCCAAAGCGGTTGTACAAGTTTACATTCCCACCAGCAGTGGAGGAAGGTTCCCCTTTATCCACAACCTCTCCAGCATGTGTTGTCACTAAGTTTTTGGTTTTAGCCATTCTGATACATACATGTAAGATGAAATCTCAGGGTCGTTTTGATTTACATTTCCCTGATGACTAGGGATGTTGAGCATTTCTTTAAGTGTTGCTCTGCCATTTGATACTCCTCTATTGAGAATTCTCTGTTTAGCTCTGTTCCCCATTTTAATTGGATTACTTGCTTTTTGGGTGTTTAACCTCTTCAGTTCTTTATATATTCTGAATATTATCCCTGTGTCAGCTGTAGAGTTGGTGAAGATCTTCTCCCAGTCTGTAGGCTGTTTTGTTCTAATAACAGTGTCCTTTGCTTTACAGAAGTCTTTCAGTTTCACGAGGTCCCATTTATTGTTTGTTGCTCTTAGAGCCTTTGCTGTTGGTGTTCTGTTTAGGAAGTTGTCTCCTGTGAGTGAGGTAACATATGATATAACAAAGGCATATGATATATACTCATAAGTGAATATTAGCCATATAATATGGGATAAACATACTAAAATCTATAGTCCTAAATAAGCTAAACAACAAGGGAAAATGCTTAATCCCCATTCAGAAGGGCAAACAGGCTAGACATTGGAAGTAGGAGAAGACAAGGAACAGGACAGGAGCTTTCCACAGAGGACCTCTGAAAGACTCTACCAACCAGGGTATTGAAGGAGATACTGAGACTCATAGCCAAACTTTGGGCAGAGTGCTGGAATCCTTATTGAAGAAGGAGGAGATAGAAAGCCCTGGATGAGAAGTCAAGATCTCCACAAGGAGAACAACAGAGCCAAAATACCTGGATCCAGGAGAGCCTGAGGGACTGATACTCCACCCAAGGACCATGCATGGAGAGGACCTAGACCCCCTTATTCAAAAGAAGCCCATTGGCTGCTCAGTTTCCAAGTGGGTTCTCTAGTAAGGGGTACAGGGCCTGGTTCTGACATGAACTCAGTGCCCTGCTCTTTGATCACCTGCCCCTGGAGGGGGTACAACCTTGCCAGGTCACAGAGGAAGATGATGCAGCCAGTGTTGATGAGACCTGATAAGCTATGGTCAGATAGAAGGGGAAGAAGAACTCACCTATCAGTGGACTAGGGAAGCGGTACAGGGGGACAAGAGAGAGGGAGGGTGGGATTGGGAGGAGACAAGGGAGAGGGACACAGTGAGATACAAATTAAATAAATTGTAATAAATGATAATAATTTAAAAATAAATAAAAACTATGGAAATACTCTAGGGAAAAATGACAGAAGGCTGAGTAGTACAGAAATACAAAATAGTGTTGCATTTTGTTTAACATGGGGTCCTCTGGGCTCTAGGTGAAGCAGTGCTTTTGAGTTTACAGTGAAGTTATGGGTACTCCGAAAAAAAAAAAAAAAAAAAAAAGAGTCACCAGAAACACAGTATTCTGTGTAATTGATTTGTCAATGTAGTCTACTTATAGTGCCTCTCCAGTCCAGCTGCTGATTGCCCCGCAGTGGAGCTTTGAAGCCTGGGGAGATGTTTATGGCCCCAGAAGCATCTGAAGTAAAACTGTAAACATTCTCCCCCTGACTATGCAACAGGGACCATGAAAACTAATTAGCTGTAATGGCCCAGTCAAGACAAACCATACACTCCAGCTGGAAAGCACACTTCCTGACACACGTACATGCCTTGGGAAGCAGAAGTGTGACTCTGCTCAGGCCCTGGAGATAGAATGCTGTGCCTTTCCAGGGATTTAATGTCACCTTCTTGATTTGGTATACATCTTTGGTAAATGACATGAATCACATGCATCAGTTATTTATCTTTATTTCTGAATGAACTGTTTTGCCTTATGGACATAAGAAGCTGTAACATGAGTCATGGTATTTGCTCCATTAAACTTGCAGCTTAGGCAACTGTAGTCCGTTCCTATTACGAACTTCATACTTACAATTGCAAAGAATGCATTTCCAGAATACAGTGTTGCTTCTGCTTCATAGTAACCCTGATTAATTGGTGTCATCCCTATTTTAGACCTGAAGTTTCTCAGATGCCTGCAATAAGAAGCATCGGTAATAGAGTACCATAAGTCTAAACATCCTGACTTCCAGCTGGGGGCAGTGCTGCATGCCGGGGAGGGGAGGGGAGGGGAGGGGAAGGGAGGGGAGGGGAGGGGAGGGGAGGGGAGGGGAGGGGAGGGGAGGGGAGGGGAGGGGAGGGGAGGGGAGGGAAACTGGCTTTCAGAGAAAAGAATGAAACAAAAAGTAAATGAGATGCATCTAAGGAGGCTACAAGAGCCTACATCTAATACCTGGAAACAGAAAGTTAAGAGATAACTCCAAAAGGAATTTGTAGTGAGATTCAAACAATCAGCAGAAGACAGCCATGCAGAGATCTGGCACACAAGGTACGTCCCAAGAAGAACAACAAATACAAAACTAAAACAGTAGTGAGCAGAGCATTACATTGGAAGCCAGCATGGAGGCTGTCTGTATAAGGAGAGGGGAAAAACGAACTAGAATATGATATTACATTTAAAAGACAGTCTGGGCCCTGATCACACGCTAGCAATGAACTAGGTTTAGCCCATTTGCAATTAGCAGCTTGAAGAACATGTCAGTCAGATAAATGACATAGCAAAAATGAAACACAGCATTTTAGGGTTCAACAAATAAAACAAGGCTTCTTGTATTCAAATCCTATCCCGTTATTACTAGCAATGTACCCTGGCCAAGTTCCTAATCATCTCTGTACATCAACTTTCTTATCTATGGACTAGAAGCAGATATAATACCTATAATCAATGGTTGTAAATGGACAACTGCAAGCCAGCCTAGGAGAGGTTCTGGTAGATAATACCAGGTAGATAACAACAAGTGTTAGCTATCAGTGTGGGTTTGGAGCAGTCATCCCAACAACCTTGTGAGAAGAAACGGTAATGGTCAACAGCGGAGGGAGGAGTAACAAATGAGGGGACTGGCCGTTGCTATATCGGGGTGATAAATGCTAAAGACAGTCTGGAGTCAAGGTAGTAGAAAGAGTGAGTGGTTGGAATCAGACTCTACTCAGTATGCTTTGCCAACAGGACTTACACAGAAGAAATGTGGTATGAGACAGAGTCAGTTTTGACTCTCATATGATTGTTTTCCTCAAGAACACTTGTTGTACAGCAGCGTTCTGAATCTTTGCCATATACAAGGACCAGGACAACAATGTTTTGCTGACGGGTGGAACCTTGCTAATATCTAAAGGATCTAAACATACATGTGTAAACTCCTGGGAAAGAGATCTGTATCTATAGGACGGGTACACTGTAGTGCTAGATGGAGACAATAAACAACAGAATGTTAACAGGAGAGAAGAAAGCCAAGGAGCATAAGCTGAGAATCTCGTTTTAATGACATGGACACAGTGGAAAATTAATCAGACAAGACAGAAGACAAGTTGAGATGAATATCCCAGAAGCCTAGGAAAGAAATCATAGCAAAACTGAGCACATGTGTCAAATATATCTGAAATACAAAAAAAAAAAAAAAAAAAAGGAAGATGAAAATGTGGGCATTAACTTTTGCTGTGGGCAGATAATTGATGACCTCAACAGTGAGAAATAAATTATGAAACTATGAAACTTAAATAAATACTGATGTTAACCTAGAATGAGAATAAGTCAAAGAAATTCTAATTATACCTGAGAATATCTTGATCTTAGAAATAGAAAATAAAAATTAAAAAATAAGAAATTAGAAAACAAAAATTCTTGGCATCCTGATGACTCAGCCTTGCCAGGCCACGGAGGAAGAGGATCCAGGCGATCCTGATGAGACTTAACAAGCTGTGGGCAGATGGCAATAGCTGAGAACTCCTCCTTTCAGTGGACTAGGGGAAGGGGATGAGGGAAGAGGGAGGGTGGAGTGGGACTGGGGGAATTGAGGGAGGGGGCTTCAGTAAGGATATATAATGGATAAATTTTGAAGAAAAAATTAAAACTAAAAAAATCTTGGCATATACCCAAAAGATGTTCCACCATACCACAAGGACACTTGCTCCACTATGTCCACAGTAGATTTGTTTGTAACAGCCAGAAACTGGAAACGACGTAGTTGTTCCTCAACTGAAGAATGGATAAAGAAGACATGGTACATTTACACAATGAAATACTACTCAGTCATTAAAACAAGAACATTATGAAATCTGTAGGTAAATGGATGGAACTAGAAAAAATAATCCTGAGGTAACCAGACCCAAGAAGGCACATGTGGTATGTACTCACTTATAAGTGGATATTAACCACAAAGTACAGGATAACCATATTATAATCCTCAGAACCAAAGAAGCTAAGTAACAGCCAAATGCCTGTACTCCTAGCACTAAGGGAGGCAGGAGCACACTGATCTCTGTGAGTTCAAGGCCAGTGTGATCTACAAAGAAAGTCTGGGACAATCAAGACTACACAGAAATACCATGTCTCAAAAAAAAAAAAAAAAAAAAAAAAAAAAAAAAAAAAAAACAGAAAAGAAAAGAGAAAGAAAGAAAGAAAGAAAGAAAAAAAGAAAGAAAGAAAAGAAAAAAGAAGCTAAGTAATAAGTAGGGTCCAAGGGAGGAGGCTTGAATCTCACTCAGAAAAGGAAACAAAATTGACATCAAAGGTGAATAAAGGAAGGGAACTGGGTGAGAGAGGAGGTGAGGAGGGAACAGGAGGGATCAAATGTAGGGAGGATGGAGAGAGAAAGAACTGAAATCGGGGTGGGGGGGTCATCTCTGGGACAACCCAGAAATCTAGGAGAAAGGAAACTCCCAGGAATCTATTAGCTAAGACCCTTAGCAACAGCAGAGAAGGCTACCTCCTGTAACCAGGTAATACTTTCAACGGAAGGACAGGGAACCAAGCCACCCACAAAAACTCCAACCCACAATTTTCCCTGCCTACAAGATATTCAGGGATAAAGACAGAGCAGAAATTGAGGAAACAGCCAACTATAACTTGCCCCCATGCACCTCATGAGAGCAGCTGATAGCAACAGATGCAAAGACCCACAGTCAAACATTAGGCAGAGTCTGGTGGAAGAGGGGGACAAAAGATTGAAGGAGCCACAGAAATTAAGGACAGCACAAGGAAACCTACAGAATTAACTAGTCTTGGACCATCGGGGCTCACAAGAGACTGAACCACCAACCAAAGAGCATGGATGGAATGAACCTAGGTCCCCAACACACATAACAGACGTGCAGCCTGTGCTTCATGCGGGACTTCTAACAGCAGGAACAGGAGCTCTATCGCCTGCCTTTGGGTCCCTTACCCCTAAATAAGCTGCCTTATCTAGGCTCAGTAGGAAAAGAGTTACCTAGTGCTACTAAAACTTAACATGCTAAGTTGGATTGATATCCAAGGAGGACTCCCCTTCTCTGCGGAATGAGAAGGGTTTAGAGGGCAGAACTGGAGGAGGGAAGGGAAGGGAAGCCATGATTGGGGATGTCAATTAGTGAGTCAATGGGATAAAAGAAAGTAGAGAGAGTGGCTTGCCTCCAGAAACAATCAGCAAAGACTATGTAGGAAGACATGAAGACGTTCGTGTTTTCAGGAACAAATGATGTAGACCTATAAATGTTCAAGAATGGAGACTAAAAGTCCTCATAAAATAGTCTGGGCATACAGACAATTTTGATCCTATTTCAATTGCGCGATGTAATTTGGATACTAGTTTGAAGGAGACATTTCAAAGGAAGAAAAGGCTAACCTTCTAACGGTGTATATTGCGCAAGTGCCGAGGACAAAGAAAATGGAAATGAGCCATGATGGGAAACTGTGCCGAGCCGTGAAACACCAGAGGAAACTTTCAAATAGCAGCTGATGCAGATGAAGTCTAAAGAGTTGTCCCCCACTTGTTCAAAGCAGAAAACACATTCTGTGCCTTAAAAATTTCAGGGTAAAACTCTTAGAAAAAAGAACAAAGACAGTGTGTTCTAACTTCCTTTTATTTTAAATAGGAAGTGATATTTTCCAGAAAGCTTAATTTAGTTTCTAGTGAGATCTCCTTTTTAAACACCAGTCATAGCATAATTGTAATCAAGGTGTGCTTATATTTCACTTTTGGAAAAAGGAAGCTATTTTGCTCTTAGTTCTTTAAAGGGATTTAATGAGATACCCTTATAATTAATTTTAAAATTATCTTCATTTCCAGCTCAATCTTTAAAAGCACTGGCAAAATAGATACTCTCAAGCCTTGTGGCCAGGATGTTTTTTGAGAGGTAGAGTATTATATAAGTAGGAAGAATTTTATAATCTATCTAAAGTTTAAAAATAGCATGAATGAGAGGACCACAAAGAGGATGCTATAAATTGTACCTCTATGCTGGGCATGGTAGGGCATGCCTTTGATCCCAGCACTCAGGAGGCAGAGACAGGTGGATCTCTGAGTTTGAGGCCAGACTGATCTACAAAGCAAGCCCAGGACAGCCAGGGCTATTATATGTAGAAATCCTCAAAAACATAAAAAATAGGAAGGAAAAAGGAAGGAAGGAAGGAAGGAAGGAAGGAAGGAAGGAAGGAAGGAAGGAAGGAAGGAGGAAAGAAGTCATTTCCAAGAAAAATCTATGAAGATATCTAATCTTAATTATGATTCAAGAAAGTTCCTCTTTAAGTGTTGCTCCTCCTATTGAAGGTCCAGCCCATGGATAGAGTAGGGGGGGTTAGGCTGAGGGGAGGATGGCACAGAGTCATCACACAGTCACCAGGAGTCAGGTGAGAGAAAACCAAGGCCAAACCACTGCAGATTCATTTATTCCGGAAGAGACAGCAGCTTATATGGCTTTTGGTGACCAATCAGGTTTCTCCACACCATCTCTGAGCCCGCCAATGGATGTTCATCTCTGGGCAGACTCTCCATCGTTAGGTCCTGTACTTTCTTACTGACTACTTATATAGTCACATCTGGGGAAGCTGCCCAAGGCTGTGAGCCCTTAAGGCCCTTTGCCAGGAATGCCCACACTTAAAGTCCTCCTCTCAGAATTAAGAAGCGTAGATGTATGACCATCGAAGATGAAAAGACACAGTAGTTTATGGCACCCTGACCAGCTGAAGACAAGGAGAGAAGTATGCACTTGACTAGGCAGCAATTCTGTCTTGAACACCCAAGTGCCAACATGGTAATAAAGTAGAAAGAATATGGAATCTTAGGCCCAGCTGAATCTGGTTTTTCATCTGCTTCTTGCATTTTATTTGCTTTTCTTCTATCATACTTTTATTTTCTAACTGTATAATAGCATGGTGGACATCTCTTTAGGTTGCTACTAGATGCAAGCTCTTGAAGAAATATTAGTAGATCTAGTAGTTATGACATAAAAAATAGATTAAAAACATTACATGAGGACTCGGGAGACAGCTCAGTATGTAAAGTCCCAGCCTTGCAAGTATAAGGACCTGAGTTCAATCCCCAAAACCCATATTAAAAAACAAAAACAAACAAAACAACAAAAACAGGTACAGTGGCCTGAACTTGTCATCCCAGCACTAATTATGGCAGAGTAAAGCAAATTCTTGAGCTCACTAGCTAGCCACCCTAGCTTACTAGGTGATTTCCATAGTGAGAGACATTGTCTCAAAAGAAGAGGGTGGGGGATGACTTAGGAACAGTAAAGACAAGGAAGCAGAAAAAAGCATGAGAGTGAGAAGACAGAGTGGAGTGCTATGCAATGCTGTTACCGAGATATGGCATAACTGTCACACCCGTGAACTCACAGATCTGCTCTTACCTGCACAAGATCAAGCTAGCCAAAATCCCAGCATCAATGAGGTAGATGATCACCAGACCCCGCCCCCTTATAAGGAGCTATTGGCAATAAATGAATGCTGTGGAAGAGAATTGTCTGCTTTTCAGGATGTGGCCGCTGATTGCTTTCCCATGGTCCGCACGATCTCTTCCCACCGATGCACCTATGGACAACATTAATTGGACTTAATGATGCATCAAGAGATAGAGACAATGGTGGGAGGTGGTGTGGTCGAAGCCCATTTGTGCTGCTCACTGAAGCCCTGGTGATGTCCTTGGGCTTTGCTGTCCCAGGGTGCACGAGTGGTCTGTAGTCTTGCTGCTGCTGGGGACTATGTTGATAACTGTGGCCTGTGTTACCCCAAGGCCGTTCAGCTACCCACGGTCCATGTCGCCTCCTCAAGTCCTGAAGTCTGTGGTCTGTGCCCCTGGGGCCAGGTTCATGGTCTGTGCCATCGCCAGAAACCGGGTGGGGCCCAGGATGTGGCTCCTGCTGATTGGGCGGAGCAAGGAAGTTAGGTTCGCTGTGAGCGATGACTGCAGGTGCACAGTCAGAGGAAGCGACGCGGGAGGCTTCTGTGACAACCCTACCCAATTACTGCCCCCTCAAAAACAAACAAACAAAAGGGTAAAAGCAGACATAGGAAAACCGTCAAAGACAACTCCTAAAACTGAGATGGGGGTGCGAAAATGCTGCTCTCCACAACTGATGGCTTCTGGCGGGGACGCACAAGGGAAAGGACTCGGCTTGACTTGCTCCAGTGACAAGCTGGACTTGGGGAGTTTTTTGTACTATTATTTTATTTTTACTTTTATTTTTTATTTTTATTTTTTTGTTTATTTATTTATTTTTATCAGTTACATTTTATTAACTCTGTATCCCAGCCGTGTCCCGATCCCTCATTCCCTCCCAGTCCCTCCCTCCCTCCCTCATCTCCACCGTGCCCCTTTCCAAGTCCACTGATGGGGGGTACCTCCTCCCCATTCATCTGATCCTGTTTTATCAGGTATCTTCAGGACTGGCTGCAAAGCCCTCCTCTGTGGCCTAACAGGACTGCTCCTCCCTTCGGGGGTGGGGAGACCAAAGAGCCGGTCATCGAGTTCCTGTTAGAAATAGTCCCTGTTCCCCTCACTTTGGGAAACCAATTGGTTACTGAGCTACCACAGGCTACATCTGAGTGGAGGTTCTAGGTTATATCCATACATGGTCCTTGGTTGAATGTCAGTCTCAGAAAAGACCCTGTGCCCAGATATATTTGGTCCTTGTAGAGCTCCTATCCTTTCCCCATCAGACTAACTCCCCTTCTTTCTTATGATTCCCTGTACTCTGCCAAAGGTTTGGTCATGAGTCTTTGCTTTGAAAACAATGCTAGTTAGAGTCTTTCAGATGCGCTCAGTAGACTCTTGTCATACGTTCAATGCACATCCCATCTGTCTTTCTAAATGAGGATTGATCATCTTACCCCATGTCCGCTCTCTTGATTATCTTTTTTAGGTGTATAGATTTCATTATGTTTATCATATCTTATAGGTCTATATAAGTGAGTATATCCCATGTTTGTCTTTCTCCTTCTGGGATATTTCCCTCAGAATGATCTTTTCTAGATCCCACCATTTGCCTGCAAATTTCATGATTTCCTCCTTTTTGATTGCTGAGTAGTATTCCATTGTGTAAATATACCACAATTTCTGTACCCATTCCTCCGTTGATAGACATCTGGGTTATTTCCAGGTTCTGGCTATTACAAATAAAGCTGCTATAAACATGGTTGAGCAAGTATCCCTTTTGTGTATTTGAACAAACTTTGGGTATATACCTGGCAGTGGTATAGCTGGGTCTTGAGGAAGCACTATTCCTAATTGTCTTAGAAAGCGCCAGATGGCTTTCCAGAGTGGTTGTACCTGTTTACATTCCCACCAGCAGTGGAGGAGGGTTCCCCTTTCTCCACAACCTCTCCAGCATGTGTTATCGCTTGAGTTTTTCATCTTGGCCATTCTGATGGGTGTAAGGTGATATCTCAGGGTCATTTTGATTTGCATTTCCCTGATGGCTAATGAGGATGAGCATTTCTTTAAGTGTTTTTCTGCCATTCGATATTCCTCTGTCGAGAATTCTCTGTTTAGCTCTGTTCCCCATTTTTTAATTGGATTACTTGGTTTGCTGCTTTTCAGCTTCTTTAGTTCTTTGTATATACTGGATATTAGTCCTCTGTCAGATAAAGGGTTAGTGAAGATTCTTTCCCAATCTGTAGGCAGTCGTTTTGTTTTGATGACAGTATCCTTTGCTTTACAGAAACTTTTCAGTTTCATGAGGTCCCATTTATTGATTGTTGCTCTTAGAGCCTGTGCTGTTGGTGTTCTGTTCAGGAAGTTGTCTCCTGTGCCAATGAGTTCTAGGATGTTCCCCACTTTTTTTTTCCAGTTGATTTAGGGTATCTGGTTTTATGTTGAGGTCCTTGATCCACTTTGACTTTAGTTTTGTGCAGGGTGATAAATATGGATCTATTTTCATTTTTCTGCATGTAGACATCCAGTTGGTCCAGCACCATTTGTTGAAGATGCTGTCTTTTTTCCATTGAATGGATTTGGCTTCTTTGTCAAATATCGAGTATTCATAGGTGTGTGGATTTATTTCTGGGTCTTCTATGTGGTTCCATTGATCCTCCTTTCTGTTTCTATGCCAATACCATGCAGTTTTTATTACTGTTGCCCTGTAGTACAGCTTGAGATCAGGGATGGAGATACCTCCAGATGATCTGTTGTTGTACAGGATCGTTTTGGAGATTCTGAGTTTTTTGTTTCTCCATATGAAGCTGAGAATCTTTTTTTCAAGGTCTGTAAAGAATTGAGTTGGTATTTTGATGGGAATTGCATTGAATCTGTAGATTGCTTTTGGCAGGACGGCCATTTTCACAATGTTAATCCTACCAATCCATGAGCACGGGAGATCTTTCCATCTTCTGATATCTTCTTTGATTTCTTTCTTCAGAGACTTGAAGTTTTTCTCAAACAGGTCTTTCACTTTCTTGGTTAGAGTCACACCAAGGTACTTTATGTTATTAGTGGCTATTGTGAAGGGTATTGTTTCCCTAATTTCTTTCTCAGCCTTTTTGTCTTTGGTATATAGGAGGGTTTCTGATTTTTTTGAGTTGATTTTGTATCCTGCCACTTTGCTGAAGGTGTTTATCACCTGAAGGAGTTCTCTGGTTGAATTTTTGGGGTCGCTCATGTATACTATCATATCATCTGCAAATAGTGACACTTTGACCTCTTCCTTTCCGATTTGTATCCCCTTGATCTCCTTTAGTTGTCTTATTACTCTGGCTAGGACTTCAAGTACTATGTTGAAGAGATATGGGGACAATGGACAGCCTTGTCTTGTCCCTGATTTCAGTGGGATTGATTTAAGTTTCTCTCCATTGAGTTTGATGTTAGCTATAGGCTTGCTGTATATTGCCTTTACTATCTTTAGGTATGTGCCTTGTATCCCTGATCTCCCCAAGACTTTAAACATGAATGGGTGTTGGACTTTGTCAAATGCTTTTTCAGCATCTAAGGAGATGATCATGTGGTTTTTCTCCTTCAGTTTGTTTATGTAGTGGATTACATTGATGGATTTCCGTATGTTGAACCACCCTTGCATGCCTGGGATGAAGCCTACTTGGTCATGGTTGATGATATCTTTGATATGTTCTTGGATTCGGTTTGCAAGTATTTTATTGAGTATTTTTGCGTCAATGTTCATAAGAGAGATAGGCCTGAAGTTCTCTTTTTTTGTTGGGTCTTTGTGTGGTTTAGGTATTAAGGTGACTGTGGCTTCATAGAATGAGTTTGGTAGTGTTCCTTCTGTTTCTATTTTGTGGAATAGCTTGAGGAGAATTGGAGTTAGCACTTCTTTGAAGGTCTTGTAGAATTCTGCGCTGAAGCCATCTGGTCCAGGGCTTTTTTTGGAGGGGAGACTGTTAATGACTGCTTCGATTTCCTTGGGAGATATAGGGCTATTCAGTCTTTCTACCTGATCTTGACTTAGTTTTAGTAGATGGAATCTTTCAAGAAAATTATCCATTTCATTTAGATTTTCAAATTTTGTGGCATATAGGCTTTTGTAGTATGACCTAATAATTGTTTGGATTTCCTCAGTGTCTGTGGTTATGTCCCCATTTTCATTTCTGATTTTGCTGATCTGGATAGTTTCTCTCTGCTTTTTAGTTAGTTTGGCTAAGGGTTTGTCTATCTTGTTGATTTTCTCAAAGAACCAGCTTTTTGTTTCATTGATTCTTTGGATAGTTTTATTTGTTTCTAGTTGATTGATTTCAGCCCTTAGTTTGATTATTTCCAGCCGTCTGCTCCTCTTGGGTGTATCTGCTTCTTTTTTTTCTAGGGTTTTCAGTTGGGCCATTAAGTTGTTTGTATGTGATATTACGAATTTCTTCTTGCAGGCACTTGGTGCTATAAATTTTCCTCTGAGCACTGCATTCAATGTGTCCCATAAATTTGGGTATGTTGTGCCTTCCTTTTCATTGAATTCTAGGAAGTCTTTAATTTCCTTCTTTATTTCTTCCTTAACCCAGCTGTCATTGAGTAGTAAGTTGTTCAGTTTCCATGTATGTGTCAGCTTTTTGTTGTTTCTGTTGTTGTTGATGTCTAGCTTTAGTCCATGGTGGTCAGATAGTATACAAGGTATTATTTCAATCCTTTTGTATCTGTTGAGGCTTGCTTTGTGACCCACTATATGGTCTATTTTGGAAAAGGTTCCATGCGGTGCTGAAAAGAAGGTGTACTCTTTTGAGTTTGGGTGAAACGATCTGTAGACGTCTATTAGGTCCATTTGATTTAGGGATTCTGTGAGTGCTTTTATTTCCCTATTTGGTGTCTGTCTAGTTGATCTGTCCCTTGGTGAGAGTGGAGTGTTGAAGTCTCCCACTATTAAGGTATTAGGATCAATGTATGATTTAAGCTTTAATAATGTTTCATTTACTAATGTCGGTGCTCTTGTATTTGGGGCATAGATATTCAAGATTGTGATGTCCTCTTGGTGGATTTTTCCTTTGATGAGAATATAGTGGCCCTCCTTATCTTTTTTGATTAACTTGGGTTGAAATTCTATTTTATTAGATATTAGGATGGTGACTCCAGCTTGTTTTCTGGAACCATTTGCTTGAAAAACAGTTTTCCAGCCCTTTATTCTGAGGTAGTGTTTATCTTTGTTGCATAGGTGTGTTTCTTGGATGCAACAGAATGTTGGATCCTGTTTCCTTAACCATTCTGTTAGCCTGTGTCTTTTTATTGGTGAGTTGAGTCCATTGATATTGATAGATAATAGTGACCAATGCATGTTATTTCCTTTTGTAATGGAGTCGGTGATCTAACCCTGTTTCATTGCTTGTTTTCTTTTCATTTTTGTTGGGATATTATCTGTATGCCCTGTTTTATTGGGTGAATTTGTTTTCATTGGATTGGAGTTTTCCTTCTAATATCTTCTGTAGGGATGGTTTGCTGTGTAGATATTGTGTAAATTTAGTTTTGTCATGGAATATTTTGTTTTCTCCATCTATGTTGATTGAAAGCTTTGCAGGGTATAGTAGTCTGGGTTGACATTTGTGATCTCTTAGAGTCTCCATGATACTTGCCCAGGCCCTTCTGGCTTTCATAGTTTCTGATGAGAAGTCCGGTGTGATTCTGATAGGTCTACCTTCATATGTTACTTGGCCTTTTTCCCTTGTTGCTTTTAATATCTTTTCTTTGTTCTGTAGATTTAGTGTTTTGACTATGATGTGACGTGATGTGTTTCTTTTCTGGTCTAGTCTATTTGGAGTTCTGTAGGCCTCTTGTATATTTATGGACATCTCTTTCTTTAAGTTGGGAAAATTTTCTTCTATAATTTTCTTGAAAATATTTTCTGGACCTTGGAGTCTGGAGTCTTCTTTTTCATGAATTCCTATTATTCTTAGATTTTGTCTTTTCATAGCATCCTTGATTTCTTGGATATTTTGTGATTGGAACTTTTCTGATTTTACTTTTTCTTTGAGAGAAGTATTCATTTCTGCAAGTGTGTCTTCAGCTCCAGAGATTCTCTCTTCCATCTCTTGTATTCTGTTGGTGATGCTTACTTTTGTGGTTCCTGATTTTTCTCCAAGTTCTCCAGCTCAAGGGTTTTCTCATTTTGTGTTTTCTTTATTGATTCTAATTCTGTTTTCATGCCTTGCACCATTTCTTTCATGTGTTTGAATTTGGATTCCTGTCTCTCTACGATGGCCTCTATTTCTTTTTTCATTTCCTTCTTATATGCCACTAATTTTTCCTCTACTTGTGTATCTATTTGTTTGGCTATGTTTGCCTGTGTTTCTTTAAGGATATTGTCTATTTCTTCTTTCTTTGCCTCCAATTGACTGGCCATCTCTTTGAAAGACTTGTTCATTTCCTCCTTATGAGCCTCAAATAATTGGGCAAGCATGGCTTTAAAATCATTTTCCTGTGCTTCTGCTGAATTGGAGTATCCATTGATTTTGGGGTTTGCTGGTGAAGTCATGATGTCCTGATTTATGTTGGAAGTGTTCTTTCGTCTACCCCTGGCCATTGGCTTATCTGAAACCTTCCTTGTTTGTTTTTGGATTCTGCAGATCAGACTGGTGCTGTCTCTCTCTGGTGTCTGGAGAGTTCTTCAGGAAGCTGAGCACTCTCAGCGTGTGCTGAGGACTAGCTGTACCTGTGGGAGGAAAGTACGCAGGCGCAAACGGGGCAAATGCAAGCGTGTGTATGCACGCGCGTGTGTGTGACTGTGTGTGTAAGTGTGCTTGGACGTGTTTCTCAAGGGACAGAGTGATGGCTAATGTTGAACCCTTGAGTGTGTGGGAGGGGCTCTGCACTGTATATGTCACAGGCGCTAATGATGATCGCAGCGCAATTTCTGGCATTAACTGCCTTAACTTTTCAGTTAGGCCCACAGGGCAGGAACTTCAATGTCCCTAGTGCCCCTCTGTTTCCCAAAGTGGGTATGTGGGTGGGAGGGGGGTTCAATGCCTGGCTTCTGATTTAGAAGGACCCAGGATCTGGGGAATTGCAGATTCTCAAGGGTGCACTCACTTACAGGCAGGTCTCTTGGCAGAGATCTTGGTATCCGGGGCTCTCTGCTCTCTGGTTTGGCCCTGCTTCTTTGATGTGCTCCGCCAGTTCTGTGCTGCTGTCACTGCCAGGTTCTGAGGTCTTGCTGCAGCTGGAGATTTCAGGGTGGTCACTTCAGCAGGGATGGGGTAACCAGGATCTCTGTTCTCTGGTTTGGCCCTGGTTAGTCTTAAATTGGAGGGCTGTGGTGCCCCGCCAGTTCAGTGCTGCTCCACTGCCACCCGCCACGTCCCGCTGTAACTGGAGACTGGGTTGCTAGTCCCAATGCTTTCTGGGAAGTCCTGGGATCTCTTCGTTGTGCTCTCCAAGCTTGGGAGGCCCAGTGCCTGGTGTGTCCAGGTTGTATGACGTTTCTGCCTGGTTTCGGTGAGTATATAGCGTATTCTCTGTCACTGTGGGATTGGGCGGGTTGTACCGTCAGTGATGGCGATCCTGTGGAGCTAGTATGGTGTCTAGCAGATTCGCGCCCTGGGAGGATGGTGCAGCCGCTGCGCGAATCTGGGACTCCGGGACATGTACTGCTGGCTTTTGTCTGCCGCTAAAGTGCTTGGGGCTCCGTCTCAGCAGCTGTAGACCCCAGGCAGTTAGGTCTGTGCTGAGAAAGATGAGTCCACTGTGCTGCTGTGCCAAGGAGGAAGGAGGTCTGGGGGAAGGGAGTGCCGCAAGAACAAAGGATTGTTTCTCTCCTTCCCCAAACAAGTCCCCGGAGACCAAAGTTATCACCTCCTGCGATGTTCTCTGGTGTTCAGAAAGCCTCGCTGTGGTTTTCCTGGGTTGGGGGTCCTTCCATTCACCAACTCAGAAGATCAGGTATCCCACCGCTCAGAAACTGTGTGTGCTAGTCGCCATCTTGGCTCTTTTTTTTTTTTTTTTTTTTTTTTTTTTTTTTTTTTGCGGGGGGATGAGGATCGTAGAGGGAGAGGGACAGACATGGAAAAACCAGGAAGTGAGTGTGATCGGGGTGAATGCAGTGAAATTCTCAGAGAATCAATGCAAATGTTGAAAAAAATAACAATAAAGACCTGAAATTAAGAGGAGACATGCTGTAGGCATATGAGCAGAGTTAAAGAAGGGAAATGGGGAGTGGATATGAAAATATTTCATTATATACATGTGTGACATTTGCAAAACTAAAACATATGAATAGGTTTCTTAAAGGTGAAAGGCAGCTACAGTTGTCCTCTGATCTACACACACACACACACAGACACATACATACATACACTTTCACACAAACATATAGTCACACTCACAGAAACAGGCTGTCTTAGATTAATTTCTGTGGCCGTGATAAAACACCCAGGTAAAAAACAGCTCAGGGAAGAGAAAGAATTTACGTGGCTTACAGTTCCAAGTTAAAGTCCATCACTGTGGGAAGTCAAATGGAACCTGAAGCCACTAGAGACATCACACCCACAGAAGAGAGCAGAGAGAAATCAATGCATGAGTGCCCACCACGCGTCTTCCCTTCTCTATGCACACGTACAATCTAGGAGCCGCCGCCCGTCTGTCTATCCCGTGGCATGACCCACAGGGAACTGGGTGTGCCCACATCAATAAATAGTCACAACAACCCTCCATAAACATGCCCACTGGCCAACCTCATCTAAACTGTTCTTCTCTGAAACTCTCCTTCCAGGTGATTTTAGGCTATACCAAGTTGTCAATTAAAGCTAACCATCCAACTCCATGCCATGTCAACCTGACATACACGTCACTTTTCCCAGAAGTCCCATGTTTAACTCATAATATAAAATACAACTTTAAATATACCCATGGCCTTCAAAACTTCCAACACTTTAAAGATCTTAAATCCCTTTTAACTGTGGGATCCTGTAACATAGAAAACAAGTTACATACTTGCAACACCTAATGGCACAAGGGAAACACCCTCCTTTAAAAATGGAAGAGTTGGAGCATGGTAAGGACCTGTGCAGACCTGTGCAGGCCCTATGCATGCTGCTTCAGTCTCTGTGAGTTCATATGAACTTCACTTGTGTTGATTCAAAGGCTCTTGTTCTCTAGGTCTCTTCCTTCCCCTCTGTCTCTTATATTCTTCCTGCTTCCTCTTCCGTGGAGTTCCCTGAGCACTGGATGAGACATCCCATTCAGGGATGTTTCAAGGCCCTTCATTCTCTGCATAATGCCTGGGTGTAGTTCTCTATATATGTTCTCATCTGCTGCAGGATGAAGCTTCTCTGATGAAGCTGAACAAGCCACTGATCTACGAGTATAAAAGAATGTCGTTATGAGTAACTATTGTTTTTTTTTTTCTTTATAGCAGAATTGTAAAGCAGTATATAGCAGTATTAGTTTTCCCCTAGGCCGCTGGACTATCCTAGTCTCCAATTCTTGGTCACCCAAGCCATGTCAGATGTGGGTTAGACTACTGGAGTGGGACTTAAGTCAGATCAGTTATTGGTTAGTTACTCTTACAAGCGCTGTACCACAATTGCCCTACCGTATCCTGCAGGCAGTACACCACTATAAATAAAGGGTCTGTGGCTAGCTTGGGATTTATATCAGTCTTTTGGTAGAGTACAGAGTATTTTTCTGCAGCAAAGACACTGGAACATAGGGATAAAGGCTCTAGGTAAGCATCAGCTCGACACCTCATGTTGTCTATATTGTTTATAAAGGTATCGTCTTCAGCAATGGGGACTTGCTGTCAGTTTGTAAGGACAATCTATCATCCTGGCAATAGGCTGGACTGTTTGTTAATTCTCATGGGGCTCTCTGAGAACTTTAGACAGTGCCATTTGATCATGTTCACCCTCCTTCGCCAACTCCTTCCAAATTACCTTTCCCTAGCTACCAACTTCATGTGCCTGCTTTTTAAACTCATCAAAGCCAATTTATATTCCCAATTTATACTTTGCGATGTGTGGCTTCTCACATCTAGCAGGGGACACGCTGACTCTTCCTCTCCAGGCAGTTACCATTTGTCCTCAGCTAGGGTGGGGCTTGTTAGGATAGTCTATCAGAGAAACGTAAATGAAGCTAAAACACACACACACACAAACACACGCGTGAACATATACACTACATTCTCGTGTAGCACCCGGGAGGAGAGTAACAAACTAACTTCCACCTGGGCAGCAGAGACGCTAAAGAATGTACCCTTCCAAATACATCAGCTGAAAACCATGCTACATAACAGTTCTACCCTGTTCAGCTGAGAGCAAGTTCTACGATGGAGAGTGCTGAGCACAGGCAGTGGTAAGGACACCTTCAGCCCATGCTGGGAGTGCTGAGAGCAAAATGGTAGAGTGCAGAAACATCCAGTAAAAACGTGTTGGTGTAAGCGAGCTCAGAATCCGAGTCTGCTTATCACTATATGAATTTTTGTTATCACTAAATGAATATTTTGCCAATTATTCATTGAACAGTTAGTCCAGAGCTTTCAGTTTTGAGAGGGGGTTATGGGCGAGATGGTAGAGCATTGATTAAGCCTCAGTTTCTAAGTCAGTCTTTCCAAAGAAACAGCACAGGTGATGAGGTTTGTGCCCAATTACTACTAAAAGTAGACCTTCACTTCATATACTGATAATTTGATTCATATACTGATAATTGTGATATTTTTATTGAAACACAGAGTATCGTTAACATCATTAAACACAGAGGATCTTTCAAGCTAGATGTGCTAGAGTTACAGTAGTGGTATGACTGTTATAGGATCTACCAATTGTTTTCTGATTGGACTTGAGGCCTGTTCCACAGAAAGGAGTCCATGCCTGGTACATAAACCTGGTCAAAAGCCCATAGGTAGGGAGGTCCTATGTCCTAAATCAAATTCCCGACTGTTATTTTTGCTAAGTAGACATGCTGTCAAACTGCCTTCTAAATACTTAAGTCTATATCCACAGATTACTACTGCCTCAACCTTGGTCAAAGAAGCTTCTTTATGTATTGGGTAGCAGTCAATACAGACTCACGCCTACACAGTGACGGTGCTAGGAATGAGTAACTATTGAGTGTGTGGCTCTAAATAAGGCATCTATATCAAACCACAAAAGACTCATGGAACATTGCAAAAAGGAAGGTTAAAAAAATTAAGAGCCAATGAAGGAGGAGCAGTGCTTATGAAGTGCTGCCTTCTGGATATGACCTGCTTTTGCACTGATGAGCTCATGGAAACTAAGGAGAGCTGCACAAGACCAAGCCAGTCAATAATGGATAGTGTTAAGGGCTTATGCGGCCCCTTCATTAACTGGGAAACTGTTGGAGATTGATAGCTTCCGGAACAGAGAGCATAATTTTCTTTGGCTACGTGGCCACATGTAGGTCACGCAGGTGGCACTAACTAGACTGATTGGGTTATAAAAAAAATAAAATAAAAAAATAAAAGCACATGAAGTTGGAAGGGGCACTTGTTGGAAAAAAGGGGGTGAGAGGAAGTAAATAGAGGTGGTGGATATGAGCAAGATATGTTGTATACATGCATGAAATGGTCAGAGAATACATCTTAAAAGGCTATAGTTTGCAATGGCAATATTCAGGGATCATTATATCATGAAGACACCAGCTATATCCAGTATCGCCATTACAACTAAATGGAGAAGCATGCCTATATGAGAGGACGGCTTCAGGAAATGCGGAATGCAAGGCAGTAGCAATGAGGTCCAGGCTAAGTTGTGGCCACGTATCTACAGACTCTAGGTCATGTGCTTTCAGCTACAGATTCTGTAAGTATGGTTTAGAATAATTCTGTAGATTAATTATGGGTCTTGTGATGAGTCCAGCTGCATTTTTCTGGTGAACGTTCAGTCTATTACAAGACCATCCACTGTTCTCGATATACAGGCTAAGGCTAGGTAGGGTGCTAAGATTACCCCAGGAAATGAACAGTTTCCCTAAACATTAGGGCAAACAAGATAAGGCTGAAGCTGCTGGAGCCAACAAGGTTGCTTTTAAGCCCTAAGTTCTCTACCTATTTAATTTAGGGACCTTGCTCACCTCATCGTATTAAACACCAGATGGCCAAGAAGACTAATTGAACTGATGTGCGGTACTCTGCAGATTGCTGCAGAACCTGCTGTAGTTAGAGGCCACTTAATGGGCACATTTTTCTCTCAAGCATGGCCAACACAGAGACTTTCTAACAGCTAAAACAAAGTCTTTCTCTTTACTTGCAGCATCCTTTGGATTTAAAATGTATGCACACAATTATTTCAAGTGTCTGTCAATCACCCCTCTCTCTCCACCTCCGGAGGACCTTGTACCTTGTACCAGCTAGTGAACTGAGGGCCTGTGGTCTGTATCCCCTGGTCCTCACCAAGCCAGAGCTGTTTGCTCTTCACATCACTAAGAACGATATGAACTCTTACAGAAGCTCTATGGGCATAGAAGATATCCACATTTATTTAACGGAAACATGTTTCTCCCAAATGACAAAGAGCCAAAATCTTGTAATCAAGTTTAGAAAATTAAAACAAGGGGGCTGGAGAGATGGCTCAGTGGCTAAGAGCACTGTTTGCTCTTCCAGAGGTCCTGAGTTCAATTCCTAGCAACCACATGGTGGCTCACAACCATCTATACTGAGATCTGATGACCTCTTCTGGTGTGTAGGTATACATGCAGATAGAACATTCATGTACATTAAATAAATAAATAAATAAATCTTTTTTAAAAAGAAAAAACAAAATTCAAGAGCATGTTTTAACCTAGTAAGGAAGAAAATGCTCCTACAAGCCTTTCTATAAATTTGAGGTCACCTTTTAAATGTATTGTGATTTTACCTAGAACCTTGGCATTTAATTATCCTCTAAAGCATCCCCTAGTTTTTTTTTTAATTTGCAATTCTGATAGCATGAAAATATATGTACGCCTCCGATATATCTGATGAAGTGGTGACACTGTACAGTATTGTGATAAAATTTCAAGGTATTGCCAGTGCCTAAGTGAGTAGAACATTCTATATACATAGAAAACAAATTTGTTGAATATTCACTTATAAATGATTAAGCCAAATCCTATATATGACTTTTAAAAGCTATAATGAAGTCGCTGCCTTCAGTAAGTTTCTGATATAATGGAAAGATGTGTAACATACTAAAAGTATGGAAGTCTAGATGCCATTTGGAATATCTTTCAAGCATTCGTGACAAAACTGAAAGTGTCAAGGTTGTCACTGGAGGAACAATCTCCTTGTGGGGACCCAGCTTACCTTCTGCTTGGGAGTTTGTAATGACCTTTGCACAGCCCCACTGACCCTGCTAAAGAGAAGCTTCAGAGCTAGAGGCTTAAATGAGGTGGAACCTTCATAGAAGCCAAGCTCAACCAGAAGGAAGGTCCAGTGTTTCTTTGTGGTCTATGCTAAATCTGAGATGAGGTAGAAATTAAACCAGGCTGAAGAGACGGTAAGAACAAAGGTGAGATGGCTTGTTATTTGATTTTCTAATCTGTAAGTCACCAGGAAAATTTTCCAATAATGACCTCTTTAACTAGACCCCTTATGGCTTCCCAAACTGGCTTTCTTTTCTCACTCAAAAGGCCTCTTAGACACTTCTAAATCAAAGTCCTACAGGAATTACTCTTCCTACCTAAGACTCAGGCTTCTTGAATTCTGGTTTTCTATCTCCCCAACTGATTGAGATAATATTCATTTCAGGGAGTATGGGCCTCCACCTGTTCTGCATCTCTACCTTTACTATTACTTGTGGTTTACTGTTACCATTATCAAGGGTGATCATAGCTGCCACTAATACTGGGTGCTGTGGTAAGCCCTCTATATTAATTGTTTCATCCTAACTACCACTAATGCTGGGTGCTGTGGTAAGCCCTCTATATTAATTGTTTCATCCTAACTACAGTCCCATAGCAATGTTTAGTGAGGTTAGGTGACTTCACAAAAACCAGGAGAACTGAAATTTCTCCTGTCTTACTCTGCCTCTGCGGATGCCAGTCATCATGCAATACTCTCACTTTGAGGCTCTCTCTACCTTATCAGTTGAAGCCAATTATAGCCAACGTTCTTCCTTTAAGAGACACAGATGTTTATACAAGATAGCTTAGATGGGGGTACTTTTGACACATCACAAAGATAAGGCAATAACAGTGCTGTGTGTATAGCATTTTCCATCTAAATACTATGTTTCTTTTGATCCTAGATGATGGGTAACATCTTTGATTAAGGGGGTTGATGGTCCGTTGATGGGCCGAGACGTTACAAATAAATATACCTGGGCCAGGTGAGAATCAGACAAAAATAAGACCTTATCAACCCCACTACTGTCAAGTCTCTTGTAAGGACGTATAATTATTCTCAGGATCAGAATCAGACATCAAACTTCGGTTTCAAATGACTCTTGTCAGATTCCTCTGATTACAGGTTTCCTTCCCTGTCTCAGCCTTCTCAATTGCATTTGGCTTGCTGCCATATACTCTGCCATTATCACCACCAAGATTTAAACAGTACCTCTCCAGACACACTGAACACTGTGGAATGTTCATATTTACAAATGAAAGCTATAATCGACAATTCTTGTGGGAACAGCCAGTTTTGTATTCATTTCACAAATACAGAAATTATCCCACCAAACAATTGAAATAACAGGTTAAGTATTTTGACCCTGTTCAACAAATATTAATTAAAAGCTATGGTGTCATGCATTATTCTCGGAGCTGGGAAAAGGAAAATAGATCAACCCAGGAGTTGTCTGGCTCTTGGGAGGGAGCTTTGCATATCATATCATACCCACAGAACAGCCTCTGCATTAAGGCAGGAAGTCTCAGGTGCTCTGTGAAGCCATTCACAGCAAGTTTCAGTCTTGCGTGGCATGAGAGTAGAAATTTATGGCACACAGTTAAAATAGTAACTATGCTTTTTCATACCCTGTATTCACCAGCAGCTGGAACAATGAGGCTTATAATTTGAAGTGGTCCTGAACTGAAATATTGTCTCTTCACAGATGCTATAATTTTATACTTTGTGAATACATATTTCCTTGGTACTCATTTTCAGTGTGGATCAACGTTTTCCCTATACAAGTAATAGGGTGTTTTTGTTTGTTTGTTTGTTTGTTTGTTTTAGTAGAATTGGGGACACTCAAAAACTACACACAAAGAGCTCTATTTTGCTTAAAACTTTATCTGCTTATAGGTGAGACCTCTTTACTAGAAGATAGTGTTTTACAGTATAACATCAGAGATCAAAAATTGAAAACTAAAGCTGTCTGTAGATAGAAAGATTACTCAGTGGCTAAGAGCTTATACTGGTTTTGAAGAGGACCCAAGTTGGGTCCCCAGAACCAGTTTGGGCTGCTCACAACAGAATCCAAGTCCAGGGTATCTGAAAACATTTTCTGACTTCTGTGAGTACCTGAATTCACGTGCACATACCAATGCACAAAGACACGCATGTAAACATAATTAAAATCTTTAAACTAAAATAGGCCCTCCTAGCAGTGCCAATAATAAAACAAAATTCAATGGGCCTATGCTGTGACAGGCATGATGTTACAGGTTTTCATGTGGTTGTTCCTCTAATCCTCACCGTGGTATGGAACCAGTACTGAATGTCTTCCCCTTGGGTGTTAAGAACACAATGCAGAAGCTGCAAGGTGAAAGGATATCTCCGTGTCCTGTAGCCTCGGCCAGGATGCAAATGAAAGATAAATCAACTTCACAAGAGCCAGGTCCAACCAGCGAGTGTGAAGACGGGATGGAAATCATTCATGTAAGACAATTTCTTAAAGGGAAAAAAAAGCGAATTCAAAGTGTGGAAATTAAAGAGAAGTGCAAGTGTTTCTCAATAAAATTGTATCTATCCTATAATTTTAATAGTGATGAGCCTTATCCAAATCCTTAACTAAATGTAGGCTTCCTGCCATTTCTCCTGATCCCAATGCACATACCTCCCATGAACTTTAATCTTCCACTTGAGAAATTCCAGGACCCATTACCAGGCAAAGACCCAATTCTTCCAGCTCATACAGCAGGCACATCTGGGGCATTAAATTACAGGAAGTGATTATCATTTACATCAAAGAACTATCTTTAAAAGCTCATCTCAGGGTGAACAATTACTGAAGCACTGCCAAGGCTGGACCCTCTGCCAAGTACTTGCCCACAGAGCAGGTTTTTAGGACAATGACTCTCAGGAATGTGGAGTTGTTCCATAGACATTATTATGCATCTCCATGACTCCCATTCCTAACTCCAGGACCAAACAGGCTTTCAGGCAAAGCAACATTCTCTAGAGAGTGGCTCAGGTCACCTGCATTCTCATCTGTGCTCTTCAGCCAACTAACATGAGACCTTTTGAAACTGATTTTTTTTTCTGAAATCCCATTGCCTCTAGGAAAAGAGGTACTAGCATATAAACAGGTGTGAGATGGGATGAGATGAGAGGAGAGGAGATGAGAGATGAGGAACGCAAGCGTAAGTGATTGATGATCCATGTCCCTCAGGAGTCACTTCGTTTTCATTGCATTAGGAATATTAAAGTAATAAAATTATTGCTGATGTTTTAACATACCAACCAGTATTTTCTTATAGCTTCATATTTTCTCTGAAAACATTAAATGAGACACTATGCATGATGGTACATGTCGGTAATCACAGCACTCAGAAGGCTAAAAAGAGTGGACCATGAAACACTTGCAGAGGTGTGCCTCAGTGGTAGTAGAATACATTCCGAGGACGTGTAAGACCTAAATTCATGTAAGACCTAAGCATGAGACCAGCACCTAATATTAAAAACAAGTGAATAAAATATACATCTTCACTGACAAAAGGTAAAACACTTAAATATATATGTTTGATATATTTATCTCACACTGTAAGTCTGTAAAGTATAAGTGGTTAAACACAGCTGGAGAAATGGCTCGTCAGTTAGTAGCAATTGTTGCTCTATTGTGAAGACCCAAGTTCAGACCTCAGCATCACTTGGTGGCTCACAATTAACTGTAACTTCAACAGATTCAAAACTGTATCTGTTCTCCTTGGGTACCAGACACATTCACTCACACACACACACAACACACACACACAATAAAAAGTAAATCTTCAGTGAATTAAACATAAAAATAAAATTTTCTAGATATAAGCAATTGTCTATTAAAGCCTTTTCAGCTACAGATATTTTCAATACATTATCATTTCATGTTATTTATTGTTCATGAAAATCCTTAGATATATATTCTTCTGCTTGTTTTATTAATAAGAAATAAAGTTTGGAAAGTAAAGCACTTGGCAAAGTTCATACCAATCATTTGAGTTCATTTCGAATAGATTCCACTTTCATATAACAAATAAGACTTTTCATCTCTGGTCCCCTTTCTACATCCACCACTCTGTCCCACCCATATGCTAGTGTGGCCTCTGCTTTTCAGTCCATTTTTGCATCAGAATGTCTAGGTTTCCATATCTGTGTGTGAATGTTGCTGCAAAAAGGTAGAGGCTCTCAGCTCTAAACCCTTGCTGTTCAGACTGAGGTCTACATCAAACCAACATCATATGCTCCAGTCTCTGGACTGTAGACTTTTTTCTCAGTCTAATAGGGAAGACAGGTATAAATTTCTTTAGAGCCTCAGAACTCTTGAGTGGTTGGTAGAGAAGCTTCTAGCCACAGACAATTCTCCATCCTGATGGTCACTCACACTGCTCACTCCTTGGATTAGGAGAGTGTTAGAACAGACTGCTCGGTTGGACTTTGTTGGAGTCCTGGTGTCAATGCCATTGTGGATCCCGTTGTGGCTTTGTTTCCCCATTATGTGTGTATATGTGAATCTGCGTGTGGGTCTGTGCATATGTCTGCAGGTGCCTGTGAAGTCCAGAAGGATCCAATTACAGCCTGAATCTGAAATTACAGGCTGATGTGAGCCACCCAATATGAGTGCTTGGAACTAAACTCCAGGTTTCGACAAGAAGCAGTAATACTCTTAACTGCTAAGCCATCTTCCCAGCCACCGGTTATTACTTTATTTTTTCTGTGTGGAGCTGTTTGTGTGTGGCTGTATGTATATGTGTTGTATGGAAGCCATCGTCAATAAAAGGAATCATCCTCAGCAGATGTCTACGTTCATTTATTAAAACAGGGTCTTAACTGAGCGTGGAGCTCACTCATTTGTCTGGGCTAGCTGCTAGCAGACTTCACAGATATCGCCCTTCCCTTGTAACAACGAGATTACAGGTTTGCACCACTGTGTCTAGCTCTGTATGTAGGTGCTAGGGGCCCAAACTGAGTTCCTCACATTTGTGTGACGAGTGTGTCACTAACTCAGGCTACTCTGTGGCTCCTTCTTTGTTTATGAAACAATTCTGTCAACATCTTCATTCACCGTCATTACTGAAAGCAACAACTAGCCAATGAGCAGTTGTCTCTGGAAGGCAGCTGGCATGCATCACTTGTAAAAAGTTTACGTAATGCCTCCCCTACAGTATAGCCACAATGGCAGTCCATGCTCTGTCTCCTCATATGCATTTAAAATTTGTTTTTCTGGCCTTACTCCAATAGCACCCACTTTCATCTTTGCTTGCACTCCACAGAACAAGGCTCACCTCCTCTTCGTAGTCTCTTTTGACTTTTTTTTTCTTGCTGTTCTAATAGGATTCTGTCACATTCTCTCTCCTTTATTGTCACATCAAACTAATGTTAACATGTTCATTCCAGCGTTTACTACTTCGAGGTCGAAGCGAAGCATCGTGCCTCTCTCCGTGTCAACCTAGATTGTCCGTTTGCATACATCTTGTTAGCCTTACCTGCCCACTTCCCTGGCTGTACATAAATTCTAGCCTGTTGACGCATTTATTACAGTGTTTTAACCTGAGACTTAGAAGCTCATTTCCAGCACTCTAAAAACACCCAAACCCTGAAAAAAAAATGTTATGTGTATGTGTACTCTTCTAAGGAGAATTATTTATGACTTTCATAGATCAGGAAAAAGAATAAGAGATCTTATATGTGGATGTAAATAGAATCCAAGAGTATCGAGCTCAGAAGAGATTTTTAAAGACAGATATTGGTTTTATGCTCAGGAATTACAGACACTTAGAATTCTGTGGTTAAAAAAAAAGCAGTCAGATAACATATGCTTTTTAAAAGCACAATTGAAATTAGATTTTTATCTATAAGGCTATTAAATATAATGGGCACTGATTATTATTTGATTTTTATAAAAATCAAGTAAAACCAACAATTGGTGATGGGAGTACTTTTATTGGATACTTTTCACGAAATTGCTGAGCACTTCCTATACTATACTATATTTAATGTTTGAATAACAAAAAGGCTGTCAGTGAAAACTAAATAAACATTAAAAAGTTCTAACACCACTAATGGTCAACATATTAAAGAGCAGCATTTGGAACACATACCTGATGGACTGTGGAGGTAAGCCCTTCTTTCCTGTGTCCTGTCAGTTATATTTGTTTGCATTAATAAAAACAGGAAAATACACTGTAGCTAAGTAAGTATGCTTTGCTTGGGTTTTGAACTTTTTTTTCAACTGGTGGTTTTCAACTGGGGTGATTTTGCCTTCTAGGGAACATTTGCCTGTGCCTACATAATATTTGGTTGTTGCTAATGAGAGAATCCTAATAGCATGGAGTGGGTAGAGGCCTGCGAGGCTGCTAACGCCCTACTGCAAACACGATCACCTCCCGTGACAAATTATCTGGCACGAACTGCCTGCAGTGCCATGCTGAGACATCCTGCTCCAGACAGAAGAGTGGGAAGAACAAAACAGTCTTTTGTGATAAAAATGATGAGGTCTACTGGTCACGAGTAATCATGAGGCAGAAAATAGTAAATATTTGTTGGATACATGAGCACCTAATGCAGACAAAAAATACCTTCTTCCCCTTTGACTTCACTTTATTTTTCTAGCATTGTCCATGTATCCCCTTACTCTGTATTCTTACACTTCTAAAGCAACAGTCAGTCAGCTAGAGGATTTCATAAACCCCATCTCCAAAAGCCAGCTCCAGGGCTGGATATTTTAGGTCTGAGGATCCCAGTGATGCTACCACAGGCCCACTCAAGTGACAGTACTGATCGCCTGCCCTTCTGGGAGCATCTCCCTTTCTCCTGAAGAGAGCACTATCTCTACCGCAACTCACAGCTCCATAAGCCCCTCCACCCCCATGCCCTGGCATGCACGCTGCAAGACTGAAAGAAAGCAACTACAGATTCCTTTATTTTATAGTTTCTTTATTTTGTGTTTATTTTACATCCTGGTTGCATCTCCAGCCCTCCAGCCCAGCTCATCAAGTTGCATCAAAACTAAGCATGTGCCCATGGTATGTCAAGGCTGTCCCACTAAGGGGTAGTGACCAAAAAGCTATCAAGTGAGTCCAAGTCCAATGCATTCCCCACTTCCCTTACTGGAGGACCCACATGAAATCTAAGCTGCCCATCTGCTACATCTTTGTAGGGGAACTAAGTCCAGCTTACGCATCGTTCTTGGTTGAGGCTTTTGTCTCAACAAGCCCCTCTGGGCCCTGGTTTGTTAGCACTGTTGTTTTTCTTGTGGAGATCCTGATACCTCCACGTCCTTTTCTCTTTCCTCCCACTTTTCCACAAGACTCCCTATGCATCTCCCAATGTTTGGCTGTGAGTCTCAGCATCTGTTTTGAGGCGCTGCTGGGTAGAGTCCATCAGAGGACAACTCTGACAGGCTCTTCTCTGCAAGCTTAGCAGAGTATTGTTTTTTGGTTTTTTTTTTATGTAGCCAGAATATTAGCAGAAATGTGAGCCCCTTTTTAAACACTTTTAACGCATTGTGAAAAGAAATGAAATATAATATCACACTTCTCTGGGAAAAAAGATTCTCTTCTCTTGATTATTCCAGAATCCTCATAACACTTTTTTCCCTTTCTCTTTGACAGTTTAGAAGATTCTAAGACATAAAAAAAACCAAAGCCTACAAATCATATCCCTTCTAAAACAGCCACTGTGCAGCGTTTAAACATCTGCACTGTGTGGGAGTGTATGTGTAAGCACTGGTGCGCATGCGTGTGTGCGTGTGTGCATGCGTGTGTGCATGCGTGTGTGCATGCCTGTGTGCCTGTGTGCATGCGTGTGTGCATGCGTGTGTGCATGCGTGTGTGCATGCGTGTATGTGGCTTCCGTGCAATTTTCTATCATAAGGTCCACCCTGCCCCCTCTGTATCCCTCCCTGCTTTCCTCTAAGAAGATACTCCTTGCTAGTATACCTAACTTCCTCTTTCTTCCCAAGCCCCCCCAAAAAACCTAGGCCAACTATCTTTTTTATTAAAATTATGCCTTGGATAATTTCCATAAATTTTTTTATTTTGCCACATACATTGGATTCTTTTTCTTACTGGCATGTATATTATATTCTTTCAGCTACATTCAAATTTGTTCTTTAGTTCCACAATAATTGTGGGGGTGATTTTTCTGAGCTGTGTTCAGGTTACATCGAGCTCTTCTCTTCACGGGTAATAACTCATCTTTGCCTCTAAAGGAACTGGGGCTTTGACTATCAAACACTGTGGTTGGTAGATTGCTTTGCTGATGTCTCCCTGTAGCCACATCCTTTCAGTTACTTCCACACCATGGCTGAGCTGGATGAGTTGACAGTTGGCCACTGGGTTAGTAGAAGCTGATTGAAAACTGAAACACAAGAGTCACTAGTGTCTGAACTGAAACAGAGTCACTAGTGGGCCGAAGTTTCTGCCAAAATGAAAGTTATGTGTAGACAAGGAGCTCCTCAATTGCTCAGCTGTAGCAGCTTCTGATTGTCCTCTGTGTTTGGCAGTGTGAGTGACAGGGGCAGTCAGGTATGCACAGTACCTGCCATCCTTGTAATATTATAGTCTTCATGAAGGATATGGGTATCTGAACCCTTACCCCTTCACAGTGCCCAGTGTTACAACTGCAGGGCTCAAGGGTCTCAGAGTCCAAGCCGAGAGATGTAAACATTCTAGAAGGGGTACGGGTTGTTGTCCCCTCCCCCCTGCTTTGGCCCCTATAGCATTTTCTCTGCTCTCCATCTTCTCCCATCATCTGTCTCCTTCCATGTCCCTTCTTTCCTGGCCTGGCTGCTCTAGAACTGCTCAGCTACATCTTCAGCTGTCAGTGCTCTCTGTCAAGAAAACTGAGGGTGCCTGACTCTGTCAAGACAGCTCTCAGGAGCTGGAATGGGCAGCTAAATAAAGTCACTGCTGTGCTCATTCATATAATAGATGTTTCTTCCTACCAGAAGCCGGATCCTGGTAGGTGGTTGGGATCCTCCGGCAAAATCAGTAGGTGGTAGGTGGCAGCAGGTGCCAGACTGGTGCTGCCAAAGGGATTTAGGTCCGTGGGTGCAGTCGCTGGGCTGGCCTTAGGCCTGTGCTGACTGCAGCATCCTCAGCAGTCAGGAGGAGATTATCAGTGACCTGCATGGGGAAGGGAGTAACGGGGCTGCTTGCAGACATGCTGGATATTGGAAACCAGATGCCAGTTGCTGGATATGCTATCAAGCAGCCAAACCCCATTCACCTACCAAGAATCCAGAAGCCAGGACCCAGGACTCACAAGTGTACACTTAAGCTCTTCCGGAGTCTAGCCTAAGGGATCAGAAGCAGAGAAGTATCAGGCCTTCGGAGACATCAAAGAAGTGTCACTTGTCTGATACCCGTGGAATCTTCAGTGTCAAACCACTCAATGATATACCGGGCACCCCAGGACTGGGTCTGTAGTGTTCTCTGGGTCTCCAGCTTCAAACCTCTCAGAGGCCATTGGGTTTGTTGTTCTTGTTGGTTTGTTGTTGTTGGTTGTTCTGTTTTATTTTTTGTTTTGATTTGAGCTGTCAAGAGTCTGGACATTGGGAGGCACTCACTCTGGTTGCATACTGAAAGCAGCAGCAGCTCCAGGCCAGCACTGTTGTATGAACACACACACACACACACACACACACACACACACATACACACACACACCTTATTCCCATCTTTACCTTTCATGATGTCCTTTCTTCATGTGCCCACTGCATCTTGCCCTACTGAAAGTAAAGAAACTGGAGAGAAGTTTTTGTTGGATCTGAAGTTGCAACAGTAGGAGAACTAGCACCTGATAGCATCCCAAAGCCGGCCCACTGATGGATCCTAACCAGCCTGCTTATTAGCCAGAGGGGTGTTTGGACAAACCAATCACAGCCTTTTGCTTTAGATCAAACACAGTCATTCAGGCTGGCCCCCTGGACCAATCATATCATTTCCCCTTCACACTAATCCCTGTAGTCCTTCCACCAGAGGGAAGTGCTCCCTTTCTGACCTAGGTGGATATAGTTCACTGAGGCCTGTGTTAGGTTTGGGGCTGTGAGTTGATGGGGCTACATCCACCTGCAGCCACCCCTTTCTCACAGCTGCAGTAAAGGAGATACCAAGTTCCTGATGAGACCCTGTCTGTGAAGCTGTGACCTTTGAACAGACTGTAGTGCCTAGTTCCCAGAAGGACAGCAGGGGTCATTCTCACTTCCCCAGGGAAATCTGTGGGATCAAGCCCCCAGACTCCAAGGACAGAATTAATGATGATGATGTGAACACCCAACTAGATGTGCCTCTTTTTTCTGCTTCCCCCACATATTATTCAGGGTCACCTTGCTCTTCTTCTTCTTCTTCTAGCACCAGAGACTCGGAATCGGAGCCCACCTGGCTGCATGCCCTGCTGTGGGTATTCACCAATTACTCTGCATGACATCTCAGGTTCCTTGAGAGTTGTAAGAAGGCACACCGCAGCTGGACAGATGACTCAGCGCTTAAGAGGTCTTCCAGAGGACATACCAATGGGCTCCTAGCACCCATATCAAGCTGCTCAAAACTGGCTTTGACTCCAGCTCCAGAGGTACCAACTTCCAAGGTCTCTGAGCTTTCCTACTTTCATGTACAAGTACACACACACAAACACAAATTAAATTTTCGAAAAGGACATGCACTCTGCTTCATTGGAGTCCCTCGCCGTGCTACTCTCTGTCGTAGGCCCACAGTATTTATTAATATCTCTTGTAATAAATGTCTTACCCAAAAGCACAATCTGCATCGCTGTCCCCCTAGAAACCCAAACTTGAAACATTATGGCTTATGATCCCGACATTTTGGTGCGAACTGTATCAGACAGCTTTGGCTGCGGCTATAACTGCAGAGCCAGAGCAATCAGCAGCAATCTCGTGCATGGATGTTTCAAAGTGTCCATGGAGTGTTCCAGACAAATGTCCTGGCATAAGGTACCCTGGCACACTGTTAGGCTGATGCCCTTTTGTTAAAGACAGCTTAGGCAGCAAGAGAGTGTCCAATAGCTACCAATTAGGGACACAGATCATTTGTTCCCCAGCATCACTGCTTATTTACAGGAAAATGACCTCCAGAAGGAGTGTTTCTAATGTAAACCTATGGAAGGTAGCATTAACTGTGAATTTAACAGATGCTAACTAAATCTGAGCAATTCTTTACAGGTGCCCAGTGCCCAGGCACAGAGGAATGGTGCCAGCTCCTTTCACGGGTAGAAAATTAAAAGATGCTTCAGCATTGGGTACTTACTCTGCTTTTCTTGGACCTCAGCGGCCGCTCAGAGGACAAGTCCAGGCAAGTTTTCCAGGGGATGGAAGTTCATGGGGATTAGCACATGGATGTTGATTAAAACATCACTAACCCCCAACCTGTGAGCCAGCCAGGCCTGGCCAGCTCAGCTATCCACAGATATAGTAAGTTTAAACAGAATGAGCCACTGTGTGCCCAGATGAGATTTCTTACATTCAAATTTTGAGCAATAAATAAGTGGTCACTGTTTTGAGCCATTACTGCTTGGAATGTTTTCTTCAGTGTCAAAAGCTAACTACTGAACACACTTTAACCAGCTGCCACTATTTTTATGGACAGTGATTTATTCCAGGGAGGTTCGCAGTCTTTCTTCTAGCCCACTTTTATTTTTTTAATAAAGTTCATGGCCACTTCCTTCAAAATAAAAATCTTAGTTGATTCAAGTGCTATATTTCCTCTTTTAATATAAGTGAAAATCCAATCTTTGATTATACAGTCAGTCTATTCAAAAAGAATTAGAAAAATAGCCAGGGGTGGTGGCACACACCTGTGATCCCATCACTCTGGGAGGCAGATGCAGGTGAATCTCTGTTCAAGGCCAGCCTGGTCTATAAAGTGAGTCCGTGACAGCCAAGGCTACACGGAGAAACCCTGCCTCAAAAACAAAAAGAAAAGAAAAGAGAATGATAAAGGAAGGAAGGAAGGAAGGAAGGGAGGGAGGGAGGGAGGGAGGGAGGGAGGGAGGGAGGGAGGAAAAAAAAGAAAGAAATAGAAAAATAATGTTTGGCTGTGGGTCTCTGCATCTGTTTCCATCAGTTCTTAGGTGAAGCCTCTCTGATGACAGTTATGTTAGGCTCCTGTCTCCAAGTACAGCAGAATATCATTAGGAGTGTCGAGAGTGGGCTTTCTCTCATGGCATGGGTCTCAAGTGGGACTACTCATTGGTTGACCACTCCGTCAAGTTCTGCTCCCTCTTTACTCCCAACATATATTATGGACAGAACAAATTATAGATTCAAGGCTTTGTTGTTGGGTTGAGGTCCCAATCCCTCCATTGGAAGTCTTGCCTGGTTACAGGAGATGGCAGTCCAGGCTCCATAGACTCCTGCAAAGAAGGGAAAGAAAGGATTATAGAAGCCAGATAGGTCAGGGACACCACAGGAAAATCTAAAGAATAAATTGACCTGGGCCCACCAGGGGCTCATAGAGACTGAACAGTCAACCATGGAGAATTCAGAGAACTGACTTTTCCCTCTGCACATATGTAACAATTGTGCAGCGTGCTCTTCCTAAAGGACTCCTAACAAAGGAAGCAGGGACTGTCTCTGACTCTGTTGTCTGACTTTGCTACCTTTACCTCCCACTGGGCTGCCTTGTCTAGCTTCAATAGGAGAAATGCCTACCTAATCTTACTAAACTTGATATGCCAGGACTGGTTGATATCCATGGGAGGCCTTCCCTTTTCTTCAGAGAAATAAGGGAGGAGTGGGTGGGAGGGAGTGCTGTGAAAGGGAAACCACAGTCATCAGCATGGAAAGTTAATTAATTAATTAATGTTTAAAAAATTGAAAAAACAGTAACTATTGTAGCTACTGAACAAATTATATTGATAATGAAGGAAAAAGCTTTCTTCAATGAAAAACTTAGAACCAGAAGGTTTTACTGGTGAGTTCTTTCAAAACTTCAGGAAGAAATCAGCCCTTCAGAAGCTGACCCCAAAGAACAAGACAGAGGAAAAGACTCCAACATGTTTTAACATGATACCATGAACATGATTCCAGAAAGTGATCACAATATTAGAACATAGCAAAATTATAAACTAATTGCTCTCCTTGGACTAGAAATAATGTGATATAAATACAAAGAAAATATGTTTCTCCCCTTCCGCCATGGGGGTCCAAGGGATAGAACCCAGACTTTGAGCTTGTGACAGCTTTACCCAATGGGCTGTTTTACCAGCCATAAAAGTGATTGTAAAATTCACAGTGACTGTCCTGGACAAAGGAAAAAAAGCTCATGATGGATAAGATACAGGTAAAAGATTATAAACTTCAGTAGCCACTCATGTTGAGACTGCAAGCAGAGTAGAAGCAGAAAGTTCTAAGCTCCAAAATAAACCAGCTACAAACACATGAAAATGAGTCACAGTGGATATCATACTTAGGCACAAAATAGTGAAAAATTCTCTGAATCAAACTAAAAACCAGAAAGTGATCTTACCACTTCTCGAGCTGAAACACTGAAGCAAGAAGAGGCAATGCAAGGCTAAAATATTGAAAAATGTAAGTAGCGGGACATGGCGGCTCACACTTTTAATCAGAACAAGCAGGAGGCAGAGGTGGGAAGCTCTCTGTGAGTTCGAGGCCAGCCTGGTATCCAAAGTGAGTTTCAGGACAGTCAGGGGTACACACAGAGAAACTCTGTCTCAAAAAAACCAGAAGACCAAAGGAAAAAGAAAAACATAAATAAAATCTTCAGTGACTTAATTATGTATCTGAAAGATATATTGAAGTCTTATAAACTATTTAAAATATTGTGAATCTAGGTCCGTAGATACAAATATACTATATGCCAAAAATATTACTTTAGAAAACATCTTTTATGTACTATTTATAATATATTTTAAAATGACATACCATCTTCACTGACTGAAAGACTCAAAACTGTCTATATTAATCCCCCCAAAATTGCAAGTCAACACAGTGTCAACTAAAGCCTTATATTTGTGCGTGCGTGTGTGTGTGTGTGTGCGCGCGCGTGTATGTGTCAACTGTCCAGCTGATTCTAAAAGTATGTGAGAATTCAAAGAACTAAGAATCACAAAGGCAATGAAAGAACACATGTGATTAAGGGTTACACTGCTAGTTGTCAGGAGTCATTCCAAAGCTAAATAATGAAAACGCAGAGCAGATCATGCAAAAACACCACAGAACTGGAGGCAACACCTACATTAGGATCTACACATACTTAAGTAAGCGTAAGTTAAGGTAAAGCTGCTGTTGTCATGAAACAAATGAGCAGGATAAAGGATGACTGGTGCATTCTCAACTTTGAAAATAAACCTTGAAGCCTGCCTCACAGTGTACAAAATACCAGTCAGGGGGATGATAGAACTCAATACAAAAGTGAATGGTACTGCTTCAGAAAGTAACATGCAAACATGTTCACGACCCAGACATGGGTAGACTTATTAAAAAGAACAGTGACTGTGAAGAGTGCTTAATTCTGAGGAAAAGGCTTGGTAAATTCCAGCTGCATTAACATTAAGATATTTTTAGTCTATCAGATCTCATCAGGAGTGGGTGCATTGTCATCTTCTATGGCCTGGTAAGGCTGCTCCCCCCTAAGGGGGAGGTGATCAAAGAGCAGGCCAATCAGTTCATGTCAGAGACAGTCCCTCTTCCCATTACTATGGGACCTGCTTGGACACTGAACTGCCATGGGCTACATCTGTGCAGGGGTTCTAGGTTATCTCCATGCATGGTACTTGGTTGGAGTATGAGTCTCTGGGAAGACCACTGTGTTCAAATTTTCTGGTTCAGTTGCTCCCCTTGTGGAGTTCCTGTCCTCTCCAGCTCTTACTATTTCCCACTTCTTACATGAGATTCCATGCACTCTGGCCAACAGTTGGCCATAGTCTCAGCATGTGCTTTGACAGAGCACTTAAGACACGCTCACAAGAATGGCTGGCTTGGGAAGGATTGACAACACAGTCTTTACCTCATTCTGCACGGCTTGGTCCTGGAAACCTGATTCAGGCTGTCAGGAAAAGAAGAGAGGATAAGCACATGTGTTCAAATACATGTGCGTGCGTGTGTGTGCGTGCGTGTGTGCATGTGTAAAATCAGGTGTGCCGTGCTCACTCTGATGGAGGGGCACCAATTACACAAAAGGAGAAGCTCAGCATGTTTCTTTGTGCATCACAGGGAAAGACGTTAGCTAGTCTAGGTAGGGGGTCTCTGCAGAGGAACGCCTCAGGTTTCAGTCACACAGAAGCAGCAGTTGTGATTTTTTGCACACTGCCTTCTCTTTGAGCGTCTTCAGGGGAAGCTTGGCCACACCCATGTCAACAGTGCACATTCCCTTATGATTTCCTCAGTTCCTACAGGTCCTATCAGCTGGTCCGTCGACACTGGAATTCTCTAACATTGCTGAGATTAAGTGTATGCCGGTCAAATACTTGAGACCATGTTCTAAAATTTCCATAAAGCACTGCATACAAACCGCTATTTCACTCCTAGATATTAAGCCAAAATACATGCTATTCTATGTGCACTAAACATACAGAATTTTGTAAAGTATACCTCTTAAAATGTTGTTTTATTATTTTATGTTTATGATTTAGTTCCTATATGTGCCTATGGTGCCACATATGCTTTCAGTGCCTTTTTAGTCCAGAGGACGTGTCTGATCCCCAGACAGGCAGTTACAGATGACTGGGAGCCGCCTGATGCAGGTTCTGGGAATCAAGCTCAGATCCTCTGCAAGAGCATCAAGTGCTCTTAGCCAGCAGACTACCTCTTTATGCCCTTGGGGAATAAAAAAAAAACAAAAAAACCTTAATATTCTGAAGATAAACCAACCAATTGTATCTAATGTGAAAAAATAAATTGTGATGTAGTTGTGTATTTGTTTAGTGTTACACACAACATGTATAAATTGTAGACATGATGTAATAATACAAATTACATACATAAAAGAAAAGAGTAAAAGATATATGATCCTAATTATATTTATAAAGTGGACAAAGGCAGAAAGTCAGAGGGTGGTGGCAGCACTTGGAAAGCTAAAGCTAGACCGCCACAAGTTCAAGGCTAGCTTTAGCTACAGAGTGAAACAGCATCTTAAAAAAAAAAAAAAACCACAGAAGAATGAAAGAGGGGAGCTCAAAAGTTAAGTAACACTAATGTTTATAATGAGCAAGTTACATTTTAGGGTTTGTAATGACTAGAAAGAGCAAAGAAAGCATCAAGAAAACTCAAAGTTTTCTTCCTTATTATAGCTGTGCGTGAGCGTTCACAGATCTGAAAAGGACACTTTCCTGTATTTTATGGGTTTCGTGTTGTTTGTTTTTGAAGTTGTATTTTAACTACGGCGTTTCTCCCTTCCCTTTCCTCCCTCTAAACATTCTCATGTACCCCTCCACTTTATCAAATTCATGGCTTCTTTTTATGCCAACTGTTATTACATGCTGCATTTTATGTTTTAAAGAGAAATAATAAAATAAACAAAAACAGAACAAACCTGACATGAGGTGTATTTTAATTCTTTTCTGGTCAACTAGTCTTTTCCTCGTCTACTTGCCCTTGTTTCTTCAAGTCTATTCATTTTCTTACAAATGTTCAAATGACCAAACAAACATTTTCTAAACAGACCTGTTTTCTACATTTTCTCCCTCTTGCTGTTCGGTAGAACTTGCTGGTTTTGTTAACACTTACAAGACCTAATATGAAGTCACAAGCTTAAATGACACAGAAGGGAAAATTTCATCTTAATTCGAATGCAGCACAGATCAGCTCAGCCTGTTGGTATTTGGGGGTGACATGAACCCTTCAAAGAAGTGTCTGTCTCCCACTTAGGTGTAAATAGCTTCAGATAAGGGCAGAGATCTATCCTCAGTGACCCTCTTCCTACCCCAATCTGTGCCACATAGTAGAACTCACTACCTTGTTGAACTGAAAACCATATAATCCATTTTGAATCTTTCAGAGTAACCGAGGAACAGAATTGGGGAAAAAAAAAAAGGTGAGATATCCTATTTATTTCCTGAGAGCAAAAACACTAGATTGTATGACCTCTTGAGGGTTCTTCTCTCTCTCAGAGCCCACAATTGAATGACTCTAATAACTGTCATGAGTAACTACATTGAGTTACTCATGTACCCGTTGATATAATGCCAAGATTTCTGTAATCCCTAAGTTTTTTCTTTACTTTTCTTCTCCTAAAAATTAATTCATAGGTTTGCATTTTGCAGTCTTTTCCAAGTTATTCCTATCTTAGACACCTTAATTAAAGGGGACAATTTTTAAATGTTTGAGGTACAGACTTCCTAATTTTATATCAGTGAAGAAGACCCATTTTCAGACATAAAACTAATACCCTGAACAGTAACTCTGCTGTTACTGAACTTGAACTTGCTTACTTTGTATGATATTTTTGATACAGATAATACATGGTGCTTAGTTACAGAATCACAAGTTAAAACAACAGAAATGATTAATTGTGAAACAGATTAATTTGATCTTCTGGGATTCAATCAGGAGATCTGGTGGAGAAAAATTTACCCTGGGGGAGAAAAGTTCATTTTAAGGTAAAAGAAGAGAGGAACTGGCAGGTGTGTCTCTCTAGACAACTGATCAAGTTTAGTTATTTTTCTCCCACACTCTAATATACTAATGTCCAAAAACTATTTGTTTGTCTCTGAATAGACTATGAATGCTGATAAATTTATTTGATAGCATCTCATGTTTCAAACATCTTAAAATTTAGGCTATACATAAATGCTCAGTTTTCTAAAATATATTATTAAAATCTTATTATTTTCTCATAATGTATAAAAATTAATCTACTTGTTATACTTCCACAAATGAAGAAAAAGTTTCATCTATTCAAAAGTAATGTGTTTGACTTCAAGTTTCTTACAACCCTCATCTCTCATCATCAAATCAGCTCTATGATGATTTGAATGAATATGGTCTCCATAGGCTCATATGTTTGAATATTTGGTTCCCTGTTGGTTGGACTCTTAGGGAAAGATTAGGAGATGTAACCACGTAGGAGGAGGCATGTAATTGAGAACGCACTTTGAGGTTTCAAAAGCCCAAGCCATTCCCAATCTCTCTCACACACACACTTTGGCTTGTTTAGTTTATTCCCTTAATTCTGAGTACAAAAGACAATTTTCCATTCTTTTTGCTACTGACTAATTGATCAATCCTCGTTTCATCCCTCAAGACTGATTTACGATTTCTGTTTCATCCCTGGCTTCTTAGGGCAGGAAAGATGATATGCCAAGGAAAGGACAAGAGTTCTTGTCCTTCCTCCACACCTTGCCCAGTACATCTTCTCATTCGTGTCCTTTCTATCATATTTTAGCAGGTAAAGGCTAACAAGTAAAGGCTGATTCTCTGATTCTGTGAGGAGTTCAGGGAAATTCACCCAAGGACAAGGTTGTGATAATATTTATTGGTCAGAGGCACAGGTATAACTCCCTCAACACTTAGAACTGATATCAAAAGTCAAGTCTAAAGAATTCAGTCCTCCCTGGAGAAAGAATGAAAATCGGGGATGGGGGAGGGCATTTCTGGGACAGGGGAGGCTCCTGCTAGTCCATGGATCTGTAGAAGTGACCCGAGCTGAGACTGCTAACAGCTGGAGTTCAGGGGGAGGGGTTTGGAACCCGAAGTCACCACCTCCTGCAGCCCTGAGACTGCTAACAGCTGGAGTGCAGGGGGAGGGGTTTGGAACCAGAAGTCACCACCTCCTGCAGCCAGGCGGGACTTCCAGGGAAGGGAGGGGGATAATACCAACCCAACCATGAAACCATAGATCCAAAGTTTGTCCTCCCTATGAACAGTCTAGGGATAAGGATGGAGCAGAGATTGAGGAGATGGCAAAGCAACGACTGGCCTAACTTAAGACCATCTTCCATGGGAGAGAACCAACCCCTGACATTTTTAATGATACTCTGCTATGCTTGCAGACAGGAGCGTAGCAGAACTGTCCTCTGATAGACTTCACCCAGCAGCTGATGGAAACATTCAGACGCCTACAGTCAAACAATAGGTAGAGCTAAGGGAGTCTTGTAGAAGAGTGGAAAGAAGGATTGAGGGAGCCAGAGGGGTCAAGGACTCCACAAGAAGACCTATAGAGTCAATAACCTGGACCCATGGGGCTCACAGAGACTGAACCATCAACCAAAGAGCACACATAAGCTGGACCTAGGCCATATGTCGCAGGCATGCTCCTTGATTCTCATGTGGGTCCCCTAACAATTGCAGTGGGGGCTATCCCTAGTTCTGTTGACTACCTTTGGATCCCTTTTCCCTAGTTGGGCTATCTTGTCAGGCCTAAGTGGGAGAGGATGTGCCAGAGTGGGTTGGTAGCCCTTGGGTGCCTCCCCTTCTCTCAGAAGAGAAGGGGAGAGTGGGGGGAGGGGGGAGAGAGTGGAACTGGATGGAGAAGAGGGAGGGGACTTCTATCAGGCCGAAAAATGATGAAATAGATAAATACATACATAGGAAAAAATTCAGTCGTCAAATAGTGAGATCTAATGCTACCTGGAGCCCATAGCATCACAACGGAATTGGGCCAAAGCATATTTGGCTGGTACTCATTGCACAACACTTGTTTGCTTGCTTATTGGCTTTCTTGTTTGCTTGGTGAGTGAGCAAAATAGCCCACAGTTCTGTCATCAGAAACCCTCCATATGCATTGTGCTATAGAAGTAGAAAAGCTCAAGACACTGATTTGATGACAATAACCCAGCAAAAATGGCTATAAGATTATATACTAGTCAACCCTGAGCTTGGCTCTCTAAGATCATGCTGTTACATTTTATCGCAATTGTTTTCACAAACAAAATGATGGAAAACTAACTAGCATTCCTCAAAATTGTGATCTTGGAGTATTTTAGCCATGGCTACAGAGAAGGGAGAGCTATTCCTGATGTAGCCCCGTGTAGGCAGGAGTTGGCAAAGGCAGCCTTTGACATAAGCTGAGGAGGCAGCTGACTATTGTGGCCTGAAGAGTTTGAAGTGTTTTCTTCTGTTTCTTCCAAGGCACCTGTAATTCCCACATTGCTCACTCTTTTGAGTGAAAATGAAAATTTTAACTGCAAAGTACAACACTTCACAGAAAATAAATTTCTAAAACAAGTTACCCTGGAAGGGTATGTGTTAGAAAAACTAAAAGGAAAGAGTCTAGTGACTGGTAACAAGGCAGAGAGAAATATTCAGTAAGCTAAGACAGAGGGATCCGCTCACACAAGATAGAAGGGCAGTCAGTAAGTACAGCTAAGAGAGGGCACACTGAATAAAGCAGGTATCCCAGCTGTAGTCCCCCCTCCCTCAGCCTTTCCCAATCCTGCCGTCCCTCTCTCTTCTCCTCCCATGTCCCTTCTCCAGTCCACTGATAGGGGAAGTCCTCCTCCCCTTCCATCTGACCCTAGCTTATCAGGTCTCATCAGGGCTGGCTGCATTGTCCTGCATGGTCTGGTAAGGCTGTCCACCCCCATTAGGGGAAGGTGATCTAAGAGCCAGCCACTGAGTTCATTTCTGAGACAATTCTTGTTCCCCTTACTAGGGAACCCACTTGGAGACTGAGCTGCTATGGGCTACATCTGTGCAGGGGTTCTAGGTTATCTCCATGCATGGTCCTTGGTTGGAATATCAGTCTCAGAAAAGACCACTGAACCCAGATTTTCTGGTTTTGTTGCTCTCCTGTGGAGCTCCAGTCCCCTTCAGGTCTTTCTATCTCCACCTTCTCTCATAAGATACCCTAACCCTAACCCTAGAAGATTTTTAAAGGTTTATATCTATCTATGAACTTAGATGCTTTCACTTTTAGTGAAATTTCATAGCACAAGACAATTGGAAAGAAACCTGACAAAGTTTGGAAATTTGGGAAGAAATTAACAAGAGTGTTTTTGCTGATTCTGAAAGTCTTTCAGACACAAAGGAGATGCGCCATTACAAAGGGTGGAAAAGGAAAGATCTGTTCAAAAACATATTTCTATAAGGAAAAAATATAGAAACAAAACATTTTCTAATGGTTATGAGTCACATATATAACTATATATATAAATTTTATATATATCCTAGAAACTTAAAATTCATCATTTGTATTTTAGCTGTAACCTTAACCTTTCTGTATCTGCCAATAAACAATTTTGTTCAAAAAAAACTGTCAGGGAAGAGGCAGCAGAGAGTAGAGTAGGGAGAGCTTCAGAGGCTGCTCACTATCAGGACTTTCAGTATCTCCTCTAAAAGCAGGGACTCAGACTGTCCTCATGTTTACTTCCATCTTAGAAGTACTGAGTCAAAGAAGGGACCCCTGCCTGAGCAACAAAGAAAAGGAAAAATAGCAAATTCACCAAGTAATCCTTTCATTCTAGCACTTCTTAGGGTAAAAGGTACATAAATATTAACCACACAGATAAAAGAACTAGCTTGCCTAAAGCCCCTCTAATTTCTTATATTCAAAGTCATGGAAAATAAGAAGAAAAAAAAAAGAGCAATGTACAGAAGAGGCTGGCGGGAAATATAAAATTTCTGTCCTCACCACCAGAAGAAACCTTTATTCTCAGCAGATGCCTTGCACAACTTGGAAGAAGTCAAGTTGCTCATCACTTAGGTAAAGCATGTGAGGTCATTTTGCAGTAACACTGGCATAGAAGACATTTCCTACTCTCTGCTCCCACTTTGGCTGTGGAAAGACAACGAACTTTGACAAAAGGGAGAGTGAGAAGGAGAAAGGGGCTCTTGGTTTGCTATACCAGATTCTATCTTAGCTTAGTTTCTAGTGCTAAATAGTTCTTGTGTCTGTTGATGATATAAAAATTTTAAGTGGCATGGCCTTCCACTCACCTTCTTCTCAAGTCAAATACGTCTGGCCTACAACACACCGTAGCTTGGAGGAGAAAAAAATGCTTAACGTTAAGTCAAATTCAAATTTGACTATCTTATGACCTGAGAAACTTCTAATTTGGTAATTTATTTTGTAACTTACAGTGAGCCCAATGCCTTATAAGCACCAATGGTGAACAGATCCATGGCATGTCTACCACTAAATAAATTTTAAAGGGTCAGTGAAGAGCAATAGTAAGGTTGTTTTCTGATCAAATTCAGCATCTCTGTTAATATACTGCTAGTAATAGCAATAATGAAAATAAGATGCTTTCATTTATTTATATGTTTGTGGCACATACCTTACCTAATCTTCACTGTAATCCCATTAGCTTAATAATAGAATTTCAACTTAACGAAAAGCAAAATAAGATATTCAGGATTAAACAATTAACCTCTGTTACAAAACAAAACAAACAAACAACACTTCCACAGAGAAAAATGTGTGACTAGGAAGGGAATTTCAAAGTGATATATTTCACTTAATTATATCATAGTAGATTGATGAGTAATTGCAGAATTTATTTCATCCAAGAGACACTGAGGTGAGACTACAGGTATAAAAGAACAAGGATGAGTAGAAAAGGGTAGTGCCCTAAGGACAAGCTTGTCTTCTCTCTATCTAGAAGATCCCACTGACAACCATGATGTAGCAACAGACAAGGAGTCAGTCATATTGAATTTTGACCACACAGTGAGGTGGCCTTAGGAGAAACATCTGACTCCACTTAGAAATTTCACACCATGAGTAGGCATATAACAAAGTTTTCCCATAACTAGCCATCTACATTTAGAAAACAAGCTGAAAAAAAAATAGTCTGCAGAAAGCCAAGAACAAGTTTAAGGGCACTGGTCCCCATATTTCCTGTTTTTCTTCACCCTTTTTTCCTTTAAAATTCTTTTCAAAGACACCAGAACTGCATTCTAATGACAGAAATACCCACTTTTGCAAGTCATTTGAAGTAACTCAGGTATTAAAAATTTGGTCTATGCGCCATTCAGGATCTAGTAACCACCCAAAGTTTAAGAACCAGATAAAAGCCATAAAGAAAGCTTTCCAATGAGAAAAGATCCATATTTCTCACCCTGCACTAAACTAAAGTAAGTCCAAGCGGATTAAAGACCTTAACATAAAACCAGACACACTAAATCTGTTAAAAGAAAAAGTGGGGAAGAGTGTTGACCTCATTGACACAGGAGACAACTTCCTGAACAGAACACCAACAGCTCTAAGATCAACAATTAATGAATGGGACCTCATGAAACTGAAAAGCTTCTGTAAAGCAAAAGATACTGTCAATAGAACAAATCAACAACCTACAGGCTGGAAAAGATCTTCACCAACCCTACATCTGATAGAGGGCTAATACCCAGAATATATAAATAACTCAAGAAATTAAATATCCATGTACCAATCAGTACAATTAAAAATGGGGTGCATGTCTCAATGGTTGCATTGTCTTCTTCTGTGAGCTGGCAAGACTGCACCTCCCAGAAGGAGGTGATCAGAGAGTCTGCCACTGAATTCATGTCAGAGAAAGTTCGTGCTCCCATTTGGAGACTGATGAGACCTGATAAGCTAGGATCAAAGAGAAGAGGAAGAGGATCTCCCCTAACTTTGGACAAAGAGAGGGGCATAGGAGGAGAAGTGGGAGTGAGGGTGGAGTTGGGAGGAGAAGAGGAAGGGGGCCACAGCCAGATAAAAATTGAATAAATTATAATAAATGATAATAATAAAAAATTTAAAAATGGGGTGCAGAGCTAGAGAATTCTCAACAGAGGAATATTGAATGGTGGAGAAACACCTAAAGAAATGCTCAATGTCCTTAGTCATCAGGGAAATGCAAATCAAAACAACTCAGAGAGTCCATCTTACACCCATCAGAATGGCTAAGATCAAAAACTCAACACAAGCTGGAGAGATTGTGGAGAAAGGGAATGCTCCTCCATTGTTGGTGATAGTATAAACATGTACAACCACTTTGGAAATCAATCTGGAGATTTCTCAGAAAACTGGGAATAGCATTTACCTCAGGACTCAGCTATGCCATTCCTGGACATATACCCGAAAGATGCTCCACCATTCAACAAAGACACTTGCTCAACTATGTTCGTAGCAGTTTTATTCTTAATAGCTAGGATCTGGAAACAACTTAGATGTCCCTCAGCTAAAGGATGGATACAGAAACTGTGGTACATCTACACAATGGAATACTACTCAGCAATTAAAAACAAAGAAATCATGAAATCCACAGGCAAATAGATGGAACTAAAAAAGATCATCCTGAGTGAGGTAACCCATAGGCAGAAAGACACACGGTATATACTAACTTATAAGTGTATATTAGCCATATAATAAAAGATAAACATACTAAAATCTACAGACCTAACCAAGATAAACAACAAGGAGGACCCTAGAGAGGATGCTTAAATGTCAGCCAGAAGGGCAAACAGGATAGACACAGGAAGCAGTGGAAGAAAGGGAAGAGGATGAGAGCCTACCATAGATGTCCTCTGAAAGACTCCACCCAGCAGGGCATTGAAGCAGATATAGACACTCCCAGTCCAACTCACAGAAGGGAGTCTTACTGTTCAAGTGGGAGATAGAAGGACTAGGACGGGACAGGGACTCCACAAGGAGACCAAAAAAGCCAATCTGGGCCCAGGGGGCCTGCGGAGACTGATCCATCAACCAAGGACCATGAATGGAGAGGACCTAGACCCCCATTCAGATGTAGCCAACAGGCAGCTCAGTCTCCCTAATAATGGGAACGTTGGCAGTCTCTTACATGAACTAGGTTGCCTGCTCTTTGATAACTTCCTCCTGGAGGGGTGGCCTTACCAGGACACAGAGGAAGAGGAACCAGGCAGTCTTAATGAGACTTGATAGGCTGAGATCAGATATTATGGAAGGAGGGCTCCCCTTTTTCAGTGGACTAGGGGAGGGAGATAGAAGAGGAAGAGGAAAGGAAGGAGGATGAGACTGGGAGGAAATGAGGGAGGGGGCTACAATTGGGATACAAAGTGAGTAAATTGTAAAAAAATAATAATAAAACAAATTTTTTAGAAGAAAAAAAGCTTTCTAATGTGTCTCTATTTACCAAAATTAGAAGTCTACACCAAAATAGAGAGGTAGAAATCTGAGGTTGAGATATTTTAACTACCACAGCAAATGTGAATACATGAGAAATCATTAAGAGAAAATTTCACTCCTTTAAAATTTCTCAGTCCTTTTAAATCACTACTAGAAAAGTATTACAGTTAGGAGTTTATTTTCTGTTTTGTTTTTCTCATATTGCTTGCTCACAACCTCTGAGCCCAATCAAAGGTTCAGAATGCAAGTTCTAAAGTCATTAGCACCGCCTTTCAGCAGACACAGGCCTGCTGAGTGAGTTGACAGTGGAGCATCTGAAATGTTCCTTATTCAGCATCCCTGTCACAAAACAAACAGTCACAGCAATTTCAACAGCCATAAAAAGAACTATTATTTATAAAAAAAGTTAGTATATTTTGCCTTTTACAACCTCAAAAGATTTCTTACATTTCTCTTACAACCATGGGCATTGTCAAGGCAACCTCACGGAATTTTAGAAAACCAGGCGTTTTTCCAATTGAGTTTCCTAAGACAATTTAGCATCCCATAATTAAAACAAAACAAAACAATGCTGTCTACCTATAGACAAGCTAGACGGCGGTGACTCAAGTCCACCAGAGAAGTAATTTAGTCTTGAGGAGAAAGCTCCAAGAGCATTAAGCTCAAGGTGACTATGAAACAACTGTGTCACATTGAAACTGAAGCCCCATCGATTGGTATCTGCCACCTTGCAGGTATGTATTCCACTGAGGACAAGGATCTGCCTCCTGTCTCATTTTACCTCTTAGAAGCAGAGTGAGAGCGTTGCACCCAGCTGTGCTTTAGTTTATTGGAAATCTGAGTAAACACAAAAGATAAACTCCTGAAAATATTCTCATTTACCACTAAAGAAGTGTAATGTGTTTGAAAAATAGTTCAGAGAATCTTGGGAGAAGGGAATCTTCCTCTTCTCTGGCCTCCTCATTCCCAAAGTGGCAAGTCATAAATTCCATGATGTACATTAGGAAATGGGAGGGAAAACTGTCACTTATGGTCCTCTTCTTGTTTTTTTATTCGGCAAAATAAAAGATGTTAGCAACCAAAAATGGAGAAGGGGAAAATAGTGATCACACAGATTGCTGTAATTGCTGGGGTTTGCACTGACTGATTTCTGCACATTGTTACCTATCACAGCAACATTAAAGTCGAAATTTATCCATGCTCAAAATTTGTATCAGGAGAATTACCAAACTTCTTGGCTAGGAAATTATTGTATTATTATGGAAGTAATCTCTGCCCAAGGATTAAATCTTTCTCACTTATACAATGAAAGGGATAACAAATCCTGTGCAGCTCAGATACACACAATAAAGAGGATTCCAGTTTAATAATTCATAAGACTTTCTGGATAGATGAGTTTTTATAGTGCAAATATGCTTTGAGAGTACAATAATAAACCATAGGTTATTCGACACCAAATTTAGTATTTGATTTAACACAGTACTATTGTTGTAAATAAGCATGTAGTCTCAGAGTTCTCTTTTCTGCCCCATCTCACCCACATTCTTCACCATTTCCCATTTTGGATATCTTTATATTCTCTTCCTACTACAAAGTAGATGGCAGAGGAGGAAACATCCCCCCTCTTTAGAAACTTTAGAGACTAGCTCATTGGATCATTGATCTCTTACTCAGTTATAAAATACCATTTCTAAGCAACACCATGTTTTAGTCTTATGATTATACAATCCATGATCTAATTTAAGTCTTTACTAAGTAAATAGTGTACTTGAATGACATAAGCTTGTGCATTTATTAGCTGCCTATGCTCTCCAGTTTGCTTCCTAAGCTAGTTCTGCCATAATTTAGAAGGAAGGAGTGAAGTATGAACCATGAATCAATATTTTTGCTTCACTTGTGATTATATACTGCTTTAAATATGTATTAGGAACACATATTATTTAAAGGAAATAAGTATTTCACTGTTTTCTATTTTCTTTAGGTGCAAAGAGATAACTTATAGAAATATTTTCTAACTGCCATAGTCACCAGTAATGACATGATACAACAAGTCATTTTATGAACCAAACAAAGAATTCTGTTTTGCTGTTTGCTTGTATTGGATACACAGGCAATAAAGAAACCCTAGCCAGCCCCCATCTGAGGACATCACAGTAAAGGACAGTACAAGTTCAGGAAACAGCCCCCATCCAAACTTCCAGAAAATACCCTCAGTGGATAGACATCCTTCTGCAAAACAAAAAGGGCAATTATTCAATTATGTTTTATTTGAACAAAGAAAGATTCACACGAATAGGTTAAGAATAAGCAACCAGCCTTCCAGTTAAAGCAATTTTTCAAAAAGTGACTATTGCTACAAATCACTAGTGCTCATGAATACAACTAGAAAACTGTTGACATTTTCATTGTTTTTTTCTGGCATCAAACATACATAACAATATTTTTTAATCTGTATATAGATAGATACTAGAAATGATATCATTAGAAGGAGAAGGAGCAATTTGGCTAGTCACATGGCTCAGCAGGAAAAGCTCTTGCTGGGCAAACCTAACCAGCTCATCGATGCTGGGATTCATGAGGATTTAGGAAAACCAATACCTGAAAGTCCTCACCTGACAGCACACATCCCATGACATGTACACACCCACACTCACACATACTCATCATAAACACACATATCAAACACACAGTAACAATAAAATAAAATAATTGTTTGTAAAAAGAAAAGGCACAGTCATTTGATTGTTAATGTCAAACCACTCCTGGTAAAAGCAAGTCCCAAGTTATATAATTAAATCACGGTAAATTAATTCAGTAATGTCAACTGAAGCAGTGGGTCATTTCAACCCCCAATTCCATGCAAAGAGCACAATTAAATGTTTTTAAATAATGATAACTCTTTAATGGTAAAATATTGTGTAGAGTGTGTATTGTGGGGAAGACAAAAGCTCATTGCAAGCAACAATTATTTAGACATGAACATCTTGATCCACTTGCAGTAGTCATTACTATAATTGTTTAGTTATCTATGGCTTCTCACAAATTATGTTACCCATTAACTTAGTGGCTTAAGACATTATGTTTCATCACTTAGAAAGCAATTTGCTTTATAGATTCCTTGTGTTGCTGAAGTGAGTTGATGGCTGGAGATGGGGGCTCAGTGGGATAAGACTTCCATGAGGGCATCGTCATATAGACGACTGCCTGAAGGATGACATGTCTGCAGACTAGGAAAGTTTCTCCTCTTGCCTGCCCTCTTTATCCTTCTTCACCCACCTCATTCTGCTGCTGTTTTCCTCTCTCATGTCTCCTTTCCTTGTTTCCTTCCCTTAGGCAACATATTTAACATGCCAGTTGAGAATCATCCCAATGTCATGATGTCTGACTGGTGGATTTCTTATGTAGAAGATAGTTTTCCCCAAAAATTTGTGAATGATGGACATACTCAAAAGCTCTACCATAGAAGCTGGGTAGTGTCACATTACCTTGGTCACACATGGCAGGGAAGAGGGCTTCAAAGGGAGTGACTTCATTTAAAAACCATCTGTAAGAAAGACAATGCAGCCAGTCCTGATGAGACCTGATAAGCTAGGGTCAGAGAGAAGGGAAGGAGGACCTCTGGTATCAGTAGACTTGGAAAGGGGTAAGGGAGGAGATAAGGGAGGGAGGGTGGGATAGGGAGGGAATGAGAGAGGGGTTATAGCTGGGATACAAAGTTAATAAACTATAATTAATAAAAAAATAAAAATTAAAAAAGAAAAGCCATCTGTAGAGACTAGTCACCACAGTAACTAACAGAAGACAATTATATTGATGAAAATGTTTATTATTTTTGCTATCAGCAGTAATAGTGCAATTATTAGTTATTAATCTATCCCTTCAAAATGTACAAGAAGTGTAGAAAAAAATCAAAACTGGTTAAAGTGTTTCCATTCTGGTAGCAAGAAGCCAGAGGGAAAACTGGAAACAATGAATTGTGAAGCTTGAATAAGCTGACTTTGCTACTGATTTCTATTGTCATTTTAGGTGACAAAGTTCTTAACCCTTACCTTGGAACTGATATCATTGTCTAATGATAGTACTGCCTTGAAATACAAAGAAGTATCAGCATCAATTCCAAGAAGAGTAAAATTCAGTACACAGTATTTAAACTGCATGAAATTCTAGAATACTTAATGTTAGCTTTTTTTTTTCAAGAAAGTATGAAAATTCTTTGTTCTAATTTCATGGGGAAGAATGTTTAAAGAAATGATGCTGGACTAACTGAATATTTGTACAGAAAAAATAATTTTTTTATTCTGTTTTATTCTTTCTTTCCTTAATTATTTTATAAGGGGAGGAGGACATCCCCTAAGAAATTATTTTTTTAATCTTACAACATAACAGAAATCTTGAGAGTACAGTTCTAAATGTAAAGGTTAGGTTAATTGGCACTCCCACCTCCATTCACGATGAATTAACTTATCCTAGGACAGAATAGCCACTAAAAAACAGAATAAAATTGAAACAACAAAGATGTATGAGTTGATACTTTTCAGTATTTAAACCAGACCAAGGATAGACCTGTGATCCTTGAGAGAAGGCAACACAAAAAAAGATCTGCCCAGGGCTCTATCCGAGGGTATCTTCAGACCTTAGCTTAGAGACAGGGAATAGAATCCAGATAATAAAATATCTGAGTATGGTAAGAGCATTGGGTTATTGAGATGATTGAAGTTTACAGAGCAAACTACTCAAAGACAGAAACTACGCAAAGCAGTTACTACATAAATGAACCTGATCCCCTCCAGACTTTGATTATCACATTGTTAAGTAGTCATCTAATACGTGTTGGGAAGTATGAATTCCATGGAGACCTGAGCAGTCCACCAGACTTAGAGTACATGGGATAAAAGCATGGCTTAACAGTGGACTTCTTCATTATATGCAGACATGGCCTTACCCAAACTTGGCTTTGAAAGAGCGCTAAGGCATCTATCACAGCAGCACACTTCTGTACTCCCAGCTACTTGGATGGCTAAGGCAGAAGCATCCCTTGACCTTGAAATCCACTTGAGCAGCAGACCAAAACGTTGTCACTTCAAACTGATTTATTTATTCATTTGATTACTTATTATTTTGGCTTTTATTCTTTTAAAAATCTATCAAGAGTAAAGGACTTATCTTTACAATTAAGCTTACCACATACTGGGAAAAAGAGCAACATTCTATAAAGATAGACAAGTCAAAAACACAAACAAGACCGAGACAGTATATGCGGTAATAGTCAGAGGTGTTACATAATTTGAAGAAATGGCCAGAATGCAGATCAAAATGCTGACACTGGACGTGGGAAAATATAATAGTGCATAAATCAAGCTAAAGAATATCTGAAGCTACACTTCCAGATAAAAACTTTAAATTATCTAGAGAAAATATTTTGGTCAAAACATGCCCATAATTGGTGTTTAAATGCACACTCAAGGATATAAACTATTTTTTAAAGAACCAAAGTTGAACACTCCGACTAAAAATTTATAAATACATTTAATCAGACACATGCTGGAAGGACAGAAGGTTGAACTGGGGACAGCAGAAAAGCTCATGAGACTTAAATATGACTCTAATTATCCAAGCTGGAAAAAATATGTGACAAAGAAGTCAAAGAGAATGCTCACAGATTCAAAGAACCTGTCTGAAAATTATAATTTAATTTCAATCAAAATCCCTATGCCACTCTTCACAGAAATAGAGACAATTTTTAAAACTCATATAGAAGCACAAAACCTCTGGATAACCAAAGCAATACTTTGCAAAAAGACTAACAGTGGAGGCTTTTCCATACTTATCTCAGGTTATACTACAATATTAGAACCAGCACAGTACTAGAACAGGAACAGACACTTAGGTCAGTGTAATATAAGAATCTATGATTTGCTCACTCTTAGCTGTTGTTCCAGAAAGGATGGTAAATACCTTCGTATTGCTGTATTTTTTTTTTTTCCTAAAGTCATAAATGCTCTGTCAGGTGTACAGCTAATTAATGTTCTGTGTGAAAAAATACTGGTATGCTAACTGCAAAATGGAAGATTAGTGGACATAATAGTAAAACTGATTTTAGGAGAACTGAAAAGTTAACTTGAGTAGTATTTAAAGAAAACATTGTAATGCAGAGTTGGTTTGGAGACCTCCACACTTTGACAGCAGCTGGCCTTGTGCAAGCTTCTCCGGTCTCTGAGAGTTTACCTGAGCATTGTATCACTGTGTCTTGTACAGCTAAGTTTCTTATTTCGCCTGCAAGGCACTGCTGATCACACTCCTCTTCCTTGCTGTCATTTGCTTTCTCCTCAGCCTCCATGCTTCCTCAGCCACACACAAATAGCCATGTTCACGCCCTGCATCATTAAACTCCCACTTTTCCTGAAATGTATAGACTAAGGCAACTGAGGGGCTGAGTCAATGATGAGTGTTCACAGGTGGATAGGAAAAGACAATGAAAAGCATGTGCCCACCCAGAAACTTCATATTCCACAAAAGCTGCATCTTCACATTTAAAATTTAAAGCTTCAACAGCATAAACCTATTCATTACTGCAGGAACCTAGTTAAAATGTACACTTTTTTAATATTTTATGAAGAAATTTAATCACAAAAGCAGAAGAGGGAAAAAACCCATCAAACTATTAGAGTGGCCAACTCATGCTTAATCTTAGAAAATACAGTTTTAAGCAGAGTAAATTAAATTTTATAAGTGGGAAAAACATGAAGTTATATTGTGGCTAAAATCAAATTTTAAATATTCATAAGCAGCAACTACACCATGTGCCTTCTGATACTTATCATTCCCTGGGAATACAGTGTCTGTCCCCACAACCAGAAACTTGCTCCCTCATAAAACAACCCCTGTAATGGGCTGACTTCTGTCATGGTTTACCTCCCTGGCAATTGCATACTCAGGAGTTGGCAACTCAGCTTCCCAAGAAAATTGACAATGCACACACATTTCTTGCGGGACTTAATTTCACTATCGTCTAACCTATCAAGCGGCTTGCAAGATAGCAATGCCCAAATTACACTGAGTGGAAGGTGCATGTTTCTGAGTTATATCACAAGCATCAGCTGTAGCTCTGGTTACAGGATCCGCGTTCTTGCTGATACAGTACAGGCTGCAGTATAAAATATCCCCAGTGCAGTCTCTGTGGAGGGATAGGGCAGAAGCATTCTCCTAGGTAGGGCATAGCCCTCTAGCAACCTAAGGATCAAATGAGGCTCAGTGTAAGTACTCTGAGGGTTACATTTGTATCCTTTAAAAAGCAAACTCAATAGGTCCCAGAATTCAGTAAAACATTAGTCTTTTGTGAGAATTAGAAGAACCTGGGAATCACCTGTCTGTAGTAGTGACTAGATCATTGCAAGCAAATCTATTCAGACATTCCAGCGTCAACTGACTGCTCACACTCCAAGCAAGACAACGAAAGAGACCACAAATGGCACTGCTCAGAATGTTAATGTTTACTGATAGATTTAAAACTACATGAGGCTCTCTCTGATCTCCTCTCTCTCTCTCTCTCTCTCTCTCTCTCTCTCTCTCTCTCTCTCTCTCTCTCTCTCTCTCTCTCTCTATCTTCATAAGCAAAAAATTGAGAGTCATGGTGAAATCAAGAACTACGATTTGGTCTTGAGCCTCAATTTTTGTTTCAAGTCTGTCTCGTTGAATTAGTCACCTTCTCACTGATGTAAAGAAATTCCTAACATGGACAATTTAGAAAGTGGAAAAAATACTTAGCTTGTAGTTTTGTACACTTAAGGCCAAATCCCATTGCTCAGGCTAAGCAAGGGGTGCATGCCTTTGGCTGCATCACCACGTGACTCATCGTCACGTGACGCAGACAGCAATGGCAGAGTGTACAAGGGTAATCAAGTGAGCACATCTCCACTGAGAGCAGAGGGGATGAGATGAAGCAGGCTTCATCCTGTCTTAGTAATCTTCTCAAGGAAACTCAAGGAGTTACAGGAGGACCACACATGGGACCGTTTGCGTTATTGTTATTCTATTTTTTCATAAATTTTCCTTATCTTTGAGGACTGTACACGTGTAGAATGACACATGATCCTGCCTACCCCCATTTCTCCCTCTAACTCCCTTCACGTTCTCCCCCCAGTAAATCTCCCACCCACCTTCATGTCCTTTTGTTGATAACCCACAAAGTCTGATTCCTGAGGTCCATATGTGCAAGGATATGAAGCCATGTACTAAAGCAGGAAACATACCAGTGTAGATCCCGTTTCCCAAAGTCCCATAGCACTCCCAATACCACCACCTTAGGGAACAGACTTTCAATCACATGAACCTTGGTGCAATACACAATTGAATCAGAGCCAATCGTAACAGTTGCCTTATTTAACTTTTTCTTTACAGATGAACCCTAGATGTTTCATTGCAGCACTCATGAAACCTTTGAAATGTTGGTTTTATGTTATTTATAAATTATCCCACAACCTCTGATTTGATTTTATCTCTATAAGGAATTCTCTAATAAAATAATATGTGGTTTCATTTCTCATCTTCTTGCTTTGAGCAAGTATATATCTCATTTGCCCCAAATTTATCTCTGAGAAAAATAAAAACAGTAAGACTACCTTGCTCAAAGCAAATAACGTGATAGGAGTGTGTTGTCATGGGCAACATGGTACTTGTAATTTTTTATTTATGACCGTTATGATATTAGAAACAGAACTGAAGTGTTGTCAGGAACATTAACACTTTGATCAAAGGAAAAGGTTACCTGTTTAGTATGCTAACTGTTAAACAGCTGTTAGACAATAAATGACTGAAGAAGCAAAAAATATTTTTGTAGTTCTGTAACACAAGGAAAAATCCTCAGCAAAGCCATTACTATGATGGGATGGCATTGTGTGGTCAGAGCTACCAACTTCACCTTCAAGTAAGTCAGAGATTTTTATTAATTTATATGAAAATTAACTTTAATAAAGCTTTACTGAAATAAAACTATCATATGCATTTATGTGTTCTTTTTTAAGAATTTGAAGATGTAATCTATACCTTTAGACCCTGTGTCAGTGTGTGTCAAATTTATCCTGGGAGAAACTTAAAGATTATTCATCACAGAAGTTTTGTATCTTGGTTCATTTTCCTTTCATTTGACGTTTCAAGGGAAGAATGCATCCCAAGGCCTGCCAGCGCCATGGTGGGACTCTCAGTATTCTGCTGCACATCACCTTTACCAAGTCTCCTTTAGCAGAAACTTCCTGTATCCTGATGGTTATTTCCGCCTTTTTAAGAAGTTGGTTTTATTATGGTATGTACATGTCTTTATACTTGCTCTTATTCATGATTATATTCTTGACACTTGTTCATCTTCCCTAACACTGTTCTTCCAGAATTTTCTGCATAAATAGCATTACCACTTCAAGCTAGACATCAAAATTTATTTTAATTCCTCCTCTTTCCCTTCCTCCACTTAGGACATTTCTTTTTTTTATTTATTTTTTTTCTAATTCTTCATCAATTACACTTTATTCATTCTGCATCCCCCCATAAGCCCCTCCCTCCTCCCCTCCCAATCCCACCCTCCCTCCTCCCTCTGCATGCATGCCACTCCCCAAGTCTACTGATAGGGGAGGTTCTCCTCTCCTTTCTGATCTTAGTCTATCAGTTCAAAAAGTGGCTGCATTGTCCTCTACTATGGCCTGGTAAGGCTGCTCCCCCCCAGGGGACATTTCTTGTATCACATGTCCATTCAGTTTCTGATGGATCTTCTAAGCAGAGCTTACTAAACTCCTACTGCCTTAGAACCAACCATCTTCATGTCTCATGTTCCTCACTGAGTAGTTACTCAGGTAATTGAGGAAACAAGTGGCCATTAATTGGGTCTTTAATACTTCCAATCACAACACTTGAACACTTGGAAGTCTAAGTCAGGAAGACAGAGTTTGAGCCAGCGTGGGCTATATAGCAAGTTCTTGGCCAGCCTAGTCAAAAGTGAGATGCTGACTAAAAGTTTTAAAGGTTGAGTAAATGTTTATTTCCTTTCTTGTGTAATCCCAACTCTAGAAGCTGAGGCAAGAAGATACTGTGTTGAAATCCAACCTGAACTGCATAGCAAATTTCATACCAACCTAGGATGTGTAGCAAGACCTTGTATTAAAAAAGCAAACATATAAAAAGAAATGAAGGAAAATGCCTTATTTCTTCCTCTTTCACACTAATGCCTAAGCTAACATTTAAAAAATACTTTCCTATAAAATTTTAAGTAATCCCCTATTTTCTCCAGGATAAAGATATTATTCAGAGCACCTATTACATAAAGACTTCAAAATGTGTCCATATACAAATGTGAAAAGATGATATTTACCTTCAAGGACATCTAATGGAGGGGTAGTACACCCTAGTAGTATCAAGAGTGCTGTGCTCTCATCTTAGTATGCAATGGGGCAGTGATAGTGCAGAAGGAACAGTGGCTGATTCTACATGGTGGCACTGAGGAATAGCAGATACTTTTTGACTATTTGTTATAGGACAGGTAAGCTTTGTCTAGGCAAACAAAAGAGAGAAGACCTCCCAGTCCACTCTAATATGTGAAAGCTTCGATGCCTGAGTAAGTACTGCTTCTACAGAAACCTTAAAGTGGCTGAACACTCACTAGGAACATATAAAAGCATTAGGTAATACATATATCAGTTATTCTCATACTTACTTCTCAACAAACATTCACCCTGCAAATGATTCTGTTCCTTATTTAAACCCAAAGGGTTATGAAACTTATCATAGAATAGGTAAATAGTTATGAAAATAATATATAAAATAACTTGCATGGGCACACTCAAGAGATTCTGACTAGAACTAGGAATCCCAGAACCTTGAATGTTGTCATGTAAACATGGAAAATGAGGACCATGGTATTATCTCTTGAAGAATGGAAAGCCCTTGATGAGTCAATGCAAAACTGTCTAGGTCTAGGACTATGTGACTCACCCTTGAAAAAGAGGGTCCAGGGCCACAGGAACATCATCAATGTGGAGGATAATGATTCTCTAGACAGAATAAGCAAAGTGAGTCATAATACAAAATACATTCTGGAGTCTAATTTCAGAGTAGAAAAGGGCCAACCCTTAAATAAAAACAGTAATAGCTACTGAATTCAGCTCTGGGCTGAGGTGTACCTGCTTTGTAAGAGGATCTACAACATTGTGTCAAAGTTCTTTCTCTCACCTGGTGCTGTCAGCCAGCAATGCTCAAAGCACACTTCAAGCTAAAGGCAAAGCTCAGTTGGTAAAGTGCTTGCCATATAAGCATGAACCAAGTGGAAGTTTCTGGTTTCCTTTAAGACTCAGTTTTGTCATGTGATGGCTTGTGAGAGGGCACATGATGTTTTGCTCTGAGCTCTCTCATGCAAGCCACGTAACTTTGGCCAGCTGAGAACATCTTTGGATGACACTGGGGAGAGGAGCTATATAGAGGCCTAGACATCGCTGTGCTTCTCTTCATGTTTCGACACTTGACAAAATGTTCTACAGAACTTCTCGAGGCAATCCAACTTAGTCTTGAGGCTTTCATTGACTTTGTGTTGCTGCTTGGTGTTGGCCTTTGGATTGGACTGCTGATATCCTTACAACTGAGTTTGGTAATCCTCTAAAGACCTATGACCGTAACCATAAGGAAGTAGATAAAAGAGGTCTACAGCCCTTTTCCGTACTAAGCTCCTACCTAAGATTAGGGGGTGGAAGATGCTTAAGAACCCTAAATAAAAAAGGTTTGGTGAAAAGTCTAAGCCTACACATGAAGACCTGAGATCAGTCCCCATAACCTCCACCTGTCATCCCAGTGCTGGGGAGGTAGAAATAGACAGATAACTTGGGGCTCCTTGGCCAGCCATCCTAGCCTATCCAGGAAACCCCAAGCCAAATAAAGTAGTAAATAAAGTAGTCAGCTCCTCTGGAATAACACTCACGGTTGGCCTTTGGCTACTTTACATATATGCATAGCACACACACATACATATGCACATATACACACAAACATACACATACACCCCTTACACACACACATACACAAGCACACACACGATAAATAAAAATTAAATAAAGAAATTTATTATTTTGTGAACTTCCAGGGCATCCTAGCAACCTACCTGTGATATTCCTAGAAAATAAATTTATTTTCATTTTTAGAAACTTACATAGTATCTAACAACTATTCTAGAAGCTATATCCAAGAATTTTAGTTAACAGTCACTACAGTTTACCTACCGTGTGGTGACAACTTACATTCATCAAATACTGTATTTATTCTTCAACACCTCCATCTCTTTGCTCCTAGGAAAAGATTAATTGTGGCCAGGAAAATGAATTCAGAGAGTTTTATGAATGATTGTCCAGTCTCTCTGACACTACGTGTGAATGGACACGCCCATTCTAGATGGCACCGCTGTAAAGTATGACGTCTCCACCAGCCCTGGTACAGAGCCCTGTCAACGCTGACCACAGGAAGAGACAGTAAGACACAAACTGCAGGTTGAAGATCACTAAGATCACAACACCATCCAGTCTATACACAAACCGGTACCATACATTACTCAATTATTGGTTTCATTTCAAGATATTGTTGAAATATTATCCCAAAGGACACTTATTGAGTACCTACACTCCACTTAGTGTAGTGAGTAAATTATTACACTAAACTACACTAAATAAATTAGAACAAGTGCACTGATGAAGTTTATAGCAAAATTAAGACAATCATAATTACTTTAAGTAATGACCATGAAGTACAACAAACTTTGAAAATATAACAGAGATTACCATCACAATCTTAAGAACATCGTTGCTTGTATACAACATTTTATAAACAACAAGATTAAAATATGTTTACCTTAGCTAGGAATAAATGATTTATTTACATTTGACTTTTCTTGCTTCCAGTTACTTAGAATGTGCAGCATTGTGGAAAAGAGCACTAACAATTTTATCAATTCTCAAGAAACATGAATGAAGAAGTAAAGAGTGACAACCCAGCCAACAGCAACTGTTATGGAAAATACAGAAGTCAGGCCATGCCCATGCAGAGAAACCAGTCAGCATCAGCTAATGGTCATTATTTCAAAGGCATTTAGAGTGCAAAGCAAAATTACTACTTGTCATTTTCTCAGGCAAAACACTGAGGCAAGAGTTTCTGATTCAATTCTTCAGGAAAACAAAAAACTAAGTGTTGAAAAAAAAATCAACTGCTAGAAGCAGAAAGACACTCGTGGTATATACTCACTTATAAGTGGATATTAACCACATAATATAAGATAAACATACAAAAATCTAAATAACAAGGAGGACCCTTTGGAGGATGCTTAATTCTTAATTCTCATTCAGAAAGCAAAGAGAATAGAGAACTGAAGCAGCAAAAGAGAGGGAACAGGATGGGAGCCTACCACAGATGTCCTCTGAAAGACTCCACCCAGCAGAAGATCAAAACTGATGCAGAGACTCACAGTTAAACTTTGGGCAGAGTGCAGGGGATCTTATGGAAGATGGGGGTGGGTGGAAAGACCTGGAGGGGTCAGGAGTTCCACAAGGAGAACAACAGAACCAAAAAAAAGCTGGACCTAGCAGGAAACTGAAGAGGCTGATGCATCAACTAAGGACCATACATGGAGAGTACCAAAACACCTGCTCAGATATAAAGTGAATACATTGTAAAAAAAAAAAAAAAAAAAAAAAAACTGCTCAATATACAAACAGTAATGAAGATTAATTAATTAATTAGTTAATTAATTGAAAATACTTCATTGCTTTGTAAGCTTCCAAGAAAGCTTATTGCATGACTTGGAAACCTACCTGTAGAACACTTACAGAATAAGGTGGTTGACAAATGTGAAAACTTGTATTAAAGGATCTGAAAACAAATTTTAACTTCTATTATAGATGCCTCAGATTCTCAAGCAATCATGGATTATAGAGAAGAGCATAACTTTAATCAGACACTCATAAACATATTAAAATCAGAAGTCATTAATTATTTTCCATTTCTTTCACACTTAGGTATACTTTATCTGTATGTTTTATCTTGACCATGCAGTATAAAAAGCAGTCTTATAGTCTTCATTGAAAATTATTATTTACTTTTGAGCCAGGCGAAGTGGTGCACACTGGTAATCCTAGCACTCAGGGATGCAGAGGCAGATGAATCTCTGTGAGTTCAACGCCATCCTGGTCTACAAAGTGAATCTGGGGCTGTTACACAGAAAACCCCTGTCTGGAAGGAAGGAAGGAAGGAAGGAAGGAAGGAAGGAAGGAAGGAAGAAAGGAAGGGAAGAACAAAGGAAGGAAAGAAAGGGAAGATGGAAATTTTTTACTTTTGTTCATTCACAAACAAATATGTTTTAAATATGCCTACAGTGGTTTTTTTTTTTCACAGTGTTTATGCCATTAGGAACACAACTGGGTGTGATTCAGCATTCCCAAAGAGGTACTCAGTTTTTATCAACATATTTCAACAGTTCAGGAAGTTCCACATACCCTCCAATGCCACTCACATGGTTTTTCTTGGGGAACTTAGCTTTGTTAAAATGATGTCATTTTTTTATGAGTCTTAAGAATCACAAAGCATTCTCTTGCATTGTCACAACTTCAGCATTTATGGTTTACAGTGTAATCTGTAGCTTTCACTTCTAGAAGCCATGTAAACTAAAATCTCTTTGTCTGATGAGTTTCTCAGAGATTTTCTTTTTTACTTGTAATGGTATATTCAATTAGTTGTAACCATTCATGCAAGTCCTTTCAAAGTTTGTAGGTCAATTTTAACATCAACCAGAAACCTCAAGAATTATGATCCATAGAGAGCTGAAGAAAGGGTTTTTCCTAAGGTCTCATGAACAGGTTCTTTCATTCAACATGTACACACTCACACACACACACACACACACACACACACACTGCCTCTAGTGTCTGTGTCACACAAGCACTGAACTGTGTCTCCAGTTCCTCAGGCAAAGGTCTGATGTGCAAGTCACAGGATCGCTTTCAGCTTGAAGCTTTACTTACTCCAAGACAGAAACCATCTTTGTTAACCATTTGGTACAAATGAGCAGCTGACAAATGGCAATGTGTCCCCACAGATTTCACCACCCGAGATGACACAAGCAATTCAATGTTAACATATACGTCCATGCTAGGACCTCCTAAAGCCATACCCTAGTACTGCCTGAAAGTCTTCCTTAAGTACCTCAAGACTCTTCAGCACAGTTTGTCTTCTGCTGTTGTGCCTCCCAAAACTTCTTCAGTAATATTGATATTATTTATATTGCACATAGATGTAGCTGGCCTGGTGAGATTTGCTGTATATGGGTTTTCATCATCTACAACATATGTAAACCTTAACAAATTATTCATCAGGTACTCAGCTATTCAATATTCTATGCTAGTATTGAAAGTTGAAATTAAATTTGCCAATTTGTTATTTCCTGGTAGGACATATATTTCTGTCTTTAATATAAGTATTTCTTTCATATTCCTCATCTTTTTTTTAGGAACACAGATGTTTTTTTTTCTTTTTTAATTTATATATTTTTATTAATTATAATTTATTCAATTTGTATCCCAGCTGTAGCCCCCTCCTTGTCCCCTCCCAATTCCACCCTCCCTCCTTCTTCTCTTTCCATGATCCTCCCAAAGTCCACTAATAGGGGAGGTCCTCCTCTCATTCCATCTGACCCCAGCTTATCAGGTCTCATCAGGACTAGCTGCACTGTCTTCCTCTGTGGCCTGATAAGGCTGCTCCCCCCTCAGAGGGAGGTGATCAAAGAGCCAACCACTGAGTGTATGTCAGAGACAGCCCCTGTTCCCTTACTAGGGAACCCACTTGGAGATTCAGATGCCAGGGGATACATATGTGCAGGAGTTCTAGGTTATCTCCATGCACGGTCCTTGGTTGGAGTATCAGTCTCAGAAAAGACCCCTGGGTCCAGATTTTTGGTTCTGTTGGTCTCCTTGTGGAGATCCTGTCCACTCTAGGTCTTTCATCTCCCACTTCTTTCATAAGATTCCCTGCTCTCTTTCTAAAGTCTGGCTATGAGTCTCAGCATCTGCTTCGATACCCTGCTAGGTAGAGTCTTTCAGAGGCCCTCTGTGGTAGACCCTGTCCTGCTTCCTGTTTTCTCCCTCTTCCTCTGTCCATCCGGTTTGCCTTTCTGAGTGAGGATTGATCATATCACCCAGGGTCTTCCTTCTTGATTGCTTCCTCATTTATTTAAAAAAAAAAAAAAACTGTTTCTAGAGAAAGATATAGGAGTTAAGGCATGTGATCACTCGGGAGGTCAGGTGGATTGCACAATTCCTTCTTGGATACACAGTGAAACAACCTAGGCCATTGTTGGGTTTAACGGGAGACCATGTGTCAAAACACTAAACAAAAGTATTTCTACTACCAAGGAAATATTTGTAGCTATTACATAACTGAACCTCACAGTGCTATTATTCAGACTTGGTTTTCTTTAAAAAAAAAAATGGCTCTTTTTCTCAGATTCTTAACTTTCTCATTGGACAAGTTTTCTACTTATTAATCACATTTATTAATATGATTGTTTATATAATGGTATTTTAAGTTGCTGCTTGAAGATAGAAACTCATAATATATACATGAGTTATATATACATATATATCTTCAGTTTTAGGGAGAAATGTGCTCTTTCCCATATGATGTCCTCTCAGTTTATCACCATTTTCCTTCATTTGATATGAGGTACCATAAATCATTCATCTTCATCTCTATGAAAGAAAACAATGAGCATACAATGATGTGTGCAGCTGAAATTCAGATTGTTGAGATCTAGTGATAGCAGAATTCTTTTTTCCCAAATAGAAAGCAAACTCCTGGATTTTGTGTAGAACTCTTCAGTTTTTTATATATGTTTGGGAATTTAAACTGTATTCAAATGCCATTCTGCCCAAATAAAACAAGTCAAGACAGCATTTATCTCATGTCTGACTTTCAATGACTTCGGTTTTCATATCAAAGTAATTCATTTGGTTGTTTAACTTCCCTAAATCTAACTAACCTCAGCTATGGCTACAGAGCCTGATCTGATAAATTCTCAAATAAATCAATTGTGCATGGCTATTATCCAGAAATAACATTATTTGTCATTCAAAGAAATAGTGAACCAATGAATTCATCCAGTGACATCAACAGTACATTACTACACCATCATCAGTAGCCAGAGAAATGTTTTAATGTGTGTAGAGGAATTTTAATCTAGCAACATGGCTGCTCTGATCACAACCAAAGACCTTCTAGTTCTGTATAATCTGGTTAGAATATAGACACACCCTTAGCACACATCTTTCATCCCAAACAATGAAAATAAAGTTAGTATGTAGCAAGAAGCAACCATGTTTGACAGAGATGTCTAATTGAGAGGCAGATAAAGTGAGGAATCAGAGAAAGTTTAACAGAATAGGATATGCCCAACTCTCATGAGAAGAAGGAGGAAAGAGAAGTGACTAAAAAGAGAACAGTGAATAGAGAGAGCAGGTGGCAGTTTTACTGGGACAGTTTTACAGAGATAAGTTGTAGAGAGAACAAGCTATACACAGGTGAAGACAGACAAGGCAAAGAATAAGGAACCAGAAAATTAGATCAAATTGCTAGAGTTAGTTTGAGGCCAAGCTGAGTAATTAAATTAGAAGCTAAGAGAAGCCAGCTTGAATCAGTCATCTTGGAGATGAGGTTTGAGCCAGAACAGCTTAGTTGAGTCAGCCAGGCGGAGTTCAGAAAAAGCTAGAGAGGTCGAGCTTATTCATCAGTAATTCTCAGAGGCTGAAAACATTCTAGGCCTAGATTAGATTGTATGGAGACTAGAAGCTTCCAGGACTAGACCTAGGTTAGCAGATGAAAGCAGTAAGCCTCAGAGATGACAATTAGATCAGGTGAATGAAAGATACTGTAACAAACGTGCTAAAGGAATTTTAATAAGGAACAGTATTCCAATTGCGTTTTATATAACCTGCCTCACCAGGGATACAGTAATGATCAACTGTAATGTTCTTCCACTGAAACCAATTATTTTCCATCACATATTGTCAACAATGAAATCAAGAATGCTTAATTATAGGTCCTATACAATAGATTTTACAAATCCATGTCCATGTACAAAGACTAGTAGGCATTTCTGGCCCATAAAAATCAGTGTATAATGACTTAGCCCCCTGAAATTATTCTCTAGTGACTCAAATTAACAAATAAATTGTTGATTCATAATGAACTGTATGTGACGACATCAAACTCATTTGTAATTTAACATAGAAATATAGACACTTAGTATGACTCAGAGAATAAAACTCAAAAGAAAGAACAGACAACAAAGCTTAGAAAAAAGTAAGGATAGAAAACTATAGTCATTAAAATATAATAAATATTTCAGAAAGACAGATCAGATTGTTTGGTACAAACACATGCACACACACACACACACACACAGGTCTTAGGAAGTCATATTTCCTCTTGGCTAACAGTATCATCTCCTTTTTTTTCTCATTGTAAAGTTTATTTTTATTATTTTTTAAATTATTTTTATTAATTATAATTTTTCCCTTTGTATCCCCCCTGTACCTCGCTTCTTCTTCCCCACCTGTGCCTCTCCCCCAGTCCACTGATAAGGGAGGTCCTCCTGCACTTCCCTCTGATCCTAGTCTATCAGGTCTCATCAGGACTGTCTGCATTGTCTTCCTCTGTGACCTGGTAAGGCTGCTCCACCCTTGGGGTGGGAGGAGGTGATCAAAGATCAGGCCAATCAGTTCCTGTCAGAGACAGTCCCTGTCTCCATTACTATGGAACCCACTTGGACACTGAATTGCCATGGGATACCTCTGTGCAGGGGTTCCAGGTCATCTCCTATGAGTGGTCCTTGGCTTCAGTATCAGTCTCAGAAAAGAATCCTGTGCCCAGACGTTTTGGATTGGTTGCTCTCCTCGTGGAGCTCCTGTCCTCTCCAGGTCTTACTATCTCCCACTTCTTTCATAAGATTCCCTGCACTCTGTCCAAAGTTTGGCTATGAGTTTCAGCATCTGCCTCGATATCCTGCAGGATATAGCCTTTCAGAGGCCCTCTGTGGTAGGCTTCTGTCCTGTTCCCTGTTTTCTCCCTCCTCTGATGTCCATCATCTTCAACTTTCTGAATGGGGATTGAGCATCTTAGCCAGAGTCCTCCTTCTTGATTAGCTTCCTTAGGTGTATAGATTTTAGTATGTTTATCCTATATGATAGGTCTAACTGGATGTCAACATGTAGAAAAATGCAAATAGATCCATATTTATGACCCTGCACAAAACTAAAGTGTATCAAAGACCTCAATATAAAACCAGACACACTAAACCTGTTAGAAGAAAAAGTGGGGAAGAGCCTGGAACTCATTGGCACAGGAGACAACTTCCTGAACACGACACCAACAGCAGAAGCTCTAAGAGCAACAATCAATAAATGGGACATCATGAAACCAAAAAGCTTCTGTAAAGCAAAGGACACCATCATCAGAACAAAACGATTGTCTATATATTGGGAAAGGATCTTCACCAATATCTGACAGAGGGTTAACACCCAGTATACATAAAGAACTGAAAAAGTTAAACAGCAACAAGTCAATTATTCCAATTAAAAAATGGGGTACAGAGCTAAACAGAGAATTCTCAATAGAGGAATATCAAATGGCAGAGAAACACTTAAAGAAATGTTCAACGTTCTTAGTCATCAGGGAAATGCAAATCAAAATGGCCCTGAGATTTACACCCATCAGAATGGCTAAGATAACTTGAGTGACAACACATGCTGGAGAGGACGTGGAGAAAGTTTACATTCCCACATTGCTGGTGGGAATGTAAACTTGTACAACCACTTTGGAAATCAATCTGGCACTTTCTCAGGCAATTAGGAATAGCGCTTCCTCAAGATCCAGCTACACCACTCCTAGGCATATATCCAAAAGATGCTCAAGTACACAACAAAGACATTTGCTCAACCATGTTTGTAGCAGGTTTATTTGTAATAGCCAGAAGCTTGAAATAGCCCAGATGCCCCTCAGTCGAGGAATGGATACAGAAATTGTGGTACATTTACACAATGGAATATTACTCAGCAATAAAAAAATAAGGAAATAATGAAATTTGCAGGCAAATGGTGGGAACTGGAAAAGATTATCCTGAGTGAGGTATCCTAGAAGCAGAAAGACACACACTCATATGTAGATATTAGACAATATCATCTCTTAAGTTTTTAGCACATCATACATAATTAAACTGAAGCCTCAAGAAAAGCATAGGGTTGTAAGGAAATGATAGTTCAAATGTCTTCTAATACAATGTTATCCTGAGTTCAACTGTCAGGTATCAGAGAAATGCATGGAGCCCTCTTAAACTGCATACAATATTTTGTTTGGTTGAACTTTTTCTAAGGTGAAAGCTTATAATCTCCAAAATGCTCAATTGGCATAGAATTATTTCAGTACTAAGAGATAGAATTAAAAAAAATGAACTTGGGGCTGTAGAGGTAGCTCAGTTGATACAGTACTTACCTTGTATGCACAAAGCCCTAGCACCACATAAATATAAATATCCCTAGCACCATATAAAAGTGTGGTGGATACATAATGAATTTGAGGTTAACTTCTACTACAGGTGAAAGAGGGGAAGGAGGAGGGGGAGGGAAGGAAGGAGAAAGAGAAGAAGGAAGAAAGGGAGGGAGAATGGAGAGAGGGAGGGAAGGAGGAAGGAAGAAAAGAAAGAAGGAAGAAACATGAATTTGATTAGTTTTTCTGACGGAAAATCTAAAATAACAAAACATTATTAAAAGTAATTATAGTCAATCAAGCTCTTAGTAATTGTTTTGCCAGGTTCTCATTAAGTATGCAATAAGAAATTACAGCTAATCAATAAAGTAATTACAAAAGTTACTGTAATATTGTAGGAAAACTCATGGATTTAGGAACCAGACAGATTTATGTTTTTTCAGTCCTGTGGCTAGTTTAATCACATGGAAAGAACAAAGTAAACATTCTAAGAGCTTTTATCCTTGGCTGCCAAAGATAATCAACAGTTACAAGCTCATAGTGGCTGTCTTTCAGGGTTTCAGAGATCATCAGATAATCCAGCCATGTCTGACACCTGGTACAAACTCAGTGAGTTTCCTTTCTTCTTCTCTACTGAATAAACATTTCTCTAAGTGCCTAAAATATCCATACTGTTCCTTCCTGGAAACTGCAAAGACCATAGGTGAGTCATCTGGGAGAGGCTTAGGGATATAAGAGCTGTTTCACAAATATTCAGTAAAATAAAAAGATCCCAGAGTCCTTCCAAGTTTCCTAATAAAAATAAAAGCCCTTCTTTATTTGTTACATGTAAAGTATATTTTAAAAGGAAATAAACATCTGACCAAACCTCACAGATTAACTTTATCTCACAAACATAGGGCTCAGTCACAAGAAAGAAGTGGAACCATCTTAAGGGTAAGTATTCTATTAATTTCTATATATGGTCAGCAAAGCTGGGGAAACATGACATCAAGAGAGGACTTTTCTGACATATTTACTTGAAGTCTTTGGAGTAAATATTAAGGAGTCATACATATATCTGGTCATATGGTGAAAGTAGCTTTACTATTTAGGAGCCTCCTTCCTGATTTCCACCATGGCCTGACTAGTTTCACTTCCACCAGCAATGTACCAGGATTCCTTCTTGCTCATATTTTAACAGCATTTTGTTTTCATTTGCTTATTTGTTTTCTTATAATGGCTAGTGATGTTGAATATCTTTAAATATGTTGATTGGCCATTTGGCTTTCATCTTTTGCTAATTGTCTCATCATTTCCTTAGCCCATATGTTGAATGAGTTGAAGCTCAACTTTTTTTGGGGGGGGGAGTTATTTGTATATTTTAGATGTTAGTCCTCTGTCAGGTGTGTAGATAGTAAAGATCTTCATCCATTCTTTAGCTATCTCTTCACTTTGTTGTTTCCTTTGTTTTGTAGAAGCTTTTAATTCCATGAAGTCCCTCTTGTCAATTATAGAGCTGTTTCTTGAGTGCTATAGCACTATTCATAATAGTGAAGTTATAGAGCCAACTTACTTTATGCATTCCATTTACAGAGGAATGCATAAAGAAGATGGGGATGATGTACATGCTGTCACTTCCTTCAGCCATAAAGAAGAATAAAGTTATAGTTTGTACGAAAACAGATACAAATAGAGACAACTATAGTAACAAGTTAAGTTACTCAGAAAAACAAATATCCCATTTTCCTCACTTGTGTGTCCTAGAATTTATAGATGCATAAAATTGTATCTTTACAGATGATATGAGAAGTAGGAGTAAAGCTCTTGTGAAGTAGCTACATCTTCTAGTTGGAACTTTGTGCAAGGCTGACGAATTGATTCAAATGTTGATAACTGGAGAGAGTTCAGAATGCTACCCCCAGAGCCTGGTTACCATTTATCTTTGCCTATTGTTAGCACTCTAAATGGCCATTCCTTGACCTCCTCTTTAGAGGTTCATCTAATCCTGTGTCTAGCAAATAAAAAAAGTTTTGGAATGTATTATTTTAATCAAACCCTGATTTTCAATAATCAAGGAGCTGAAAATTAAGACAGACAGCAGCCTGTAGCTTTTTATTTCTGTAACCATCATTGATATTTTGTTTTGTTTTTGTTTGTTGTTTTCTACCAATGTAAAAATCTATCTTGGCTTACAACTTTTTTTTCTGAACCTATTAAAAATTATGAAATTGCTTTCATGTGAAAACGTGCAACTTGGAGTAACCTAAATCTGTGTTCCCAGTCCATGGTCATTCATATTTGGATCAAAAATAAAGTATTGCTTATCCCCTTCGTAGTAAGAGTTGGGTTTTTGCCTGAGCACACTCTACAGAACATGGGTGTCTACAGGGAAAAAAATCATCTTTTTTTTTTAAATAAAACTAACTTTGAGAAAATAAATAGAAGTATAAATAGAAGGATTTCCCTGAAAATCTCTGAGGTCAGATAGCAGGTGTGCTGATGACACCTGTATCCTGGCTGGGTCACTTCTTATGTGTGATACACAAATGAAGCTGAGCGTTGCTGCCTGGAGTACTCACAAATAAAACAACTACTCATAATGTGTTTCACCACAGTGTTTAAATACAACAACAAAAAATACCAGAGTGTATAGTTACTTGGTCAAACCGATCAAGTCACTTCTCAGAAAACAAGTGGTCCAATAAAAACTTACTGCTATAAAGTCACTCCCAAGCAACACACCTGAATCCCAGTGGTCACCAGGGAAATCTGCCTGTGTTTGTTATTTTCATAAGAGGTCAGTGTTAAAACCACTGGCTTCAGTCTGAAAGGCACAGAAATTGTACATGCTTTGCTGGTTTTAGTACTTGCCTTTTTGTAAAAATCATAAGCTTTAGAAAATAAAATCTCAATATTAAATTAGAAAAAAATAACAAATGTAGATAGGGATTTTCACATATTGCTCTCTGAACTTTATAGAAAAGGGAGAGAAAATCATGAAACCCAACACTTGAGCAGTGCACACAAGCTTGATACAGTGACCACGCAGAGGAGACTGGTATCACCAGGGGCTCTCTGTCATAAAACCACGCTAAAGACTTCAAGGCAATTTGAAGAATGCAACACATGCTGAATGGAAATAGTCCTATTCACAATGCTCTTATATTATTCCTAAAGACAAAATCTATATAATCTATAAAAAGAAACAGAACATTTGCTAAAGGTTGTGAATAGATTTCCTAACTGAATGCATAATATCCCCAAGTCTTTTCTCTTTTTGACGTAGTAGTCTAATTACAATATTTCACTCTTCCTTTTCCTCCCTCCAAACCCTCCCATTCACCTTCCCTGTTCTCTGTCAAATTTATGATGCCAAATTTTTAAGAAGAAAACTCATTGCAGCTGCAAAGATGCCGGGTTTACACAAAATAATTTTCAAATGTAATTCACTGTCAATTAAATTTATATAAACAATGAGAGATATGAGATTTGGCAAATTGGTTGTTAAATCTAGAAGAAAGAAAAATTCCTGGGGTCAGCAAGATGGCTTGCCAGGGAAAGGCATCTACTACCGAATCTGAGGACCTGAGTTCAGTCCTCGGAACCCACAGCGTAAAAAGACCTGCCAGCAACCAAGTTCTCTTTAAGCTCCATGCATACACCATAGCACGCATGCGTGCCCATGCATGCGCCCCGCCCACGAGCGCACACGTGCAAGTGCGTGAACGCGTGCATGCACACATACACGTTTAAAGATAAATGTTAAAGATATTGAAACTTAGAAATTGTGAGGCTTACCAAGAAAAGATGCAGCAAGGGAAAATTGGTTTTTCTGAACAGTAGGATTGATTACATGTTACAGTGATTAAAAATGTATGGCATTGGCACAAATAAAAATAACTTAAAGCTCCTTCCCTGAGTTCCAAAAAATATCCCTACCCACAAGTCTGGCACAAGACTCTCACTCTACCAAGGCCAAGCCGATACTAGGAACCCAAGAAGTCCCCATCAGGACCCCATCTCCTGGACTCCATATCCTGACCCACAACCCTTGCAGAAAATTCCCATTCCACTGGAGGCCACACTAACACGAGGAACCTCAGGAACCCTGGGCACTGGAATCCCAGAGGACATGCCAGTTCCCAGAACCCCAGAACCTCAGAGGCAACACAAGCACCCAAAACCCCAAAGGTCATGCAGACCACCAAAATCCCAGTGGAGACAACTAATGGACCAGAAGGCTCCCTGGTCATGAGAACCACAGATCACTCAGGCCAGGAGACCAGAAAGAAAACAGAAAGCAAGAAAACACATCCATCCAACAAGGTCAGGAATCAACTCATAAACCTATAGTAAACCAAAACCCAGATAACTAGAGGCCAGCGAAAGAGCACAATCAAAAACAGCCAGGGTGATATGGCACACTAGAGCCCAGCTATCCCACTACAACAAACCCTAGATATTCCTACACAGCTAAAGCACAAGAAAAAGGACCTTAAATCCTGTCTTACAACAATGATAGAGTTCCTAAAGGATAAAGAAGAAATCCAGGAAGAGGCAGAAGGACAGACTCCAGCCACTCAGATGAAGGCCAAACCTGTCAGAAGGATAGGTGAGTAACCCCATATTAGCTGAACTGCCCATTCCCTAGGCTTGCTTCACCAAGACCCATTCTACCACCACTCCCCTATACACACACACACACACACACACACACACACACACACATACACACACATACACCTCACTGCCCACCCCATGGTTGGGTACTTGCTCCTGATTCTGGCAGAATCCTGCTGCTCAGCGCAGGCTACATCAGGCAGAAGAACAGGAGAGGGACTTGCCTGCCCACTTGAAATGCCCCATCCCTTAGACTCCTTTCCCCAAAATCCAGTCTATAGCCATTCCCCTCCAACCTCATGGCCAGGTCCCTGCCCCCAATTCTGGCCATCTACAGCTATTCAGGTACAGGCCACACCAATCAGAAGAACAGAGACGCCTTGCTGCACCGAAGGCCAAGCAAGTTGCCAGAAGTCAAGCCTCCAGCCTGGGCAGAGAGTCTCTAGTGGTTCAGAGGTCAAGCCGGCCACCAGAAATTCAGGACATAAAGCCCAGAAGACAAAAGAAGAAAGAGAAGCCAAGGTACTAAATACCCTCCAACAAGGACAAAGTCAGAAATCAGCACCTACGCCTATAATCGTCCCAAATTCAGATACCTAAATGCCAGCGTAGGAACACAATCAACAAAGGCCAGGAAGTATGGCACAGCAGAGCCACTATCCTATGACAGCAAGACCTGAATGTATCGGTGCAACTGAAGCACAAGAAAGCAACCTTAAAGCCCACTTTATGAAGATAATAGAGGTCCTTAAAGGGGAAATTTTGAAAAATCTCTTAAAGAAATCAAAGAAAAGACAAACCAAAAATTAGATAAAAATCAATAAATCCCTTTTAAAAAGATGCCAAGAAAGCCAAAAACAATCAAACAGATGAAGGAAACTGTTTAAGTCCTGAAAATTAAAATAAAAGCAATAAAGAAAACAGAAAATTGAAAACCTAGGTAAATGAATGGGAATGGCAGAGGCAAGCATCACCAACAGACTACAAGAGATTGAAGAATCTCCGGGTTGAAGGTACTAAAGAAGTCTGTTCACAGGTCAAAGAAAATGTTTGATCTAAAAAGTTACTGACAGAAAATATCCAGCAAATCTGGAACACTATAAAAAAAATGCATAAGAATAATAGGAATTGAAGAAAAGGAATACTCCCAGCTTCAAGGTCCAGGAAGTATTTTCAACAAAATTACAGAAGAATATTTCCCTAACTTAAAGAGATGCCTACAAATGTATAAGAAGCTTACAGAACACTAAATCGATTGAACCACAAAGGAAAATCTCCCCTCCGTATAACAATCAAAACACTAATTATTCAGAGCAAAGGAAGAATATGGCTGTAGCTATGTAATTGTCTCAGTTTCCTCAGATGAGGGGATGAGATGAGAGCCGTACCCAAGACTTATGAATGCATTGGCTTGGGCTGAGCCCAGAGCGTTTCTAACTATCCCTAGGCCTAAGCCTCGAAGCTTCTAGCCTTCATACAATCTAATCTTATGAAAGCCCAGAACATGAAGGCTTCAGCTTTGAGCCTCCATCTGCTAACATGAGCCTACAATGATTTCAGCCTCCCAAACTTACTGCTGAATAAGCTCATCCTTTCTGGCTCTTTCTGAACTCTGCCTGGCTGGGTCAACTCAGCTCTTCTGGCTCAAAACTCCTCTGCAAGCTGACTGATTCAAACTGGCTTCTGTCTGCTTCTCACTGAATTGCTATGCTTGGAACTGCCTCTGAAGTCCACAAACTGAGCTCCACAAACTCACTGCACTCAACTAAACTGCACCAAACTGTACCTAACTGTACTGCACTCCGAAACTCGACTGTACTGTCTCATGAACTCCCCGTATTCCTGCACTGTGTTCTCCTCCACTGTGCTATACTATCTCCCTGACTCTTTCTCTGCACTGCTCTTCAATAGCCTCTCTCTTTTTCTTTCTCTCTCTCTCATGAGAGTTGAGCATATCCTATCTCTGACTCATTCTGTCAGATCTTTCTCTGATTTGTCACTTTGTCTCTCAATTAGACATCATTGTTTAGGATGATCAAAGGTGTGCACTAAAAGTGTTTCCATATTCCAGCCAGAGAGATTAAAGGTATGAATTCCAGCCAGAGGGAGTAAAGGGACGAAGGGCATGTCTGTATTTCAGCCTGATCACACAGACCTAAGTCTTTGGATGTGACCCCTTCCAGAGTAACCATGTTGCTGGATTAAAATTTCTCTAAAAAGTGAAAGAGGCCAAGTAACATGTGAAGGCAGACCTATTAGAATTACGCTTGCTTTCTGAGTAGAGATTCTAAAAGCCGGAATGGCCTGGACAGATCTCTTGCAGTTTCTAAGAGACTAGACTGCTATACCCAGCAAAACTTTCAGTCACCATAAATGGAGAAAACCAAATTTAAACAATATCTGTCCACAAATTGAGTCCTACAGAAAATACTAAAAGGAAAACTCTAACCCAAGAAATTTAACTATACCCAAGAAAACACAGGAAATAAATAACCCCTTACCAGCAAAACCAAAAGAAAAGAAGCAAATACACACAGACACACACACACACACACACACACACACACACACACATACACACACACACTACCAACAACAACATAAAAATAACAGGAGTTAACAATCATTGGTCATTAATATCTCTTAAATTAACTTATTTTTTTATTCACTTTACATTTGGTCTGGTTGTAGGAGGTCTGACCCTGGTCCTCAGCATACATGTTATGGCTGAGTAGCTTGCTGTTCTTGGGGGAGTCCTAATAATGGGAGCAGTAGCTGTCTCTAACTGATTTGCCCGTGTGTGGCACCTTGTTCCTCCTACAGGGTTGCCTTGTCCAGCCTTGATGTGAGTGCCTGTAAGTGCCTGGTCATATTGTAGCTCAGTCTGCTGTGTTTAGTTAATGTCCCTAGGAGGCCAGCTCTTGTGTGAGGGGAGGAGGAGGTAGAGGTGAGGTAGAGGATGTGAGTCTGGGAAAAGAAGGGAGGGGGGAGGAGAGAGACTAAGGGGAGGGGAGGAAGAAGAAACTGCAGCTGGTCTGTAATATATGACAAAAGAATGAAAATTAAAAAAATAATATTCCAATGGGATAGTTTATGTAGAAGCTGTAGGACTACAAATTCATTTTGCATGATAAATAAGTTGTATAAACAAATTATTAGTTCATGCTTTCCCTCTTTTTACTAAACTAATTTGAGAAAGTAATCCAAAGTTTTAATGGAAGTTTTGTAAGCAATATTCAAAACACCTATCTCTACAGCACAACCAAAGGGCCTATTTATCATTCTGATTTAAAAAGGGAACAGCAGCCAACTGGATGAAAATGGAGATTAAACAGTTATTGAATTTTAAAAACAAAAGCAAGCAAGCTCTGAATGTATTTTCACTGTCAAATTTCTTTAGCTTTGGTTAAGTGTCTAATCATCTCCCAAGGCACAGTTGTGTTGGGTGTGTTGAAAGGTGCTGCATAGGACTAGAATGCCCAATAAACATTAGGTTAGGCATTAGTAACGAAGGTGACAGAATAACCAGAACAGATTGTCAACTGGAGCACTGCTCCTTCCAGTTTAAATCAGCAGCAGAGTTAAGTCTTTCTTCCCATGTTATAAATGCTGTCTCAGCATCAAAAACAAACAAACAAAAAACTGATGTCACCTTTCCAAAGTCATAAACTCAAGCATCAAGTCCAAGTTTGCAGCACCAAGCCACCCTTCTCCCTCTTCACCATACTACCTCCACAATAGTCAATCTTGTCTTTTAAGTATGGATACTTTAGGCACTACGGATTCACTTTATCTTTGGGTCCATTTTGGATAGTATATATGAATAACTATTTTAAAAAACAGTATAGGCAGTGGAACCCAGATTTCTTTTTTTTTTTTTTTCAATGCAGTTTATTCAGGAACCTTGAACAATCATCTGACCCTGGGGAAAGCCAGCCCACAGCTTAAATAGCCTCTGAGTAGCCAACCCCAGCGTGCCACGTGGGCAATGCAGATAGGTCCACATACATGGAAGCAAGCCAGATCCTCAGCCTTAGCCAAATGTGGAATTGTTTGTGACAGAGCACTCACCATCGGAAAGGTGGAAGGCGGAAACCAGCTCCATCTTTAAGGTACAGCATTCTGCAGCTCTCTACAGTTCCCCCTTTTTGTTTTAGACGCATCAGGCAAGAGTAGAGGTCTGATCTCTGATATTAGAAATAAATTGGGACTTTGTACTGATGTTCATTTAGGTGTCATCCACCCAAAGAGCATCAGACCCGTCTGATACCTTTTTCTCAGAGGTGGGACCTGGGGCATCAACCCGCATGCAATCAGACATGCTCTTCTCTGGGTGGAAAGCGGCTGACCCTGAGTGCAGTGCTTAGCCTCGCATCCTGAGCGTAACATTTTAGTCTAAACAATTGTCGAGCTATATTTTAGGTAATTGGACTGGAGAATTCGATACTACGATGGAGCAGCTGAGAGTGGCCATTGTCACAGTAAATTCTACCAGAGTGGACGCAGGACTAGCCACAGGATTATCATCATGGATTGCTGCAGCCATGAATCATCTGAAGGAATGGGTGGGCATGGGAGCATTAGCAGGCCTTCTGATGTTGGTCTCCTTGGTTTGCCTGTGGTATATATGCAAGATTAGAGTCTCACAACAGCGTAATGCAGCCATGACCATTCAGGCCTTTACAGCCATTGAAGCAGGACAGTCTCCCCAAGCATGGTTGGCTACCATAAAAAGCTAAAATGTTACGCTCAGGAACCCAGATTTCTTGTTAACTAGATTAGCAAACAAAAATCTAAAATATGAAAACAATATTTCTAAATTCTCTATGATGACAGAAGAAATGCGAGCATAAAACCCCATATTGAGTGTCAGTTGGTTCTAATTCAGAATGGTCAGAATGAGCAGGATGGGGACTGCCTGGTGATAGCACACTCAATTTCTCAGCAGGGAAGAGTTCTGTGTAATGCCCATTTATTTCACATCTCCATCTTTACTAAGGAGTTAAAAGAAATATGGAACTAACTTTGATCTTTGGTAGCATTGATAACATCCTAAGCAAAATCTCTCCATACTTAATTGTTTTTTGCTTTTGTTTTGGTTTGGTTTTTCTAATAATTGTTGCTTAAAAGTCACCACCACTTAACAAGAAAAAGAGGAGAGTTTGAGTGGCCCTTTTAACCACATGGGTTTCTGCTCGATTCCCATCTGTTTCTTTGACCCAGGCCATCAATGCCCTGTTAGCAGACACATTTTTTAACCTAACCACAAGGAATGTTTCCTCCACTGTGGGTACAGTCAACACATTGGTTGGTTTTCAATTTGAAAGGAAAACAATAGTAGTCCATAATATCCCAGCTCTCTGTTGCCTCAAATATTCTCCCTGGTGTCCAACAACCAATGTAATCTCAATTTTCTCACATCTATGAAATCTCAGGTTGAGAAATTCACCTGCCGATTTAGACTGCTGTTAAGAAAGTCCCTGAAAACCCCACCCTGTGGCTTGCGTGGAGCATAGAAAAACATGATTAAAAATTCAAAGATGGTAGTCTACCAAGTAATCTTTTTCTCAACAGCTGCTAAGCATGTTTTACCTTTTAAAATAAACATTTTTTGCCCTAAGTTGTACCACAACAGTGAAATAGCACCAAGTATACTAAAACTTTCAAAAATCTGATCTTTTCTAAGCAGTGGGGTGAGGCTCCAATTTTTGCAGTAGAAAATCAAATCTGTGTGTTTCTTCTCTCTAGTGGAGCAAGAACAGGCAGAAAGAGGCTTAGATTCTATTTACAAGGAAAATTTCATTTTAAATGAAGGTCATTAAATGCTGCAATAAGGATAAAGGTCAAATAAAGAACAAGGTTGGGCTTTGTGTAGGAAAGAGAATTTCTGTCTCCTGGAAAGATTTTGTGAACATTCAAGGACAAAAACCCCTATAAATCTGAAAGCTCTTAGTCCACATTAACGTGTTAAAAACACGAGCTGCTGTAAGCAAGGAAAACAAGATGACAGAACAGTATAACTGAGACCATACCATGAATCTGGGTGTTATGGACATCAAAACTCAGGCATCAGTTGTACATTTTTTTCATCTTAGAAAGTCTTCACTGTAATGGTTTACAGATCTGCAAGAGCAAGCAGAGAGACAACACGGTGCTTTTAGTCTGAGGAGCCTGAGTGGGAGAGAAGAGCTGATGCTGCTGAGATCGCAGTGCAGTGCAATTCTAGAAAGGATCGAACCTGCGTCTCTTTCACCCCCCTCTCTTATCTCAAATATCACTCCTTTGGCAGTGTTTTAAAAGCCTCCTCTTCCCTCTTCCCTCTGTGTTCTGGTTATCCACCATGCTAGCAGCAGATCTTTCACAGATTCAGGGTCTGATACACAGAAGGAGCTTAAGCTCAAGGTTTAAAGAAACACAGCATCAAATTTGTACACCAAGCTTACACCAAAAGAGATCATTTTTGTCTTGGATTTTATGTGAATTAAACAGGTGGGTAGATCATCGCTCTAACCCTTACCAAGTGCCCATCCTCGCTTATGTGTTAGTCTTGTCTTGTCAGGCACACACTAAGCACACTCACTTCCCTCCCATCTGCACGAGCGTAACTAGTAAAAACTACATGACTCGGCTGGACTAGTCTTTAGCCGTTAAACCACAGGCAGATGCCACCTTGGGAACAGTTTGCAGTGCATCCTTAAAAGGTAGAGAAACTCCTCCATGTCACAGTTCCCTCAGTTTGCACTCTCTGGAAGCTACGGAGGGAAATGATTCCACCTTCACCGTTTACACCTCACACCCACTAATGTTAATAAAAACAGTGCCTGGGAACGAACGTTAAACTGGTCTTGGTTGTTGCTGGAACCCCCTGTGTGACTAGCCAAGAACATGAGTAGAAAACGACATAATGAATAAATTTCATCTAGGTGATTCCCCTGGGGAGCAACAAGTTCATACCAGAAATTCCCAGTTACACTGCCTCGTTTCCTCATCGCTCCCTCCCTACAGCGATATATACCTATTTCATTTCAAGTTCATGGAGGTCAAGTGATGAACTAGCTCACCTTCCCAGCCTGTATATTTTGGTATGGTTTTTTTTCCACATAAAACTTTATTGAGATGCCCCTCCTAAAACGTATTTGCTTTTGAGTCACTTGCAATTGACCTATCTCTACAATAAAACCATGTAGAACTACCCATTTTGTAATTTCCAGGATTCACTTCAGGGCTGCTACTGCTTATTAAGGCTCTCCCCGGCACCAGAGTGTTTCTAAAATGAATGTTTTCCTCAAGGGGTAATTATGACTTCTCATATGTAGACAAGTGCACAGTGGAGCTAGATTAAATACATGTGGGCAAATTTTTTATTTCATTACGTGAAGTTCCAATTGTTCTTAAAATTCTAAAGAGAGAAGAAAATGCAACACTTGTGGCATGAAAGTAGGAGAGGGAACTATCTGAGGAAGATGGGGAGGGCAGTGTGGGAAAAGAAAAAGTGAGAACAGCACATAGTGGTGTATATTACAGGAAATGTCAAAACAGCACCCATTACTTTGCATGCTAACCTGAAATTTTAATTAAAAAAAAAAACAATATAAATGCCTTGTGCTATAATTTAGCAGGCCCACCAATACTGCTTAAATAAAGACAAAGCCTTCTTTTTCCTGAAAACTTTCCAAAATATACAGAAGTTGTTCCAGGTAAATATTCAAGCACTTCTAGGTATAGCTAGCTGAATTCTCAGAATGCTGAAGCTAATGCACTTGTGCTGGGTGCTAAGCTAGTTAAATACACACACTCCATGTCTACAGTGAATGACCTCTTCATAGCCTCTCCCACCTGCGCCCACACCCACCTTTTCTCACAGGGACTAGCAGAGAGGAAGACACTGCGTAGCTGCAATATCACTCGGGCTGGAGCTGGCTGTGTTTCCGGCCCACAGTGCTCATCCCCAGAGAACATATTCTGAAGCAGCTGGCTCAGAATGTTATAGGAACATCACAGCCTGATGGTGCTTGGCGATGTATGTCTGTAATCCCAGCACTCATGAGGCAGACGCAGGAAAACTGCAAGTTTGAGGCAAACTCGCAGCTCATACTGTGACCCCTGCCTCAAAACCTTCAATACTGAAAGAGGCCTTAAATGTTGGTCCAGTTCCCTCCATGAGTCTTAAATTTTGTCAGCAGCAGCCAGTTAATTGGACAACCCAACCTCTAACAATACATTTATGGGCTGTTCTCACTTTTGATATTTTTTTCCTTAAATTTTGAAATTGAAAACTCTACATTTCCTACCTGTTGGCTTTCTAGGTAACCTTTTCATGAAAGGTTAAAAGACATGTACAATCTGACATTTAAAACACCAAGGCAACAAGAAAGTCATATCTCTAGTTAAAGTTCCCCCAGAGAGGTATCCTAACAAACCAGAAAAAGAAAAAATCAGTCTCCAACCACAGAGAGCAGAGAAAACTCTGGCCACATCCCAAATCTCCCAGCAAAGGTGAAGAGGCAAACAGAACATGGTTTCACCAGGTCTGCCTTCTGCCGGAGTGTCAGAGAACACGGAGCAGGGAGACAGGATTCCACCTATGTTAGACAGTAACCACATCCATGGAACACACTTCCCTGTCTCAACCTGAATGATATCAGAGCAGGATAACCGGAAGTCTGAATTCCAGGGTACATACTGTAATAACAAGACCTTCTACTCGTCTCCAGTCTCCAGGACGCTGTGTGAAAGCCCGAACGCCCCCCTCCCCAATTAGAACAATAACGAGGCTGTAGGCACCTTTGTTCTCTGGCATCATGCCAGGGGAGTCTTACTACCTCGTAGGATTTAAGTAAAATCCATAGTCTCATTAAGCTCATCAAGAGCCAATTCATGGATATCAAAAGATTTTTTGCAAGCCTCTTATTCGATTATTAGTAGCATGAAGTCAGATGCTGTTGGAGTATTTACAGTACAGAAATGGGAAAGCACTACAAAAATCAAAATGGAATCACCACATTCATGGAGCAGTTTACAGCGTATCACCAAACATCAACTCCCCAAGTTATAGCCCTATTCAGGTTTTGGCTTCTGTCATATCTCACATCAACATCTCCTAGTCGTGTGGCATTTAGATCTTTCAACAGTGTTTACAGTGTTCAGGTCTATGCATATACCATATCTCTCCTCTTGCCTCTGTGTGTGCATAAGTGTGTGTGTGTGTGTGTGTGTGTGTGTGTGTGTTGTTTTCTCCAGTTCCATGAACACTACTGTCTTCACTGCTTCCACCATCATCCTTGTACTCACTGGCATCTTCAGATCTGCATTTATGTCTTTGTACACTCCTAAGTATTTATGTTATCTTTTAATGGCACATGTCACATCGTGGTGAAATTCCTTGTCTATTCCTGAGTCTGTAAGCCAGGAATTCCTAGCAAAGGGCTCCCTACCTTTTCCCATTAGAAACCCCTTTCCTAGCTTGTAAAATGGATGCACAAATCCAATGTTAATCAGATATTGTAAAGAAATTTCTTCCCAAGCATATTTTTGGTATGTGTAAAATTTGGTCATTCATTAAACATGACAGCACATTTGCATACTAATGAGATAGATGTGCTTGTTGATTTTTACACAAAGAATTGGTTCTTGGCTGAATATTTAGTGGGATAATATTTTAATTTTGGAACCATCAATGCTGAGGATGCCACTTTGCACATACATATACACATGTAGGTGCATATATATACATTGTACAAAGCAGGAGAAGTGTGTTTAGGGCCATCTTGGAAGTTGCTCAAAATTCTGTCACAATCCAAAACTAAAATTCACTTGACTTTTTTTTTTTTTTTTTTTTTTAATGAAACTCAATTCAGGTGTTCCAGCCAGTTGTAGAGTCAAACATCCTAATACCAGACAATGCAAAGACATACTGATTTGACTGGCTTGCCTTCCATAATTAAGCCATTTTGTCTCTAGGACAGTGCAGAATAGTATCACAGTGAAAACAGACTATGCCATGGTCTTAGGTCTGAGCTGAGGCATTTCTGGCCTATTGTTGTGTAGCAACACGCACCGAGGAAAGGGCACAGGTCCCGTGCTCAGAAGGCTGAGGCGAAGTCATGAGCTGCCACTCAGGGACGGTCTGTCAGAAACACTTCAGATTCATTACATAATTGAAATTAATTTTCTGTCATTACCTATTCAGAAACTTTTCACAGTTGCAAACTTTTTCACAGCCCCCACGTTCAGTTATGTTGCCCCAAAATGGGATCACAAGTCATAGTTTAGAAGGTGTGACCTGAGAAACAGAGTGCATAGTTTAGAACTGTGTCCTAATCTTGCATATATACCACAGGCAAACCAAGGAGACCAACACCAGAAGGCCTGCTAATGCTCCCATGCCCACCCATTCCTTCAGATGATTCATGGCTGCAGCAATCCATGTTGATAATCCTGTGGCTAGTCCTGCGTCCACTCCGGTAGAATTTACTGTGACAATGGCCACTCTCAGCTGCTCCATCGTAGTATCGAATTCTCCAGTCCAATTACCTAAAATATAGCTCAACAATTGTTTAGACAGATTTGCAGCGCAGGAGAAATTCTCATGTTGTATGCTAGTGACACAAAGTCCAGCATACTTTCATTGACAGCCAGGTTGAGCGATTTGCCATAGGGTATCAATTTGCTCCTGCAAGAGGTCAAATCTGATTGAACACCATCAAGCTTCCTTTTAGTTGAGCATTAATTCCTTTATGTACAACTAAGGCATGAGCTACATTGGCTAAATGATTATTCAGGGTCTGAGCCGTCTGCCCAGTATGACTCATGGCTAATGCCCTGGTGGTAGCTCCAACAGCCGTCAATGAGATGGCAGTAACAATGGTGGCTGTAGTTCCAAAAAAAAAAAAAAAAAGAACTGTGTCCTTAGTTACAGCCACTGGGTAGCACACAGGACCTTTCGCCCTACTGAGCAGAAACAATCCTAATTATCTAAGTGGAATATTCCAGAAACTATAACTCACAGAAAGTCAGTTTATCTGCAACATCATTAGTATAAATGTGTTTATAAAGCAAAGGATGACCTTGACTACATACGTATTCTCATATATGTGCATGTACTTTTTGAACACTTATCTGTCCATAGGCAAAATCTCAGTCGATTAAGGCTCAAATAATTGTTAAATGGTGTTAATTGTTATTATCATTATGACTGTCATATTTTTGTTCATTTAAATTCCGCACCTGATGCCTCTGTGCGGAGTGCAGTACCTATATAATTGATTCACCTTATCCTGTGAGGTAGTTGTTTGGTGTTCATCATTCGTCTCCATAGGCATAGCATCTTAAAGAGAAAAGATTTAAAGAATGGCATTTCCTTAGAATTAAAGGTATATTGTAAAAATCTTTCACCCTGATTCAACTCTGAGTATATAAAATCTTCATTATTCCAAAAACAAAATTGAGAAGAAGAATCCAATTTTCAAATCTTCTCTGATGGGCAGAAGATAATCTTTTCGATAAATAACGTTTTTGTTTGTGAGTGTTGGTGTATGTGTGTGAGAGAGAGGGGGAACAGGTGCTTGTAGAGGCTAGAAGGAGGTCGCAGATCTCCTGGAACTGCAGTGGGGGGCAGTTGTGAGCCGTCCAAAGTGGGGTCTGGGAGTTAAATTCAGGTTCTCTGCAAGAGAACATCTGCCTTTAACCACAGACCTGTCTCTCTAGTCCCAGAGAAAGCGTCTTCATGTTTCTCTAACAGTACACTCATGTGCCCCGCAAACGTCAACACACTGGAAATGCACCAGTGGTCCCACTAGATTAAAATTCCCAGTGACGCTGTAGCCATCTTATTTCAGACAAGTGCAAATACTTTCAAAATGATGGGATTGCCTAGGGGTGCTTCTCTCAGACCCTGTGATGGGATATGATGACTGCACCTCAAAAACATGAAAGGTTCTTATCATGATCAACAGATTGTACTTTACCATATGGTGACATTTTTCTGTGTGTGTGACTTAAAAGCTCACTCAGATGTGCCAAAAGCTCATTCAGTTAAGTACCTCTAGTTAATGAGTCCTAACAAACCATGAATGAAAACTGACATTATCAAATAATCAACACCAATAAAATCACTGTGGAATTTTTGCCTTTATAACCAAGGACGGGAATCATCTCATCAGTCACGTTCAGTTCGGACTTATACACATCTTAAGACTCTTGAATATAAATTGAGCTGTAATATGTGAGCCTTAATAGATGTTTATTATAACGGCAGCAATCACTGAGTACTTGACCTGCTTACCGCACAGCCCAAGCATGGTGTGTAGAGTTATCTCCCTTGCTAATCCCTGTTCATCTCTACTGTACCATGAGATACATGTCACCATTTCGCAGATGACAAAATGTGGTGAGAAAGTAGCAAAATCAGAGTTTCTACAGCAAGTCACCATAACTTCCAAGCTCATGCCTTTCCTGTTATGACAGCATCCATAATCAGAGACATGTTATCATTGAATGCACAACAAAATAACATTTAAAAGATGCCAAATCTTTCATAACTCACTGCTCAAAGAGAGAAAGTAAGAATGTGAAATTGAGTGGGTGGGGAGGTAGGGAGGATGTGGGAGGAGTTGGGGATGAAGAAAGAATATGATCAAAATATATTGAATAAAAATATCAAATAAAACTTAACTCACCACTCAAAAAATACATCCCTTGAGATTTTCATGCATCTCACTCAACAGTGTTGTCCTAGCTTATTGTGTACATGTTCAACCTCAAAATATGCCTTCTTTACCACTATCTAAAACACAGTTAAACACGTCCATAGTCTACTCATTCTTTTCTCTCCATAGAGCACTAGATAAAAGTGAAACTAAGGAAATACACAAAAGGTCCTCTAGATTTGATCTCTTTCTCATGTACAGGAAAAGCTCATGGCAGAGAACTCTGTGTGAACATTAGCAGAAAATTTAAAAACATGAAGGCATCCAAGCAGGGGTTCTAGGTTATATCCATACATGGACCTTGATTGGAGAAACAGTCTCATAGAGGACCCCTGTGCCCTGATATATTCGTTCCTTGTGTAGCTCCTGACCTCTCTCGGGTTATATTAACTCCCCCTTCTTTCCTATGATTCCCTGCACTCTGCCTAAGGTTTGGTTATGAGTCTCCACATCTGCTTTGATACACTGCTAGGAAGAGCCTTTCAGAAGCCCTCTGTGGTAGGCTCCTGTCCTGTTTCTTGTTTTCTCCTACTTCCCATGCCCATCTCATTTGTCTTTCTAAGTGAGGATTGATCATCTTACTCTGGGTCCTCTTTCTTGTTTATCTTCTTTAGGTAGTCCATGGTAGCTCAGTAACCAAGTGGGTTTCCCTTGTAAGGGGAGCAGGGACTATTTCAGACATGAACTCAATGGCTGGCTCTTTGCCCTCCATCCACCCCATGAGGGAAGAGTAGCCTTACTAGGCCACAGAAGAGAACATTGTAGCCAGTCCTGAAGATACCTAATAAGCTAGGGTCAGATGAAAGGGGAGGAGGACCTCCTTTAGCAGTGGACTTGGAAAGGGGCAGGGGGGAAGGGAGGGATTGGGAGGGGAGGAGGGAGGGAACTAGAGAGGGGATACAAAGTAAATAAAGTGTAATTAAAAATAAAAAAATTTAAAAAGGTTATTTTGGCTGAAAAATAAATGTTTCTTCTTGATCTGTAGAGCAGGTAAAATTATAGAACAAACAACTCCCTGAATCTTGGAGAGCCAGACAAATGAATAGAGACATCACAAAATTTCCGGAGCGGCACCACAAGCAGAAATCTCTGTGTGACCCAGCACCAGCAAGGAAATATCTGAATTGTAATTGACAAATTCCTGGTAGCATCATGCAAGTTAAACTCCAGAACTTCCAAACAAAGGACAGTAAGTGGAGGTAAGAAAGTAGAGAGAAGAACCTTTCATACTCTTGGTGGGAATGTGAATTAGTAGCACAAACAATAAATAATAAAATAAAATGATTAAAGTTATCTGAATGAAAAAAAATCTGACTAGGAAAGAAGTAAAATCATCCCTGTTTGTACACAGCAAGATTCTACATATAGAAAACTCTAAAATCATTACAAACAAACAAACAAAAAAAACATGCTATTGCTAACAAATGCAATAAAATTGCAGGATACATAGTCAATATTCAAAAGGGAAAAAAAAAAACACATGGGCTGGACAAGTGGCTCAGTGGTTAAGAACACTGGCTGCTCTTCCAGAAGACCCATGTTCAATTCCCGGCACCCACATGGCAGCTCACAACTGTCTGTAACTCCAGGGAATCTGACAGCCTTGCACAGACATAAATTAAAACAAAATAAATCATTAAAAAAAAAAAAACACTAGAATTTTTGTCCAATGAAAGCAACCAAACCAAAAAAAAGGAAAATAATGCCACTTGTAATATCCTCAAAACCAAGAAAATCCTTAAGAATAAATTAAATCCAAGACATGAAGGATTTACACACTGAAAATGAAAGTCACAAGTGAATGGAAAAATGCTCCAGGATAATGAATAGGATGTAACATTCTTTGAATGTCAAAATCACCTAAAGAAAACACAACTCTTACCCAACCCAATGGTATTTTTCACAGGTATAGGGAAAAAAACAAACAAAACAAAACAAAACAAACAACAACAGCAAAAAAAAACCACAACAGCCTATACCTATCTTCACACAGAACCACAGAAGACCTTGATTAGCCAAAGCAATTTTGATAAGAAAAACAGTTGAAAGCATCATATTTCCTGGTTTCAAATTATTTAGAGCTTTAGTGATTAAAGCAGGATAGTGTTGGTATAAAATAGACACAGAGACCACTAGAGAAGAACAGAGAGCTCAGAAATAAGCTCACATATGTTATCAACTAGTTTTCAATAAGGAAAGAATGCTGATACATGTTGTAATATGGACTCACCTTAGCAGTGGATGACATATTGCATGATCCCACTTACACAAAGTATCCAGAAAGCTGAAACTGATGGAAACCAAAAGATGTCAGCAGATTCTGGGTGGGAAGAGTCCAGCCTGTTCTACGTAGAAACTTCCAGGCCAACCAGGGCTTTCTAGTCAAACTGTGGTACAAACACACAAAATGTTAAATAAAAATAGTAAATTAGCAGTATTGTTCAACTTGGTTTACATATTTAAATCGTCAAGGTAAGCTTTTAAATATATTCATGTCTGGGACGCGTTCTTTGAGAGTCTGATTTAATTTTCTTAGAGTGTAAACACCACAGAATTCTTGGCGCTTTCTGATTAATTCTAACGTGCAGAATGATGTCAGGCTCTGTAGCAGCACTTGCCCTTCCGTAAAGCCCTGCTAACACAGAGCACTAATCTCACAGTCCCAGCTCTGCTCATTTATTAGATAATTAATAGGGCATTCACTGTGTTCCCAGCATCGTGACCAGACAAAAATTAGAGATCTCATTTCTGTTCTCATGAACTGAGGAACAGGGAGACATACAATCTGAGAATCATAACTGTGGATATAATGGAAGCAAATACAAACAGTGTGAATACAAAAAAGGACGGATCCACCAGAGCAACAAAGAAAGGTCAAAGATGGCTTAACACATGGTGGTTCTTAATCCTGAAAGATTAGTGGGGAGGAAATGGCATACAAAAATGCTCAGAATGGAAAAAATGCTTGGGTAAAACAAGTAATTCAGCACAGCTAAAAAAAAAAAAAAAAAAAAAAAAAAAAAAAAAAAAAAAAAAGGATAAAAATAAATAAAAAATAAATAAATAAAATCAAAATTAAAAAATAAAAAACCATCGTGGGCCTGGAGAATCGGCTCGGGGGTAGAACAGAGGTTAGAGTCTCAGCTCCCACACGGCAGGTCATGATGACCGGAAACTCCAGTTCCCAGTATCCGGTCGGGTCTTCTGACCTTTGCGGGCAGCAGGCACACATGTGGTACATAGACATACATGAGCGCCCAATGACTCTACACATAAAATAAAATATTAAAAAGACAAAGCAAAAAACAAACCGGTAGACTGAAGGCTGAGTGGTAGAGTGTTTGCCCAGCACGCACACACCTAGGTTCAGTCCTCAACTCCAGCGAGGGGAGGGGGTAATTGGGGGAGAGTGATAGCAAAGGAAACTTGCTCATGATTGAGAGCCATGGAATGGCAAGGACACAGTCACATGCTTCCTTTCAAAAGAGCACAGAAGATAACTTTAAGTATGAGAAAATCTTAATGACATTCCATTAAGCAAAGATTTCTTAAAAACACCAAAAATGTGGTCCACAAAAGTGAAACCTTGGTGAAGTGGGCTTCACTGGCACTTTAAAGCATAGGCCAGGGGAAAACACTTGTGAACTATATAGTCAATGCAGGGCACAGAGTGAAAATACTAGTTAAGTAAAATGCCATAAACAATAACAAAACAACCCAATTTACAAAGGTCTTTAAGACTGCTTTACCAAAGGAGAAACACAAAGAAAAGGTAAGCACGCAGGGTGGAGCTGGTGATCAGCAGTAGAGCACTTTGCCAGGCATGCACTAGACCACTGCACCCTGGCTTCATACCACCGCCACCACCACCACCACCACCACAACAGCAAACACTGAAAAGAGAAAATCAGCATGTGGAAAGATGACCTTTAGAGAAATTAAATCAGTAGTAAGATAGCTGAAAACACATACGCAAGGTCAGACCTGTAAGAAAAAGACTCATCTTCTAAGAGTTGATGACAACAGGAAGGTTATTAAAAATACCAGGCCTTGCTTGTGGCTATGTAAAATGGTACAACAGCTTTGCAAAGTAATCTGGCAGTTTCTTAAAATCATAAAAGTATTTCTTTTATTTGAATTAGCCAATATATATCTAAATACATTCTCAAGACAGATGAAAACATACATTTGCTTTATAAACAAAATTGTTATTTGATGATTTTCAGGCACGTATTCACTGCACTCTGCTTACTCTGACTCCATCTCCCTTATCTTGTTCCCACCCTTGCTAAACCCATTCTCTCACTATAGACCCTTTCTCATGCTCTCATCATGTTCATTTGTTCTGAGGACCACTGAGTTTAACAAGGGCCATGCGTGTGGCCACAACTGTGGAACTACCCGGTGGAACTTGGTGGGCTCGACCAGTGGGTACACTTCTAAATACAACGATTGCCCCTCTCCAGCATCCTTAGGTAGCCAGTAGTTCAGCACAGAGGGTTAAGGCACCATAAGCAGCCCTTGTTCATAGATATCCACACAAGCTTTATTTGTAACAACCAAGAAATCAAATGAGCATCAGTAGAACAAATAAACAAACGTTGTGTGTCTATGCATGTAAATGAACTCACAGAGACTGTGACAGCAGGCGCAGATCTAAGCTAGATGGGAGGGGAAGTGGGCACAAGTCCCCATCCCTAACCCAGAACCTATCTTCAGTTGCTAACCACTCAAAAGGAAAATTTGGTTTTCTCCAATGGAGTTTGACGAGTAAACAAGACACACTTAAAGTCAGACCTCATATCCAGCAGTGGACGGCCAACACAAAACAATTCAATGGTATTTTTGGAGTTTTTTTTTTTTTTTCAATAAAGTTTTGTTTAAGTATTTTTTTCCTTTCAGGTCTTTTACTCATATATTATGGTTTCCAATTTTGTGTGTTTATGGGATTTCTGTGTGTGTATGTGTGTTTCCTGTGCTTTTTCTTTCGATTTTTTTCTGTTTGTTTATTTGTTTTGTCCTTTTCAAATTTGTTTGTTTTCATTTCACTTTGTTGTTTTATTTTTACTTTTTTCTTTTCTCTCTCTCTCTCTCTCTCTCTCTCTCTCTCTATCTATCTTTACCTGTTTGTTTTTAATGAGAGCAAGCAAATAAAAGGGTATATATGGGTTTGGATGAATGGAGACATGGGGAGGATATGGAAGGAGCTTAAGAAGGAAACACCTAATCAGAATATATTATATGAAAGAAATCTATTTTCAATAAATATCATAATAATGATACTCAGTAATTTTACAAGTAAGAAGCAGGGGTGGGGTTAGAGAGATGAAACATTCATTAGAGCATTTAGGCTTCTCAAAGAGGCAGAGGTAGGTAAATCATTGTGAGTTCAAGGTCAGCCTGGTGAACAAAGCAAGCCCAGTACAGCCAGGGCTACACAGAGAAACACTATGTCAAAAAAAAAAAAAAAAAGAAAGAAAAAACAGTCTCATTATCTGCTTTGATACCCTGCAGGGTAGAGCCAGATGCTGAGACTCACAGCCAAACTTTTGGCAGATTGCAGGGAATCTTATGAAAAAGTGGGGAGATAGAAAGACCTGGAGGGGAAGGAGTGCCACAAGGAGAGCAACAGAACCACAAAATCTGGGCACAGGGGTCTTTTCTGAGACTGATACTCCAACCAAGAAACATTCATGGAGATAACCTAGAACCCCTGGCCAGATGTAGCCCATGGCAGCTCAGTCTCCAAGTGTGTACCCCAGTAAGGGGAACAGGGGCTATCTCTGACATGAACTCAGTGGCTGGCTCTTTGATCATCTCCCCCTGAGAAGGGAACATCCTTACCAAGCCACAGAGGAAGACAATGCAGCCAGTCCTGATGAGACCTGATAGGCTAGAGTCTGATGGAAGGGAAGTAGGACCTCCCCTATCAGTGGACTTGGGGAGGGGCAGGGGAAGAGAAGAGGGAGAGAGGGATGAATTGGAAAGGAAAGAGAGAAGAGTCTACAGCTGGGATACAAAGTGAATAAACTGTGATTAATAAAAAATAAATTAATTTTTAAAACAAACAAACAAAATAAAATACACTCTCCCAGAAGACTCAGGTTTTGTCTTTACCACACAGATGGCCTCTTACAAGCACCCACGTGTCCCCTGTTACAGTGGTCACTGCCCTCTTTTGTCCTCCAAGGCTCCTGAACACATGGGTTGTCCTTAAACTCATTCAAGGACAACATCTTACATAACATAACATAAATCTTTTTTTAAAAAAATCAACAATTGACACACTTGACAGCATAAATGAATCACAAAAATAATTATACTGTATGGACTCCTCCCCCAAATAAAAGGGTCCTATGTGATCTCATTTACATAAGGCCCTAGAAAATGCCAATTGTGTTAACAACAGTGACTAAAGCTCAGTACTTACTGGGAACTGAGGAGAGGTAGGTAACCAAGCAAAGAGAGAGGTAAGGAAAGACAGGTGGGGGCTGAAAGTATCCTAGGTGGCAGGCTTACTTGCCCACTGTCTTGACTGAGGTTATGGTTTTATGATAGTAATTCATTCATCAAAACATGCCCATGTGTACACTTTAGGTATGCAATATTTGTTGTATGATAACTATGCCTCCATAAAACTTTCAGGAAAAGAATGAACCAGAGCAAGGCAGGGAGCAGGTGAGAGCTGCGACAATTATCCAACAACTGGCAAGACTGAAGATGACTGAAGTTATCCGCGGGGTAAAGGAGAGGGTTTACAGTAAGCCTGGAATAACCCTACTTGGAGGGTTCTTTCATACAGATACCTACACCTGTTGCTTGTCTACTTAATAACCACCAAATCAGATGCAATCATTCAAAGTCCTGTGGCTACGTGTGTAGTGTCTTCAGCAATAGAGGCAGAAGAACAGAGCCAAGAGTTACACTGATAGTCTATACTGTTTGGGGATTTTCTGTGTTTTACAACCATTCAAAAACAGGTCTCACTCACCTGGTATGGGAATTTCTGTTAACGTATGGGTCTTGTGGGGGGCTCTGTCAGTCCAACTGGCTCAACTTCCTGAAGGTTGTAAATATGTACATATATATATACACGTATACACCTACACTTAAATGTGGTGTGTGTAATTCGAGGTAAATATGCAAGTTGCCAAAAGTGGGAACCATTGAAACAGCCCTACCTAGCTGCAACACCTGTGGACCACACGAATGGCCAGCTTAGCAAGATATCCGCAAAGATGCAGTAGGTGGCACTCACAACTTGGTGGTCACTAACAGCTATCTAGTTAGACTTATGGCCCACCCGACAGGAAGGAGACCATGTCTGGCACTGAAAAGCTAAAGCTGGTAAAGTCATGGACTATAGAAAAGAATCTACTACCACCACTTTGCTAGACCAGCCTAAGTTCTTACTACACTCTAAATCTGATCCTCAGACACCTCTCAGCAAGGAAACCTCCCTTTACAGCAGAGAGAGACCATCACAGAAAGCCACAACTGGACACAATGCAGAGAGCAATGACTCATGAAGAACCCAGCCCCAATGGGGACAGCAACACCATACTTCCTGCATTATTGGTTCATGGAACATCACAGAAGAGGTGAGGAAAAGATTCTAAGAGCCAGAACACCAGGGAGTCTGCTGGGAAGCAGTCTATCCTAGAAATGGCTGCAAAAACAAAACTGAAACAATGACAGTATCAATGAACATGTTAACATGAAAGGCGATAAATTTCTCAGGGTCCTACCCCTAGACAAATAAATAAATAAATAAATAAATAGACTGCAGGCAGCAATGGACTGCTGGGAGGAGATCAGCCTCTCCCAGGAATGAGCCCTGTTACTGATTATCCAGTGCAGAATGATCAGCCCTGAAACCATGTACACACAAGCAACAAAAAGCAGACTCAGCACGTTATATTTATATATATTTGTATACATGTATACATGTATTCCTATGTACAGGTATATAAAAAATAATAAACAAAAAAAAGACTACCAACTTGAGAATGGGAGCAAGATATGGGAAGGATTGAAGGGACAGTGCCTGGAAGTGGCTTTGTGGAGAAGGAGAGATGAGAAGTGATCAAATTCTATTTCCGTTTAAAATGTATTTAAAAATAAATAAATTACCCATCAAGCAAAAGGTGAATTATAGGTAGACACATACAGAGTGAAGTGGGTAAAGGGAAGGCTGAAATACAATGAGTTGAATTTTGGAGATGACTTCTCTGGGTTTAATATCCTGACTTACTCTCAGCCATACCTTCAAACAATTGCTTCTTTTAATTGGATTTTACATTTGCTTTGAGTGAATTGTTATGTATTTTCACTTGATTCTCCCTCTCTCTGCTTTTCTCTGTTCTCCATGACTATTTAAATTTAGATCACAGAAAAGCAGAGCACAGGAAGGAGACGATGCATTGAAAGTTCAGACCTTTAATCAAAATTTCTTAAATCTGAATTTTTCCATGTACTGCATCACTTTTAAAACACTGGGGCTACACATGGTGATGGACACCTCTGATCCTAGCAGTCAGGAGACAGAGACAGAGACAGAAAAACCGTAAGTATTTAGTTAGCCTGGGATAGCTTAGTAAGACCCTATCTCAAAAAGAAAGAGAAAAGAAAAGAACATTTAGTTTAAGTCAGGCGTTTGTGAAACAATAGGGACAGGGGAAGACTTGGCCACCTCACTGAATCTACAGTCTTGTAAACAAACAAACAAAAAAAGTAAAAAATAGAACAATGGACAGTTTATAATATGATATGGTAATGAGCCTCTTATTTTGAAGTCTTTCCTCTTATATAAGAAAAAAATTCTGTGTCTTTTTTTAAAAGGTGGACATACCATTGAGGTAAGTTACAATGCATGGGTTTGGGACCAGCCTTTATGGGGCACACCCTTAATCCCAGCACACAGGAGGCAAAGAGATAGGAGACTCTACATGTTCAAAGCCAGCTTGGTCTACACAGTAAATCCCAGGACAGCCAGGGCTACGTAAAGAAACCGTATCTCAAAAGAAAAAAATGAACAAACACAAAACATGAGTTTTGTAATTTGTAATATTTACTAGTCTTTGTAATTTGGGAAGTTAGTACAATTAGTGAGGCCAAAGGTTTCATAATTACTGCAAGTGTACTAGTTTGTCAAGAAATGCATTTCTATGGGACAGAAAGATGCTACAGGTGCGTGCTTTATTGTAGAGGAGTGAACTTTTGTTCCTAGCACCCATGTCATAGGGACCACAACCACCTATAACTCCATCTCCAAAGGATCAGCATCTTTCCTTGCCACTGTGGGCAATGCACTCATGCACTAGTGTGCGTGTGCGTGCACACACACACACACACACATAATTGAAAATAAAAGAAAAAAGAGATTTACTTCTCAAGGCCATAACCTACACTTCTTACTAAAAAACCTCTTGTTCAAATTCATGATATTTATCCCAAGTGGACCAGAACAAGCAGTCACAAAATTGTGGAATTAAAGAGGTGGAAAGGGTCACAGAATCTTTAACGTCAAAAAACACCGCCAAGTGGGTATTCTTTTCATAACTCTTGTCCCAGGTAGCCATTGCTCCATAATTTCTGCTAAGCTTTAAGCCAATAAGGACAGAAACACCTGGTCTCATTCACCATTGTAAACCACCCCCTCCCAATAATATATTGTGACCATGTAACGTACTTGAATGAATGGGTGTCTGGGAACATGTGGGGGGTGCGCCACTTACATACAAGTGCCTGTCTTTGTGAAGAGCTACAGAGTTGAGAGGTCTGTTTGGACAGCAGCCAAAGGGTGCCTCCAGTGAGTAAAGGCTGCCTTCCAATAGAGGCTGCTCCTCTTCAGTGGGCAAGATAAACTTTGCTGTCTAAGTCCACAAGCCCCCAAACAAAATCGTCCCCAAGCGTTTTTGCTCTCTTTTTTATAACCAACTCTTTAGAAATGGTATCACCCTGGATGTAACATACTTCCCATGGAACCTAGCTATCCCACGAATAGAGTCCTTATATCAAAGTATCCATACATGCCTTTCAGCTGTTGGGAAGAGAAAATGTAGCCCCTTTCAGGAAACACCAGCTGGTAGCACCATCAGTCTTTCTTCTAGAAGGCTTGACTAATCTATTAAAAATCCTAAGAGTGGACAGGTTCAGAAGAAGTGTGACAGAATTCTCCACACACTTGAACCCATAATTAAATAGCTGAAGGTTTTCCTTTCTGCTTGAAGGCTAAGAAAAGATTCATTGGACCTGAAAGGTTCTGGGTCTCCCATAAGTGTAGTGATTTGAACTGAGACCTGAGTCTGAACGAAGAAGCAGTAATTCAGTAACACGAAATGGGGAAGAGTTTAATTGTGCTGGAGATTTTTTTCTACTTTTATGACATGTGGGATTGTGAACCCATTCACCTTAATGCTGGGTAATGAGGCCTATAAAACAAGTCATAAAAGTGCTTTGCAATGCTTTTGGAAAGTTTAATCTTATGGAACAATCTCATTATTCAAAGCATGTGTGCTTCTCCCAGAATCCTAGAAAGCGAGAGGTTCCTGAACATTTGAGAAGCAACGCCCTCCCTACCTTGATTAATGAACTGAAAAGGCAGAAGGCAGACTAGTTCTTAAGTTACTTCATATCTGTAGAACTGAAACACACACTTCTTTAGTGTCTTCAAGCTGAATTTAATTTTGAAATGGTCCAAAAAAATGTCTAAAAAGAGATATTGGTTTGAGATGGAAGTCTGAGACCAATAGTAATTTAAAAGAAAAACTTATTTTATGAAGTTACATTTCTCTTGCTTAAAAAAAATCCAGAGGAAAAATATTACCTTAGATGATCAAAATGTAAATTTAAGTAATTGAAGATGATAACATTCAAAGATAATAAGGTTGCCATACTTACTTCTTGTTAATTTGTGTTGATACAAATAGGAAGAACTGACCTAAAAAAATGTTTGTCAAAATTTAAATTTAAATTATGTATGCTTTTGAACTAAGAATAGTACCTTTATAACCAGAAAACATGTATATCTGAAATAAATGTCTGAAGAAGTTTCTTGCAGCTGTTTGTCACCATGTGACATTAGAAGAGATGGAATGACCACAGTTAGGATTAATCAATGAAATATTAGCCAACTACTTAAAAGCATAAATTAGATATTGGTAATAACGCTAGAAGGGTGTCCCTTTATTAGCATTTAACCAGAGGATGATATACAGAATATAGACTCTTTTTTGTAAAAACAAATAGCCGAAAGATCACTTCTGTGCAAGCATGGGAATTTTAATGTTGGTTCCTTCAGTACTGCACTGAGAAGTAACTTCAAGGAGGCTTCAGATTTCCACGGTCTATGTGAGTGTCCTCAAAAATCGCTCAACATAAAAGAAAAAGAACGTACTTCCTTATCCCACAACTTCAAGCAAAGTGAGTATTGCTTTCCCATCTACTTGTCAACAAACCACAGTACCTAAGCATGCCAGCATGAAAATTCTGAAGTCTCCTCATGACAGACAAGGGGGAAAAATGCTTTTCATATAATAAGAGTTCACAAAAATGATCCTCATCTAATATTTTAACTTCCTAAAATTGCCTTTAAATCTTAGAATTTAAGATTAAAAAAAAATTAAGCTTAAGTATTTAAAAACTTAAATGAATTTATACCACAACCTGTGAGGATTTTTGTTTTTTTCAGGTAAAATACTTGTTATAATTATGAAAATAATACAAACGTTAGTTCTTCTTTCATTGGTTTATTTGTTTAGTTAGTTTGTGACCTCTCCCATTGTTCTAAAACTCACTTAGACATTGTCTTCTCTATTAGAATAAGGAAGGATCAGAATGAGTCTTCAAGTCATTCAGCAAACACTATGATTTTTTTTCTGTGATCTTCAAAATTTATCTTCCTGCATTAGCCCAAGTTTACATAGCATATTTTTCATACAAAGCTCTTGTTCGCAAATATAAATACAAATGGAAATTTTTTAATAATTAATTTTCTAAAAACTAGAATAAACTCTTTGAAAACAATGGTGTTTCGTTCTTGTGTCTCTTTCTCCTTAGGCCCCAAAGTGTCTACCATGGAACAGGATTTTCTGGATGAGAATGTAACTTGGATAAACTGAGCTTCCGTTTTTCCCTGGAAATCAAGAGATATATGCACTAAAGTAACTTATGTATGCCATATCGAAATACCCTGTCACATTTGTTTATCTGGCTGTATCACCAAACGACTAAGCCTCAAGAAGGTGAGGATGCTACTTTTTATTTCATTACTTCCAGGATCCAGCAGAGTACTTGACAGGAAAAAAATTAAGTATTCATTGAGCGAATGAAAATATAAACAACTGGGCATGTATATAACCTTTTTAAGTAAGAGAATATAAAGTCGTTGACTGCTATTACACAGGTGGAAAACGTGGAGCCTGGTGAGGTCATTTTAAATATTTATACCACACTACTGCGCTTCTGTATTGTAACCAGACATTTAGGACATTTTCTGTAGACAATAAGGTCTCAAAAGATTGACAACCAGGTAACGTAAGAGTACTTACATAAATGATAGCCCGAACCCAGCATTTGTTATCGTAAAGTAGCAATTTCACATATAACTGGGTATTTTTTTCCACTTCTGGTGATTTCCAGTTTCTGAAAATACCTCACTCAGAAATAGGCGAGGCACAGCTGGTAAAGTCAGTGAATCACTGCTTTACCTGGTGACCACGTGTTACCTTGCCTTCAGTTTATACTTTGTAAGATGCACAGAGTCACTAATGGTATCGTTAACATTTCTTCTTTCCTAACATCTTAAATTTGTAGGAGTTGATTCTATTGCATTCCAGTAATTCTACTTCAAGTTTAAAAAAAAAAAAAAAGCAGCAATAACAAAAGCAGCACAGTCCTGCATTCTCCTGTCTGTAAGGACAGTTCACGTCTTGGTCTTCATTAGCACAAGATGTGACATTGTTGAGATTAACCAGCCCATCGTATACATTAATCAAATTAAACTGATACTTGACAGTCTGATTTTCTTCAGACTGCTTGGATAAATAATAAGCAGACAAAAATCACCATTGTCGCGGTTTACCCTCGTCAGCTTCCCCTTCCATTTGAAAATTAAATCGTTCCCAGTATGTTGCTTTTTCTATAACGCTCGGGGGTAAGAGCCTCGGTGGAGGGGGAAACGTGAGAAGAAATGAGCACGAGCAAGGAATCCCCACCACCTGCTGCTTCCTCGACTCCAAAACTCCAGCGATTTCCAGGGAAGAGAGAAATCTGGAGGGGAGGGGAAGAAGGTTGGTGAGAGCAAGAGGCGGGAGCTGGGAGAGGGAGGCAGGAGGAGGCGTGGCCGGCCTGGGGCCGGCGGGATAAATACTGAGCCCTGGGTGCGGGGTGCGGAGAACTCCGGAGGACGCCCGAGCGGAGCAGCACCGCGGACAGCGCCCAGCCGCGCCGCGCCCAGCCCAGCCGCGCAGCCTGCCGCCCCGAGGTTCGCGCTCCGCGCTCTCCGACGCTCGCCGCCGCACCATGGCCGAATCCCACCTGCAGTCGTCCCTCATCACAGCCTCACAGTTTTTCGAGATCTGGCTTCATTTCGACGCTGACGGTGATTATTTTCTTTTTATTTTTTAACCCTTTCAAGACCCGTTCCCATTCCTTCCTGCCCTTTTTGTCCACTGAGCCTCTGCATCCCAACCATCCTTTTTTCTGTCCCTTTCTTCTTCTATCATCCTGCCTAATACTGTCTTCCCCCTGGCTGCAGACCCATCAGCCTGGAAGTTTGCATTGCGAGTAGGGCATCCCCACGCTGTACGCGGTCTCCTTTCTAGGAACGGTAACGGTAGGACAGAAGCAAAGATTGAGAAACCCTGTTCCCCAAAAGTTTCAAAGACCCTTCCCAGCACACCTAGTCTCCTTTGCCCTCGGTGCTGTTGAAGTTCGACACCTCCCAAGGAGAGAGCTGTATCCCATTGCTGATTAGTCGGTACTCGGGCTACATAGTTCCCAGGACCACTGTCCTAGAAAGAACAGAGAAGAAACTTAGAAAGAGACATCTGACACCTGGGTGCCTCTTTGTCTTTGCAGGAAGTGGTTACCTGGAAGGAAAGGAGCTGCAGAACCTGATCCAGGAGCTTCTGCAGGCGCGAAAGAAGGCTGGATTGGTAGGCTTGGGCCTGTGCCGGACCCTTCAGTCCTCGAACATGCTTGTTCTTGTGTTTCATGGGGGAAAGTAAATGCTTACTTACTAGGAAAGGCAAGAAAGAACATCTTTCCAAATTGCGTCAGGAGAAAAAGTGTGTGCGTGATGTGTGTGTGTGCGGAGGGGTGGGTGGATGTCCTAAAGAGAAAATTCCTATTGTTTTAAATTGAACATATATATTCTATACCTTTCCCTATTAGGTCTTAAATGAAACGTCCACGTGCGAGACCCTTCCTCAGACCCCCACCTCTACCCCTGAGTTGGTTGGGTGATTCCTAACTTCTCTTTTCTAGAGGATAGGTTAGGGGTAGAAATAACATTTCTGCCCCTTGGTGGCCAGGAGCAGATCTGCAGATTCTAAAGCCAATTTTTGCTGCGATGTCAATGTGGTGGGGGGATGGAGATGAGAAAAGAGCTTGCCTTAATATCCCTGAGAAAAGATAACCAACTTGTAACTTAAGTATGAGTGAAAATTTAGCAAGAAACGTTTTTCCTTTTTGTTGAAGAGAAACCCAAAAATTTAAGAAAGCAATAAGAAAAAGTATTTTAAGAATTTCATGTATTATAGAAAGAAAAATTTCTGATGAGAAACTATTAGTGATAATTTATAAATAAGCTATGGTTTTTACTTAACCCATTGGATAAATAAATCATAACCATTGATTATAAATTAGTTCCTTTGGGCCAAATTTATTTGTTGGGAAAAGATGATGTCAACATAAAAATAAAAGGTACTCAGCCAGCTCTTAAACATGTGAGATGTTTTTATAAAGAATAGGTTGAGAATTTTACAGTTCTGTTGGCATTTACGTAAGCCTTCCTTTCAGGAAGCAGTGCCGGATTTGGAGTAGTTGAATGTTAATAGTCTTTGACCTTTTGAACTACGATTACAAAGAAATGTTTACATAAAGATGATATATATACTATCTCTAGATATTATATAGCTAGCATGCCACCTTTTCTAGTGCTGTGTGTCTGATGTATTAATAGAACTGTTGGGTTTTTTGTTTTTGTTTTTTTTTTGCTTTTGCTGTTGTTCTGTCTATGATGAAATTTTTATAGCAGGTATTCCAATGAAAATACCTGCTATAAAACATATTAAAATATTAACATATTAAAAAATAATATATTAAAAATAATCCCAGAATGCTATAAAAGCTCTCTGATGATTACAGACAGACTATCAAGTTGCTAAAATCATGCCAAACTGACTTTAAACCAGAACGTACTCTGGGGATTCTTTTACCCAGATTTAATATAGTGAATCTAAAAGTGCAATAGAATGAGATCAAATAAAAATGTCTTCTATGAACTTTACCCTGTTTTTCCCTTATGCATTACCATGCAAAAAAAATTCCTGTAATGCTGTCACTACAGTTTAATGTATCTTCAGCTGATAAAACAAAATAAAATTTTTCTTCACTTAAAATATATTAAATGTATGTAGAATGTCTTATTTTTCATAAAAATTATAATTACAACCTTGGATGGTGCCCCTAACAGCTAACTGATCATGTTTTAATCTTCCAGAAGAAACTTTGCTATTGATATTTAGTTCCATTCAATAAATACAAATATTCAGAGATCTGTATTTTTCAGATATTTTTCCTTGTCTCCTTTTAATACTTTCATTTTTTGGTTTTTTTTTAATTAATAAAGAATTTAAAAAAAAAGATTTAAACAAAGTTCAGGCAAAAGTTACGCAATTAGAGCTTATTTATTTTTTCTGCTGCCGAGAATCTAATTTTGGTTCATGAGAAGACCTAATTAGACTATCCTTTGATAAAATTAATCTTTCAAACAGTATGTGGTCATATCAAATTGCTCATTACTTTGCTTGATACCTGAGTATCTTTTCTGGATTACATAATAGGCTTTGGTTAGATGACTAAACATCTAAATTAAGATCTAGAGTAAGAGTTCATATATCTATTAGGCACATTTCACTTAAACTAGTGATCTACTGCCATCAGCCTTCTGTGTATTTCTTCTCTTTCAAAAGCACACCTGATAGACCAGACTTTCATTCCCTGACTTGGGAGGACGGGGAGGAACATTTCTTGGGCTCCTCACATTAATAATGTGAATTTTTTCACATTTTTGCCAAGCGAATATGATATTCCAGTGCACTATTTCCTAAAACAGTATCCTTTTGCACTAAACAATGTCTCATTATTACATTTACCCACATCTTCATAAATCTGCAATTGATGATGAGTTCAACAACCCAGAGACTTGGCAAGGTAAATATCAAGTCTGCTACTCGACTTGTAGCATCACATAATTTTTATATTTAAAAAGCAAGACTTTTTGTTCACTTAAAAATACACGTGAAAAGTCTGGTGCTGATATTCCCATGCTTGAGACCTTTGAGCTACACACTTTCATTTTCTTATAATTGTTTCTGTAACAAACTTTAGTAAACATAAACTGAAAATTACCCATAGTAAAAGGGTTCTTTTAGGACCACAGTATAAGTAAATTAATTTTTTGCCACTTTCTATCTTAGTTCTGTTATATATGTGCAATGACTTCAGCAGGGTAAACGCTGGCATTCATACTTTAGAGTTTCAGCGTGGCCCACACATTGTATTAGACCAGCTCTCTGTCCCTACAGTAAACTTTTGTGGCCGCCACTGCCATCTTGTTCATTATGATAGAACTTGAGCTTTTAGCTTCCTTTCCTAAGGAGGTAGACTAGAATATCAGTAAGACTGACCTATTTTAAATAGACCAGTTCATGTAACAGGGATATTTTAAGTGGGATTTGTTTGAGACCCACTTAAAATAGCTTACAGTTAATGACTATCTAATATGTTAATATGCAATGTGACTATAAAAAGGAATAACTAACTATATTGAAGGTGAAGAAAGTCAAATGAGAAGATAGCATTTACTTAGTCACTTCAAAGCACTATTTATTATACAAAATACATGGGAAAATATTATCTTGAAGAAAATGGAAGCAAGGGAAACTTGGAAAATTGTTTCTTACATTCCTAGGAGAGGCAAATATCAGACACATTTAATTGGTGGCCTAAAATACAGGCTTCGGTATTGTCATTTCCTAGTGAAAACGCAAATTTGTCAAGCCATTTTCTCCTCTCACACTTTTCTCCCAACATTCAATTTTCTAATTTTATTTAGTGAGCAGAGCACGCACCTGTTTCGAGCCACATTCACTGTTTACAAATGGGGCTACTCTTTTATATACTTTTTATACTTTTATATCCTACCTCCCATAGATAAGACGTTATATAGAAAAGGAAATATTATATGACAAAACTATATAGCAAAATTAAATACACTTCCACAAAGCAAACAGTTTAAAAGTATATTAACAGCTATATTTCAGTTTTTTCATTTTTCTTTGCAGTAATTTATCAACATCATTCAAAAAGACTGTCTTTTTTTTCCCACAAACATCTTACCTGATTTTTTATAATTTTAGGAATTATCACCTGAGATGAAAACCTTCGTGGATCAGTATGGGCAGAGAGAGGATGGAAAAATAGGAATCGTAGAGGTAAGGAACCCATGCATTTGTCTGATTTAATGAATGAACATCAGCTTTGAAATTTATCAAGTCATCTCCAGTCAAGCATAACCCATTCATAGAGGCCATTCCCTGCCAGTAATATAGCGTCTTTTCTTTTGACACATCAAATCAAAAATGGTAGAAACTTAAAAGAGACTGAAGAGTTTAATGCAGTCCACATCCCAATATGCAGACTGAAAAGTGAGAGAGAAGTCTTTCTCACATTCGTGCTCACTGACATAGTGGACCAAGCAAGTCCCAACTTCGAGTGAGCATATTCCACACTCTCAATGGTATGGTGTCCAAGTACCCACTTAACTGTTAACATATTACACTGTTATTTTTAACAGTGTAAACTTCTCTGTGGGTCTTGAAATCAAATATGTTCAGTCCTATGAAGATGTCATGGCAAAACCCTGCATCCTGGTTTCTGAAATTTTATTTCAGATTGAGAGATGGCCCTAGCAAAGTCCTGCAATGACTAAACACTTCACAGCATTGTATAGGTACACATTTTTGAATCTCAAAAAGTTAAAACCATCAGTGTTGAATCTTGCTTTTTGACAAAGACTTTTTCTCTTAAAGACATCTTATTATGCCTATAATTCAGCAAGGAAATAAAACCAATTATGCATCCATCTCTATATTCAATTTGCAAAATAGTTGCTGCTTCCATAATTCCTACAGTGATATCTAAGCTGTGTTTTAAAAAATAACTATTAAAAAACTGGGTAGAAAACTATCTATAAAAATTAATAAACTCATATATTTTAAAATATGACAAATCATAATTATGTTCATAAAACATTCTCAGGCTCTTCAGTTGTGAACTGCAGCAGCTTTCAAAAGTTAGTTATAATTTACTTTTTATTCAGAGACTTAACCTGGTTTTCAAATAAAAGATCTTATTAGGACACTTGTAGGACCAGCATGAAATATACATATTTTTAAACACCCTACTACAAATAGAGTGAAGGGAGGACATACTATTATTATCTTTGTAATTAAAATTTCTCCCTGGAGCATACACTTTCTCCTTTTGCCTGTGTGCAACTCATTACTGTATAAATAGATAATAGTTATTGAATTTAAAGTTGAAATAGAGGCTGACTAATCAAGACAAGAATAATAAAATTATGTTTCTGAAAATAAGTAAAATGAGATAAATAATTACTCAAAACTAATTTGAAAATCTATTATAAATGATTTTCTACACTGGCTCCTTCACAGTTTGGGCTACTTTATAATTCTAGGTGAAGGAACATCATCATCTTGTATTTAGCCTTTCACTTTGAAGCACTCCAGTGGACTCAATTATTTATTATGTCACTTATTTGGTGATATGAGGCTATGTAGTTAAAGCATGGAGTTTATTCACAAAGTGTTAAATTTTTAAATAGGTGAAGTTGATTAACCGAGATTATGCTCTGTGAGATAGAGTCTAACCATTCTGGACTTCTCATTAGAACTTTAATGTCAATGAGAAGCTGGCACCCAGAAAACTCACTGTCTTAACATACGATGAAACACAAGTTTAAGATAAGACTATTATGGGGACAAAAAGGGGCTTTTTCTATGAGTAAAGAGAAATAGAAGTAAAAGAAGATGGATAAGTGAGAACAGCGTAGCTTAGTGAGACTGTGTTCTGTATAGCTGTGAGCACTCATGACAGTTATTAGCCACGATTTTGAAGAATGTAGCGGAAAGAAATTCTCCAAAAATGGGAGATGAGGAAGAAGACTACTGTAATGGTTCATAAGGCGTGTCCAGGGTAGCCACGTAAGAGCCGAGAGAAGGTAAGTCCAGATGTATCCCTGGGAAAAAATAGGAAAATGTTACAGGAAACATACAGAAGACAGGGAGACGGTGTGAAATGAGTGAACTCACAGTTCACCCTCTGGTGATAATAATCAGCAGAAGGTTGTGCTCCATGAAGCTCATTCTGTGTCTAATTTGATGTGTGGTATTACTTGCTCAGGAGTGCTGCATAGAGTGAGGCACTCCAACATAAAAAGCCGAGCTAGCTATAAAAAAAAGCACAAAACCCCATGTTTCCCAAATATATTTCCAATAGTATATTTCAATTTTAATATACATATGTAAGACACATATATGTTACTTAGTTTTCAATGTTCTGAGCTGATACAGTGCACTAACAGTTTCCAAAACATCCATTTTTACCTAAACATGTTAAAAAGAAAGAAATGTTGATATGCCTAACATTCTAAATTTGGCAATGTGATCACTTTAATAAATTTTAAAATTCACATGAAGATGGTCCAGTAATAACAAGACTGTTAATATAAATTCAAAAGTGGAGCATTGAAAATCTGAGATAATTTAACGAATGCCACGGCAGTCAGAAATGTTCTAAATTTATTCAGACTAATAAAGCTCTGTTGTAAAGAAGGTCCATTAAAATAATTAAGTAGGAAAACTAAATGATTTAGCAAGTCATGGAGTTCTTTTCTCTAGGTCTCACATGAAGTACACATAGATATTTCCTTCTGCTAGACATCAGACCTTTAAGCCTTCCCTCCGTCCCCTTGCGCAATGTGTGGGAGCCTATCAGCTTCTCTGGCCCTAGTGTTTCTACCTGTCCAGGCCACTGCATACACTGAAAAAGAAAAGATCTATAAGCTATTTTAACCTAAAAACTGTTACAACTATCAGAGAGAAGGGGATGCTTCTCCGGCCATTTCCTTCTCTCTTCCAAGGTGGGGTCTAAGTATATACGCTCGCCAAAATGAAAGCTATTTTTCTTGGCAGACTACATACTTTAGAATTGGGGAAACATACTAATGGTAAAATGAGGTGTGAATATTTGTTTGGGTGGACTTTTTAAGTGATTAACTAGAAACACTCTTTTTGAGAAATGGGTGCTTGCTGATGGAGAGGGATAAAGGCCTCCAAATCGAAAATGTTAGACCATCTGACTTTAGAACTTCCTCAAACTGCATGTCATAACGTGTAGCAAAGATAGTCTCAGAGCACTGTCAAGACAGTGGGCAAGTAAGCCTGCCACCTAGGATACTTTCAGCCCCCACCTGTCTCTGGATTTACTTCTCATTGGTGGGAAAGATGCTCCTTGGCTTCTTCTCAAATGTGAAAACAAATCCTTGTCTAGCATACTCAACAAGGGTGATGCTGCCTTAGACGAGATGAATTCTGCTCTTCTGCTATCGTGTCTGTCTCAGCTATTTGTCTATGAAGTACCCCCACCATGGGTACTCTTCCATATGGCATTTTGCTCTATTTTTGTACTTACGTCTTGTGTAGAAATTGTTGAGGAAAAAGTTTTTTTAATCACCTGTCTTCCTGTAAGAGTCTTACTAAGGGTGACTATGAATCACCAGCAATTAACTTAGTGGCTTCAGCAGCCAGACAAGGCATGACTACTATCTCACCCTTCTCTAGAGCTTGTGGTAGGAGCTCTGTATCATGCTAGGGAAAGAAGGAAGATGACAAAGAATACAAGAGAAAATCCTGCTGTAGTTGAGTTCCCTGGAAGCAAAGCTGAGTGGAAACAGTGCAAAGAGAATAGCTAGGAATCACTTGGGCATCACTTCCTGTAGAAGGAGAATAAAGGAAGCAGGCCTGGGCCCTGAGGGATGCGGGGCCCTCAAAGCTTTAATGGAGAGTTCCTCTGTAATGAGCTCTGAAGTGGGGGTGCCACTTCAGAGATTTCCCAAGTGTTGAATAAAAGGGTAGGGCTTTTATACTCTTATGTGAATTAACCATGAGATACGGCCTCCTCGGAGCTGCAGATGTCTTCAGCTCAGACGTTTCCTCAATGAACAGCTGAGTTGCTCAGTAATACTCTGGCACTAGAAGCAGCTCAGGGCAGCATCTCCCAAAATCCACACCAGCTCCTATCCACAGCCCAGTAATAAACTGAATTATGTCCAAGGGAACTTTACTTCCATAGGTTTACTGATGACTCTAGGCAAAGTGACCATCATTCATTACATCAGTAAAATATTTATTAATGAAGCTGCTAGGCAAAGAAATAGTAGAAAAAATGCAGATGGTATCCTCACAGGTACCATTGACACATCCGAGACCGTGTCTGAACTGTTACAGATGGAGAATTTCCACATCCAAGCCTGAAGTTTGAATAATGATTTATATGCATTGACAAAAGAACCAACAGAAAACACAGGAGCACCGCATTTTAACATTACCTTGAAAGGGAAGTCTTCCTACTCAACCCAGGCACATGTCATAGATACACATGCATTGTGTTTTAAATGGCTATTCTGTCTTACAATGATATTTTATACGAGTAAAATTTATTTTTAAATAAGATAGTACTATAGAGAGTAACAACAGTTTAATGAGATTTTAATAAATGCATATAGATACTTTTATAGTTAATATCAAAACAGCACACACAAGGAAATATACAGCTATACTATCCATAAAGAACAGCAGGCATGGTAGTGAATGCCTTTAATCCCAGCACTCTGGAGGCAGAGGAAAGTGGATCTCTGCTACAGAGTGGATTCCAGAACAGCCAGGGCTACACAAAGAGTCTTGTCGCAAAGAAAAAAAAAAAAAAAAAAGAAAAAGGAGATGGAGGAGGAAGAAAAGAAGGAAAGGAAGAAAGAAAGAAAGAAAGAAAGAAAGAAAGAAAGAAAGAAAGAAAGAAAGAAAGAAAGAAAGAAGAGAAAAAAGACAAGGAAGTAAAAAAGAAGAAGAGGAGGAAGAGAAAGAAGAGTAAGGAAGAAGAAAATTCTGATCTTTATGTAAGTTACATAAACTTTACAAAACGAAGATGGATAAATTTTCCTAATCATTACTACGTAGTGCATTCTTTCACTTTTTCTATGTTTAAATAGTTGGTATAGTTTTAAGAGAAATTACTATTTTTTTACTTTAAGGCAACATATAGTTTATACAATTCAAGTAATATATAAAATGATATTATTAAAGGTTGACTAGCATGTCAGCAGAAACTATTTCTAATTTAAAATATATATGTGTGAGTGTGTGTGTGTGTGTGTATATATATATATATATATATATATATATATATATATATATCAAAAGAAAATCCCAAGCATGTATCCTAGGCACCTGATATACTGGGCTCCATTGACTCTGGATAGGCATATGATGCAAACAAGAAACACTGTCTAAGCTTTTGAAATGGCCTGGGAAAGAACTTCTCAAAGTATTAAAAATTACGTACTAGTAAGAGTTGAGATTGTCTATTTCCAATTTCCTAAATGAGTGCTTATGTAAATCCCAGTTGTGACGTAACATGAACAGACTTCCCGCATCACACAAGAAACGTGTAAACTTACCATCAAGTTCCATTTGGGCCACTTGTCTTGTCACTGACCTATGTCTTCATTCTTTAAGACCTAGGGTTTCTATTTTATTACTTCTTTGTCCTCACTGCTCTCCTGGATAAATCTTTCCCTTCTCCTCAAATCCTCTGAAGTCCTAAAAGAAGCATTCTCCAGAACATCTTCAGTATTCTACATCAGGCTTGAGGAGCGTGGTTGTTTCTCCTCTCCTTGAAAACTCTCTCTGTGTCTGCAGTTGTCCCTCTCTTTCCTCTTTCCCCTTTGCTTCCGTGGAGCCCTGCTTTCTGGGCCTAACTCAGGCTTCTTCAATACTGAAAATCACGTATAGCAGCTTTCCCCAAGTGGCCCACATACAGATGTAGAGGAAAGAAAAGCTAATACAAAAATAAAAATTAAAAAAGAGTTCTAGATTTCAGTGAGTGGAAAGAGGCACAGCTTATCAGAGCAATCACCAACAAATGCTTCATTTGCATTCCAAGAGTAAAGGAATAACCAACTCCTCCTCCTCCAGTCATCAAGAAGCTGAGGAATTAAGTTTATTAACGATCATAAAATTTAACTGGGTTTCAGAGTCTGCAAGTCACCAGATCACATCATTCAACGAGTGTCTCAGCATCATCAGCTCAAAAGTTTGGGCTTTGATTATTTTGAACTATATTATTTCGGAGGAGCAGAATTTTATGGGTAAAGAAGTCAGCTATACAGACAAGACCTGAAGGTAGTATTAAGATACCTGAAAAAATAATACAATATTATACATTATAGATATACAATCCATAATTTCACACTGCAGGTATAATTATGGACCAAAATGTGATCTAATTTCTAAAATTACTGGCAAGTCCTAGAGCACTATTCTTACCTTTCGGATGCGTTATCATCTGCACACACTGATGGCCTTTGATTCTACTTAAGATATTTTCTGACTGGGTCGTACCAAATTTTCTAAGAAGATATATTTATATTGATTTTCACCTTACTCTGACCCCATATATAAAGACTATGAACAGAATTGTAATTCGAGCCATTTTTCAGAGATCTAAAACCAAAATGATTTTAAGAACAGATATGCAACTGTAAGGAAGACGAGGCTGCTTGCACAGAAGGTGAACTGATGCTGTACATTAAACCTCAAGCCCTAATGGGCCTAAGAGGTTGGGATTTTTTTTTAAGAGAGCATGATAATCTTTCCTGCGCTTTACTGGAATGTTTCTGACATCTCCTGCCCTTGACGTTAATTTCAACCGCAACCTCTTAAACTGGGGGGGAGTGACTCACATGGGATCACAAACAACTTGACAACAGTAAAAGTTTTCTGCACGCACAAGGATCAAATGTTAATTCAGAATTAAAGGTGTAATGAACCCAGGATGTTCCTGGCAGCCCTTGGCCTTGCGTAACTTCCCCGAATGCTTAGTGCTGAACGCTTGGTCACCGGGCACTGCGCATGCTCCATGCCATGCAAAGCCAGGAAGCACCACCCTGAACTCCCAGCTAAGACTACTGTTATGTACTGTGAACTACAGTCTTTTCACTGTTCACGTCAAGTTTTCTGCTCTTCAAGAAGCATGGTAGCTTAATTATAGGTAACAAAGAGTTCTAATATTTTCCCACCGTCATTCCCCAGCATGCCTCAAATTATTTTACCTCTGTATTGTATTACAGTGTTTGATTTTAAAATGTTCCGTTAGAGTTGTTGAATTGAGTTTCACAAAAAAAAAAAAAAAATGTTGAATTAATTCTGGCTTGGGGTTAGGTCAGAATTTTCAACAATTTCTGTAATGGTGCAAAAATATAATTGGGACATTTTATACTACATATTTATACGAAATATTGTTCACGGCAATGACAATTCTACTGTGCTTCAGGGAATTGCCACAGATAATTCAATTCTACAGGACTGAAGATATTCTGCATCCTGCTGTAGCAAACATCCAGCCAAGATTTAATCTTTGTGTAAAAACAATTTAAGTTCATCTTCAGTAAGTGGTAAAATTATACTAAATAATTATTTTAAACTAAATCGTTACAGTTTATTATCAGTAACTGTTTTGTTTGAATATCTATAGTATGCATGCCTGGGGTCACTTAAAGCTTTTTCAGGAGAAAAGGGGCTATGAGTGGGATCTAGACAGATTTAAAGCATATGTGTAAAGGATAAAGGCTGTGTCTGTACTTCAGGGAATCCAACCACTGCTGAAACTTAGTCAAATGTGTATGTGAAGATTCATTCTTTAATGGTGAAGAGTCAGCCACCACAACAGCACATATATTGAGCATGGGATGTTCATTTCTCCTTCACCTCTTTTTTTCTAGTGGTTGAAGATGCTGAGGGCCGGTGCAGCTGGGGAAGTGGCCAGGGACCACAGCTCATTAGCAGCAAAGCCAGAAATAGAAGTCACATCAGCAGTGGAGCCATCAATCCAGCTCCCTCCTTCTCCACAAGCAGTAGATTATACTGGTCTTAAAATGGGATCTGTGTCTCTTTATTCCTCAAGAGAGAGAGGGGGAAAGGGAGAGAGAAGGAGAAGGGGGAAGAGGTGCTGAAATTATGGAGTGAAATCTAAGAGAAAATGCCCCAAAGTCAAACAGTGAAGATCAAAAATTAACCTGAGCCCTGGATTCAAGCAGCAGAAGCCCTCTCAGCAGAGACTGCAATTTAAGAGTGTTGTTACTGTCCAGTGTCCCCTGCTTACAGGGATGTGTCTTTCTGCCTCTTTCTACTGCTTTATGGTTGTCATTGGTCCATCTCCATTGTGTTTCTCTCCAAAATGAGACATAAATATTTTTCTTCCTTTCATCTACACGCATGCGCCTCACAATTTATTTCAGATGAACTTTATAGCCATGTTATGTGCTATCCCATGCACTCCAAAAGAACCGAGACCTGACCGGAGGCACAGAGCTTATGCAGCATGCATCTGCATGTATGCACAGAAGATAAAAAGTGGTCCACCACAGCCACCTTTTCTGCTAGACAGCCAGATTCTTGGGGGCATAGGTATTGGAATGTGCCTCAGTATTTTGCAGAAGCAACGTACCAAAAAGGGAAAGGGAACTGTGTTTGTCCTCTCCTGCTCTACTAGTCAGCTGACATTTATCTGCTCCTACTTTCTCAGTCAACACAGAGCATGCTGAAGCAAAACTGAAGCAGCAGGTGATGGCATGGGCCTCTTTCCAGGCTCCTCATCTCTGCTCTTCCATCTTTTCCAGTTGGCTCATGTCTTACCCACAGAAGAAAATTTCCTGCTGCTCTTTCGATGCCAGCAACTGAAGTCCTGTGAGGAATTCATGAAGGTAAAAAAATCACCCTCCCTGTAAGAAAGGTGCTAGAAGGCACAGAGATTGTTAGGGTTTATTGACTTATTTATTTCTTACAGACTTGGAGAAAGTATGATACTGACCACAGTGGCTTCATAGAAACTGAGGAGCTTAAGGTGAGTGAATCACAGCAAAGACTAAGCTTCTTCCATGTGCAATCATGAGCTGCTGAGGGACTCGCAGCTTTTTTAAAAACCTCCCACAAAAGAAACTTATGTTGAGCAGTGGCACATTTGCGCCCACTCTTCACATCATTAACGAAACACCAGATCGAAAGACAGACTTCAAGTGCTTCTCGAGGTTCTGCTCATCCGTGTAAGAAATTAGCATCTTCTGTGGTGCACCTGAGTTGTTACATAAGGTAGATGGATGATAGTCATACATACACAGATAGTTGTAGCTAACGATGCCAGCTAAGTAGGCTACCACTCTCCATTGAAATTTGAACTTTTATTTTTATAAATTGAATGCATAAATAGATCTCTTCTAAAAAAAATGACAGAGATGTGTTGTACCTTATGAATATTTATTTCATCCTTGCATATATTATATGAGATAAGCATTACCCTTATGTGACAAAAAGCCTACAAAAGTTAAGAACCCTACTGAAGGCCATGCAGTAATAAACACTGGGCTGTAATGTTTAATACCAGACTCCTCCATTTCGAAGACCTAAGACACAGCATACAACCTGCTGCCTCGGAACAACATATATTCAAATTGCAGAAAAAAATAAAATTTTGAAAATAAATCTGTCAGTTTGAATCTCACAGAAGTGATGGAGAGGTCACATGGAAGAGGGACATATGGAAAAGAAACCTGAATCAATTATAATGTCGGGACAAATCTTCAGGTTACTTTTCATCCTTAAAGCAGACACCCACTGGCAAGTCTGACAGCTTGAGTTTGGTTTCCTGGGCCCCACATGGTGCGAGGAGAATTATTCTCTTCTCTGCACATACATGCCTTAGCACCTGTGCACCTTCACACCAATACATACACATACACACAAAAACTTCAATCTTTAGATGGGAAGCAACTTAATATTTACTGGGTATCTGAAATATGTGCCCTCTGTGTCACAGATACAGTACTGCATTTGAAATGCATCTCAGCTTTTATTCTTCAGTAAATTCGCAAGGCAATTTGCTATGACTCCCAATATATGGAGAGACAGAAGTTCAGAATGGCTGGGGAACTTTTTCAGACTTAGGGAGCTGCCTAGGCTTGGCCCTAGAGTGTCTGCTGATAGCAATAACACGGATTTTTTTCCTACAGTACTGTATGCCTCAAGTTTCACTCACTGTGAGCTGTTTCTGCTGCTATGTGGGAAAATGGGTGCATCGCTTTCTTGATCACACTTCAACGTGGTTTAAGGATAGATTTTAGAGAATGGACTGGCACCATGAGGTTGCTGCAACAGACTCAACTGCAGCCTCTTTAAAATGCCGATACTTTAGCTGGGCACGGTAGCACGTGCCTATAACCCCAGCATCCCTGTAATCAGGGATGCAGAGGCAGGCAGATCTCTGTGAGGGTGAGGCCAGCCTGGTCCAAACGAGTCCAGGACAGCCAGGGCTACACAGGGAAACCCTGTCATAAACAAACAAACAAAAAGTGCCAATAGAAAGTTCCTGAAAATCTCTTTTAGAAAGACACTGCTCTGCAACTAAATTCCACAAGGCGACAGGGAAGCCATTGTAGGTTTATTCTTTTAGACTAAAAGAACTATTTATAAAAAAAAAAAAAAAAAAACCTTAATCACAGTACCCAGTTCGCTTCAATACTGACCTCAAAATATTCTCAAAATCTGTTCCTTTGTTCTAAATTTTATTCTCAGAAAAGAACTCTAAAGAGAAGTCCTTCTCCCTAAGAATTTTAAGGATACGTTGGCATTCTTTCTTAATGGGTCCTTCAAAAAAAGCTAATTTTAAGGAAAGAAAGCTAATTTTAAGATCTATAACAGAGTAAAAAATCACTTCTCGGATATGACTTTGAATCCTAGTGTCCCAAGGTTTCTTCAAGGCTATTTTTGTGACCACCATTTCAGTGTCTGATGAGGCTTTTTAACCCAATTAATCTCTGACAGAAAAAAAAAAAAAACTCAGAAGGCTCAAAAATAAAACTCACCCCCACCAGATAACTTTGAATTTTCTATGCTTCACTTTGGACCTGAAGCAGAATGTTCAAGGCGAAAATAAATGTGTCAGACCAAGAAACGGCCCTTCCTTGAAGAAAGTGGAGTCAGCCCAGCAGAGCTCGTTCTCCTTAACGAGGGAGAGGGAGTGCTATCAAATCCAAAGAAATGGCCCTCCAGGACTCTCTGGGCACAGGTCTGCCCAGTTTCCATAGCTGCTTTAATTCACTTTCTGAGGAAATGAAAGAGTTGCAAATGAACATCAGTGGAGAAAATGAGAGGCAATTACATCCCTGAGAACTCACGCTGACGTTTATACGGCCAGCCTTTGTAAAGCTTTTATTTCATTCTATCTCTGTGAAACAAAAATTAAACTTGTTCCCAAGTTCCAGCTGTTGAGTTAATAATCATCGTTTTCACCCTTCCCACATTAATCTCTGTTTTAATATGATTCATATGTCCCTCAAGGATTTGCTGTTACCAACTGTTGCAGTCTGTACAGTCAGCTGAAGCATTTGAACAAAGACTCTGTGGATCCTATGATGCCTAAAGCTAACCACCAGGCCATCTGGAGAAAAGGCTTCTCGTTATCTGCAAACTAATAGGAAAATGGGGGGGGGGCGGAAAATGCATATTTAAAATGCATGGAGGTATATTTCCATCCAGCTTGCTGAACATTTTTTCACACAGGTTAGAGAGGTACAGACCCTTATGGGTCTAACACGAAGGTCATATAAACACAGGTGAAGAGAAGCATCCATTGAGCTGATGGTTTAAGTTTTAATTCAAATCCTCTTACATTTCACAGTCCACATCCTCCTTCATTTGCCACTGTAAATGAAGAGCACAACACAACTCTGACTGGGACAAACTGGGTCTTGATTAAGAGCCAGGTACTATGCCTGTTGCAGGTAGTTTCATTCCGAGATGGCACAAGGACCACCTGGCTTCCTTGTGTTGGTTTTACCTCCTCCTCACTTGGTTTTACCGTAGAGGTTTCCTTTGCATTCGTGCAGGCATACTCTGTTGGAAACTACATGTTATCAATGAGATGAGATTTTTCTGAGTGTTCTCTTTCTCAACAGAACTTTCTGAAGGACCTCCTAGAGAAAGCAAACAAGACTGTGGATGATACAAAGCTAGCTGAGTACACGGACCTCATGGTAAGACTAAGCGAGCAAAGGTTTAGCCAAGAGAGCACTAAACGTGTTGCCAGTGTTTCCGCTAAGTGTCAAGGCTGCCTAGGACTGAATAAATAAATCACAGCTTGCATGCCACATAACCACAGATAAATCACCGACATCACATCTCCCTCTCCGAAGATGACTTTTATTTAAAGGCCACAGTAATAGCATAACTAATTTATACAGCCTATACATGTTATATTTATACGGAGTTTAAGTCACAGCACCCTTTGCTCACAGAAATTCTCAACTTATTTTTATCATAGTTTAGAAAAATCATAGACTTTTCTAGAGAGTAAGGAGAATTGCTGGATACTTTATTCATTAATTACTGAAAATGAGTTTCTTTTCCGTTGATTTTTTTTTATTATTTTGATTATCGTATCAGTGCTATGAATGAGATGATTCAAACATCCCTTAAAACTGATGTTTTGGTAATCATATAAGCACGATTTTTTATCAAATATGAACAATATAGCCACAAAACTTCTTTAAACAGAGATGCGTAATGGAAATAAATTAATGGAATTCTAGACAAAATAAACATTCATCAATCTACTTGTCTCAAGTAGGTAGTTTATTTGTCTTGATTTACCTTAGAATCAACATTTCAAAACAATATATATGTTTATGTTTCCAAATAATATATATGTTTTTATTTTTCTCTACACACTGTCAAGTTGTTCGGAGTCCTTACCCCATGGGTTAAGTAAATGGGCCATAAAACATTACTTCTCTGCTATGTTAGATTTTGAGGTACCCTGAGGAACAATCTTCTAGAGGCTTCTGATCTGTTCAGTAATGCTGAGGTTTACTTCCAGTTATTTAACTCCTCAGTCCAGCTCCATCTTCTACTGCAGCAGCAAACAGGTGAAAGACATTCACTTTTGCTGCATCATGAAGGCAGGACCTAAGCTCTCTTTGCTTCTTTCTTTCAGAAGTGGAGAATAACCTACATTTACCAATTTTCTAGTTTGTCTCAATCTTAAGGGATTCTATTTAAAGTAAAGTTGCCTTGCCAGGTAGGAATTTGAAACTGCCTTTCAAAATTACTCAGATGGGAGCTTCCCCCCATTGGACTGGCCCAGTAGATCTGATTAAATGTCATAAACCAGTTCCAATCCAGGAAGCAATTAATCAAGAACTAATTAAATTTAAATATATAGGTGAAGAAACATTTCCCTGTGGGCACTAAACTCTGTGATCTAATTGTCCAGTATCTTGGTAGTCAGTACAACAATATTAGAATTTATGGTCAGTATACTGTAAAATGCCGTGTCAGTACAAAACACTGAAAAAAAATGATATACTTCTGAAAAAGAATTCTTAGACCACCTCAAACCTTTCTTTTTCCTTTGGAAAGAATTAAGTAAACCTATATGCACTATATTTACCATGGCCTTGTTCTGAAATACATTTTTAAATGCTACATGTGACATTTAGTATTAGCATTACCTTTATTATGACAATATTTACTATTTTTAAAAATGTGAATGCCTAAAAATGAATGCTTTCTAAATAAGTATATGTATTTATGTCTGAGTGTGTCCCAGTATGCGATGTGTAAGTACAATTGCAAGTTAGGAAGTATTGTTAAGTTTCTAGTATACGATGGAAATTAAATAATTTGAAATTATTCAGAGTAACATTTTGTTGAATTTTGTGCTTTAAAACCCATTTTGAAAGACAAGCTTGGAATGTCATTCTGTACTGTAGCACTTGAGCTGCAGGCAATTGAGATGTTTGATTTTTGAACGTTTGTTTGTCTCCTTCATTCAATAATTCATAATCCAATGGTCCAAACACTGACAATGTCTTTCAGCTGAAACTATTTGATTCAAACAACGATGGAAAGCTGGAGCTGACAGAGATGGCCAGGTACGTCTCTGACTTGTTTAGGTGTTATTAGAATAAACTGGACATCAGCTAAAATTCCAACCCATTAACATCATGTGTTTCTCTCCAAAGGTTACTACCAGTGCAGGAAAACTTCCTTCTTAAATTCCAGGTAGTTGGCTTTTCTTTATGGTAAATACTATTTCCAATAAAAAGTCAAAAGGTGGGAGATTTGTCAAGAGAAACAAGCTGAAATACATATCACTTTTTAACTGAACTTCTCTTCTATCTCCTAGGGAATCAAAATGTGTGGGAAAGAGTTCAATAAGGCCTTTGAGTTATATGATCAGGTAAAAGTAGTTTCTTTCCTTTTTTTTTTCTTTTAAACAAAACTTACAAAAAAAATTTAATATGAATATCCTCTTGTGCTTTTAAGTGTGTAAAATATAATATTTCCTAACTATAGAAGCCAGGCTGTAGAGCACCTCTTTAGAACTGACACAGTTGAGACTTTCCACCAACTGGTGACTTTACATTTCCACTTCCCCTTTCCTGACATCCACTATTCTGCTGTTTCCACGTGTTTCACTATTTTAGAAGTGGGTCAGTAACTGCCCTCCTCTGACAGGCTTGTTTCTCCCTTCATGCTCTAAGCTTCAGCTGTATCATAATATGATACAGGGTGTCCACTTAAAATACTGAATAATATTGTATTATACAAGAATTTATGATCTTATACATGTTCTTTATCTATTTATTCATCAATAGACATTAGGTCGTTTCCACATCTTAGCTATTGTAAAAACACTGCAAAGAACATAGAATGTCAGTATCTTTTCGAGCTCCTATGCTTTTCAATAGGAAAGCAGAGTTGTGATGTTTCCATTATGTGTTAGCTCACAAGTAAAGTGAAATGCAAGTACACTGTGCTTTGGTGTATCGTCATACTATCTTGCCATAGCATTTTGGTTTTCCATTAACAGTGTACGAGTGTTTCCAATTTCTTCATAACCGCACAAATACTTCTTTCCTTTGCTTGTATGGTTTTAGCCATTCTTACAACTGTGAAATGACACCTCGTTTGTTTTCATTTGCATTTCTGTGACGATCAGTAATGTTGATCATCTTCTCATAAACTGATTAGCCATTTATACCTCCCTTAAAGAAGTACCTATTCACATTTTTGGCCTTTTTAAAATCATGTTAGTTTTACACTAGTGAATGGTAGATATTCCTTGTTTATTTTAATATTACATTCCCTTTAGGTAAGGAATTGGTGCAAGTATCTTCTCCCATCTGTAGGCTGCCTTTCACTCTGGATGATTCTTTGCAGCTTCTATGCTGAACTCCACTGTCTTCCTGTTTTCTGTGCTCTGAGCTCATAACCCACAAGCTCACTGCTAAGACTGATGTGATGAAATTTTTATTGATTTTATACATTTATATTGTCTGGTTTGGGTTTTGTTTTTGACACAGGGTCCCATGCTGGCTGGCCTGGAACTTGTTATGTAAAGCAAGCTGGCCTTGAACTCACAGAGCCCCATTGCTTATGCCTTCCAAGAGCTAAGCGTAAAGATGTGTGTCACCATGCTTGGGTCTAGGAGTTTTATATCTTCACGATTTAAATACTTGCATTGAGTTCATTTTTTGCCCAGGTGAAAAACAGGGGTCCAACTTTTTTCTCCCCTTTGCATGTGGATACACTGTTTTCCCCATACTTTTTGTTGAAGACAATATCCTTGTCCCTATACTCAACCTCCTAGTGAAAGATAGTTGATTCTATGTATGTAGACAAATTCCTGAGCTTTCTATTTTGTTCTATTCTGTTCGATTCTATTCTATTCATCTGTGTATCAATCTCTAAATAAGAAATGTTTTAGTGACTATCACTGGGTACTATAGTTTGAAATCAGAAACTGCTGGTGCTTTTTCTCACATGTGTTTGTTTGTGGGAGAAGCTCGCTGTAGCCTCTGTTGCCACTGAACCGTAACCAACCTGACACTTCCATTTTCATTCTTTGTCTTCCCTCTAAACTAGTTCAGCTTTGGGTCTTTTTCGGTTACGTATAGACTTTAGTTGTATCTTTTATATTTCTTCTTATACCATTGGAGTTTGGAAAGGGATTACACGGGCCTTTAAAATTAAATGGTGTGAACGTTTTGACAGTATTAAGTCTTCCAGGGGCTTCTCCACTGGCTTCTACTTCTTTCATCAGAGCTGTATAGCTGTCAGCGTACATGTGTTTCACTTCCATTGCTAAGTTTACTCTTAAGCAGGTTATTCTATTCTTAGCACTATTGCAAAAGGGATTTTAATTTCTTTTCATGTAGTTTAATGTTAATGTTTAGAAACAGAGCTGGTTTTTAGACGTACATTATATTTTGTTTTTGGTTTTCCAAAACAAGGTTTCTCTCCATAATCTTGGCTGTCCTGGACTCTCTCTGTAGACCAGGCTGGGTTAGAACAGACACCCCCTTGTTCCTGTCTCCCGAGAGCTAGGATTTAAGGCATGTGCCACCACATCCCATGGAGATGTACACTTCTATATCTTATGACTTTACTAAATTTACTTACTAATGCCAACATGTGTACAATTTCACCCTTGAACCAAAAGAAAATAGTACTCATCAAAAGAAAATAGGAGCCTCAAACTAAAGCTTCACATTTTTTAAAAAGCATGGGCACCTGAAATTACACAAGCAAGTCTTTCATTCCACAGAATGAAGAACCAGGTCATTGCACAACCTTGTTCAGATGCTAGCCTACAGCATTACACTGTGAGAATCTGAATGAAGAACCTAAATCCTCTGAGCCACAAACCTGTTTGTAAATGGGAGACAATCATGATATTCCCTGGTAGAGGAATATCATTATGCTAGGGAAACATTTCACAGAGGTTTCCCGAATTTAAAAAAAGAAAAAGAAAAAGAAAGAGAGGGAACTTCGTGTGTGAGGAAAGTTGGGTGTGAGTCTGTTAGTTCATGACTTTGGCTTCTAATTTCTGTATTGCTGGACCTAGCTAGACTCAGAATTAACGGCTGCCTGCTGGAGTGACATTAAGCAACCATGGCTTCCAAGCCACTGTGCTCTCCTTTTTCACAGAATTATGTTTAGTTATTTACTTATTCCAACTGAAGATACTTCCAACATAAAATGAAATGTTAAATGTGAAAGTGCTTAGGAAATTTCAGTCTGTTTCACAAGTGTAAGTGCTCCCTCACCTGCTTTGCAACTACAGAAGATGTGCTAAGGGCTCTGTCCTGAGAACAGCGGGTTGGCATACCCGCCAAGAGGGGTTTTCTTAGGACTGCAGTTAATTCCAATGCGTACTGTTTCACGTCTCCTTTTCAGGATGGCAACGGGTACATAGACGAAAATGAGCTGGATGCTTTACTGAAAGATTTGTGCGAGAAGAACAAACAGGTAACTCCGTTTTTATGCTCGTTATTTCCTAAACAGACTTCAGGGAATTGCCCAGAAACAACCATGTACCTGTTGTGGAAATCTACTCAAAGAATTTGCAGAGGACAGGAGCTGATTTTATTTCTTAACTCAAGTTGAGTCTAGCACAATCAGTAAACTATGACAAGCAGATTTGGTTTAGAAATAACCTCATAATTATTCACACTTACAAAAGATCTTTTCTTAAGGTATTGATGTAACAAGGAGTTTCTCAAATTTTGTCACTGGCCAGTGATTAGTTAATGTCCACGTTTATTGGTTTCCAACCCTGTCTATGTCCTACACAGGATTTGGATATTAACAATATCACTACATACAAGAAGAACATAATGGCCTTGTCGGATGGAGGGAAGCTGTACCGAACAGATCTTGCTCTTATTCTCTCTGCTGGGGACAACTAGAGTTGGTGGCCACAACCACTTGCTAGTGATACATTGTATCTAAAAACATAACTGTGCGCTATAAAAGAGTAGGCTGTATTTTCTTTTATATCTGTAAATTCTACTGCATATAGAGAATTATCCAGGATGTGTGGCACATTCTTTTCTGCTTGTTTCTATACTGTTTGTAATGTACAGTTTTTGTAACCATATAAATGAAAAGAAGAAAGTCCATGCTTGGGCCAGTCAGTACAATCAACTAAAAAAATAAGTCTAACATGGTTTTGCTTTCATAAATAGAGCTGAGCACGTGGATTTCCCTAAAATTTCTACCAGGATTCATCTCAAAGATTCAAGTGTCACATGTGTAAATGCACATCTGTCACTGAGTAAAAATAATAATAATAACTCGTGACAAGCCAAGCATTTTTATTTCAGACTATCATAGGGCTGTCCTACAAAGTACTTGTGTGATGTTTCCACCTGGTGGAAAGGGTGTGCTTCTGAGTCTGAAGCACCAAATATCAATAGTTAGTTTATTATAAAACATTATTTCTAGAGATTTAGTTTACTGATCGGTGACATGTCTACTGCTTGAAGAGATAGCACACTATTGACTCAAGTTGGCTTGCTGACAAGGGGAGGTAGCCAGATGGCACATAAATCTGTCTGATTCTATACCTATATTTCCAAGAAGTCTACTGCCAGAGAGTATGACCTTAGCCCATTTTCTAAATTATTTTCATGTGTTCCAGATGACAATTATTCTAGTAAACTGCTGTTTTATGTCATATCTTGTGTGTACTCTCTGATTAAATTCAATGTACTGAGTATCCTGGTGTCTAGTTTGCATACTTCCTGGATTTTCTATGTAGAAATTGTTCATTTCCACCAAGGGTATCTGCTGCCTCTGAAAATATTTTTTTCTAGCTATAACTACTCTATTTTTTACTATGTAACTGAATTTTAATGTAAGATTCATAGCAACCTGATTATTGAATGTTACTTCATCAAAACCTGTATATTCTGTGGATTCTATATTTCATATGGAGATCAGCATTCAAATAGTTTTATTTCTATCTGAAGACTTTCAGATGAGTTTAAGATAGAATCAGAAGAGAAAAGTGTAATCATTTATCTTATCTAGCAAATGATATTCTAACCCTTTCACTGACCTACATGTAACTCAACTCCATGTATATTTTAGTTGGGGTAGCCTATACTGACTATTGGTGACAGATGATTCATGACATTAGATTCTTTACTGTGAGGTAAAAAAACAAATGAGAGAGTCTGTGAAATTTATAGTTACCACTAAAGAGTTCATGGAGATCTAGGTCAGCTTGAATATTCCCATCAAGTACTTTTCTTCCAATTCATACAAATAACAACAAAAAGTATGGACTCTTTACCTCAAGAACGAATAGAAAAGGGATCTGCCGCAAAACAAACAAACAAACAAACAACAACAAAAACCCTACCATATCTCCGGATGGGAAGGAGTGGTCCACTGGCTTCGCTGCAGTTTGTATTTGACATTACACTGAATTTAACTACTAAGAATAAATAAAATTACATTGCTTTCTCATATTTGTTTCTCCACCAAAGCATTAGCTGGCGTGTAATCTATTATCAGTTAGGGTAGAGATATAGATATCCTGAATCATTATAGCCTAAGAGCTCTAATAAAAAACCTTGCTTAGTGAATGACTACAAGACTTTTAGGGATGAGGAATTTTTAAGATTAACCAGCAAAGAAATCCCAGAAGATACAAATATTCAGAGATTCATTTCTCCTCAAGTGATTTAGCCACATTATATAAAAAAAGGAAACAGGAACATAAAAAATGGAGCTTTTTGTTTTTTTATACTAATTACAGTTTGCTCACTTAAAATGTTTTAAATTTTAGTTATAGAAAAATGTCTGTTCAACAAAATAGACATTAAAATGGTACCAAGTTTGGCATTCTTACGATAATAGTAGAACAAAGCCTACAATAGAAAATATGATTGTAGCAGTTCTTGGTTTTTTTTTGTGAGGGGGGGATGTTTCTTCATTCATATGTTTGTAACATCTAGAGCATGCTGTCCTTGAACTCTTGATACCCTTGCCTTAGCCACCCTAAGGTGACAAGATTACAGATGGGTGCCACCATACCCAACACTGGTAGTGGTAGTCCTCAAAAGACCCCTGGAGCACTGACAGCAGCAATAGACGTAATGCAAGTAGCAGAATCATCATGGTGGGCTCAGGTTCCTGAACACTCTCAAAATTTTTGTACTGTACCAAGTCGACAGATCCTCTTCTTGGTCAAAGAACAGAAAGAAGAATAAAAAGAATATAATTCTAGAACTGTGAATGTAAGACCATTGGTACAATGTCTGCCTCAAAACTTTGAACAAAATGCGTTGCAAATTTAGTTCCAATCTAAATATAAATGATATGCAGATAATACTGAGGCACAAAAGTAGTTTTTAGCAATTAGAAAAACACTGGAAAACCGTACTCTACAAATAAGTTAAGTGCATCTGCACAAACACACCCCACTAAGAGTGACAAGAATTGTAACACAAGTAACTGACAAAGACAGATAGCCAAAATACAGATTTTTCCTAAATTTCAACTTTGAAATATAACACAACTAAGAAAACTGAGTTGATATGTCACAATAGGACATTTCGTTATCCAATAAACATAAAAATAACCAATTTTATTACTAGGCATGAGAAACACAACTTAAAAATGGGACCCTATCATCTGCTCCTAAGATTTGATGAGGCTTGATATGGTGGAAATTCTGTGACATGGTAGAAGCTTAAATTATTAACACTTTGGAAAACCATTTGGCAGTGTTTATGAGATTTGAACATTCCAAATTTGAACATTCTAAACTTCCATTCCTTACGCCTCAGCAATTCACACCAGCATAGTATCCACCTATGTGTTACACCAGAAACACGTATGCTTTCACCCAACAGACATGTTCACAACAGCATTGCACTGAGGGAGGACTCAAACAAGAAACAACTGAGGCATCCATCAACAGCAGAACTGACAAAGTGTGGGACATGCCTAGTCCATGCATTCAAAGGAATGTTGTAGACCAACTTGAGCATATAAACAGCTTCTACACAGGAAGGGGGGGAGAAGAGTGGCACAAACTGAGTTATGTGTTTCATAAGCAGCCTAACCATTGCACTAATGCTTCAAAAGCAGCATAACAGCTGCACTAACTGTTGAGGTAGTGCTTGGTCACAAAGACGAATACCAATTCTTAATGAGAGAGGGCTGGGGTTTCTGGGTTCATGACAACGTCCTATTTCAGAATTATGTGTTTGTTGATTTTGTGATGATTCGTTGTTTGTGTTCTTCTTAAATTAAAAAGTTTATAAAAATGGGCTTTTTCCATTTTAAGAATTTTATGAGTATAGCTTAGACTGTTATTTAAGTTATGAACTCATGAGATGTCTAACTGGATCGCAGGGGTGAGCTTGGCTGCGTGGCCTGGGTCCAGCCACACAACTTCCCTGGGCCTTTGGAAGTAGAGCAAAGACCCTAGGGGCGTTTTCTAAGGCTTCACTTGCCGCACAGTTCTATTCCTCAGAGTCACTCACACTTTTTCTGCATCAGGTTGTACAAAATCAATAAGGAAACAATGACTGTCACTCTATCATGAGATACTAAGATTTTTTGGAAGGCAATTACGAGCGACACTGCTACTGATAATCCTGCTTTCAGTGACACTGTTGCAGCTTCTGTTGGTTCAGGAAAAGGGCTTGTACCAAAAGTGCCAAGCAGAGTGGGCATAATAGCTCGTAAGGTAACACATCGATGGAATTACAGCCCAAACATGGCCAGTCTGATTACCCATAAATAGTGTTCTCTTTCATACTCAAAAATGTCTTAGTAGGGGAAACCCCGTGATGTCTCTTTGGAACCCTTCTGCCATGCTTGCAAACTTTGGTCCTTTGTTCATCTCATAATAACATGCACTTATGCTAGCCATACACTCTAACACTGAACCAAACCACTAAACCCATATTAACTGAGCTATGATTTGTTTTTTTATCAAATAGGTAAATCGTTTTCATTGATAGCAAGCATCTCACTGCTCAGGTGTAATAAATCTATGCACATTTTTGGAACAAATATGTGAAAGTGTTTTATCATGATAAAGCATCTTAATCTTTGATCAATACAGAGAGGGTAAGAAGATGACACAGATGGTAAAATCACTGCCACAGAATGTAAAAGGCCTGAGCTTTATCCCCAGGACCTACATAAGAAGAAAACTGGAGTGCTGTGCCCATGTAATCCATGGAGAGGAGAGACAGGCAGATCTTTTTACCCACTGAACAGACAGCCTAGATTAAAAGGCAAAGACAAGGTCCAAGCAAGAGATCCTGTACTGAAAACAAGATGGAAGACTCTTAAATGAAAAAAAGAAAGAAATGATACTTGAAGTACCCTCTGCCCTCCACAAACACACATGCATACATGAGGCACAACCATGATCACACACATGCAATTTCTAATAATATGTCATGAGGAACACTTCAAATTCTAAGCATAATTTGTCTATTAAAAAGGCTCAGTTTTATTTACAATACTGGGAAAGAAGGGCACTGCCTGACCACAGGTATATGTGTAATATCACAGCGATGAACTCATAAAGTTGAGAGTAATTGGTGATTTCCAGACACTGGAACAGGGTTCAGGGAGATAGAAAGTTGATCAAAGGATTTCAGATAGACAAGAAAAATGTTTTAAGATCAACTGCACAGCAAAGTGACTACAGCCAATGGTAATGGGTAGTACATTTCAAAATAGGAAAGAAAACTTCAAAAGTCTTTCCATAAATATTATATGTGTCAGCCAGACAATAGATTTTGTTTGTTTGTTTGCTGGGTTTAAACAATTCCACATGGGACAAATATATCAAGATATCAAATTATTGGCCAGATGGCGGTGGCACACACCTTTGATTCTAGCACCTGAGAGGCATACACAGAGGCAGGCTGATTTCTGTGAGTTCAAGACAAGCCTGATCTATAGAGCAAGTTCCAGGACAGCCAGTGTTACACAGAGAAACTTATCTCAAAAAATAAAAATGTCAAATGATCTCCCATAAATATATCCAATTATAATATATCAATCAAAATATAAATGATTTAAAACTCATTAGTTAAGGAAGAACCATCAAGCATCCTGAGTGAAAAAATATTTTAATTACAAAAGAAACTAATGCTAAGAATGAATAAATAAATACACTTATTTATAATAAATAGATGAATAAATTAATACATTTACTAATATATTACATATATATATTACATTTGTATGTTTAAAAAACAGAATCTGATTTACTATGCAGTCACTAGCTGGATTTAACACCTTGCCACTCAAAAAGACAAAAAAGCACTGTAGGCCAGCCTGGTCACTATAATGAGTGCCAAAACAGCCAAAGCTACATTGTGAAACCTTATCTCAAACAAAAAAAAAAAAAAAAAAAAAAAAAAAAGGAAACTAAGCAACAAAAAAATTGGTAAAGACTTGAGACTTGAGAACAAGTTTTGGGGATGGGGGGGAGAATGATTTGGGGACTAGGAGGACCAGGTTTGAGATCTTCCTTGGGTATATAGCGAGTTGAGATTTCAAGCTCTTTTTTTTCCCCCTATGTAAAGGGTCAGAAGGCATGCTTAGGGTAGGGAAGAACTGATGACCGAAAACTTCTAGGCACTGCTCTGATGGTCAATGGTCTTGCCCTATTATCATTTTGGTGTCCAGTTTTGGAAAAGAAAAGAATTGGGTCATTATGGAGGAAGTCAATCTCTTATTGATGTCTCAGACTTATTTTCATAAATGATTAACAGGACTACCTACAGAATTGAGTAGAAATATTACCCAAAGGTTAAGCTAGAGACAGGCTGCTCAGCTGTGTGATCGTCAAAGTTAGTGTTGTGTGTACATCTGTGTGTGTGCATGCAGCTGAGTATGTGTGCATGTGTGTACATCTGTGTGTGTGCATGCAGCTGAGTATGTGTGCTTGTGTGTGTGAAAAGCAGGTTGATGCTGGGTGCTCTCCTCAGATGCTCCTAATCTTATTTTCTGAGATATGGTCTCATTAAACTTGGAGTTTGCCAAACGGTTAGCCTGGCTGGCCAGTAAAGCCCAGGGATCCACTGGTCTGCACCATGCCAGTGCTGGGATTACAGGCACATGCTGCTATATCTAGCTTTTGGGGGGTGAGGGAGAAGTTGGAGCACCAAACTCAGGTATTTCCAGTTGCATGCTAGACACCTTACTAACTGAACCATCTCACCATCCCACCCCCATTTCAATGATTTTTTTTTTTTAGTTAAAATAGGCCAAGCAAAACTACAGAGTTTAAATGTTTCCTTAGTTATAATCTGAAGTGTTAAAAAAAAAAAGTGAATAGTTAAGAAAACATAGGGGGCAATACTCTATAAATCACAAAAAGGAAAATACATTACCTATTTAACAAAAATGGGGATAAGAATATATTGATGGAATTAATGGAAGAGAAGAGTGAGCTTTGTCTCTGTATGTTTGGTTAATGATGGGAGGAAGTAAGAGGGCATGGAATAGACTGAAGCTAAATCATCATGTCTGAAGAAAGAAAGTCAACATGTTTGGAGTATGTTTCTTTAAAAAACGAAAGTGTATTCTGGGAAAAAAGAGAAATTATTAAAGATAGTTGTTAGAGGAAATTAGCTCTCAAGTAGACTTTTGGGGTAAATTACATGATTTTATAAAAATGACTAAATAAAAAGGAAGAGGCCAGGAACAAACATTCTCAAGATTTCTTTCTACATATTTTGGTGTTCTTATTCTTTCTATGATAATCATGTCTTTAAAATGAACAATATCCTTCCTGTACCAAAGACGCTGGACCTTAGGGTGAAGGCTCTATGGAGGCACCTGCTCAACATCTCCATCTTCAAGGAGTTGTGTAGATGTTGCCATCAGCAATGGGGCTGTGAGTTTGTGGAAAATTATATATAGTCTTGGCAACAGCCTGGGTTGTTTGGGGATCCCTATGGGGACTCTGGCCAACAACTCAATTAGATGTAAACCAATCTGAGTACTGGAAGTTTACGCAAACTAGTATATCATCTGCCAGCTGTGACTCCGTCTCCCCCGTTATTTGGTGATCCATTTCAATAGCACTCTCAAAGGAGAAACCTAAATACCAAACCAGCCTTAATTTACAGTGGCATGCCGCCTGTAAGACAGACTAGAGTAATGGTGGCACAAAGCTTATGGGAGTGACCAACCATTTGACTTAAGGCTCACTCCATGAGCTAGAACCCATCCCTGACACTGCTTGGATGACCAAAGGTCTGAGACTCGTTAGCCCAGGGACCAAAGGTAAAGCCAGATAGTGCCGGTGTAAAGAAAACAGAAATGCAGTGGTAAAATGGCTCTTACGATATTCTGCTGTACTCATAGATCAGTGCCTTGTTCAGCTATCATCAGAGAAGCCTCCTTCTGCAGCAGTTGAGAACAAATATAGAGACCCACATCCAGACATTATGCAGAGAGATTTTGAAACACAGTCCTAAATAGGATGTCAAAAATCCTCCGCCTCTTTCCCCGCACCCCCAGAGAGCTCAGAGAGTCCCAGGGAAGAAGAGGTGGAAAAAAGTGTAAGAGCTAGAAGTAATTGAGGATACCAAGAAAACGATGCCCTCTAAATCAACATGAGCCAAGCTCATACGAATTCCGATACTGAAAGAGCATGCACAGGACCTGGACAGTTCTGCATCAGGTCCTTTGCACAGAAATTATGGCTTCCAGTTTAATGTTTTATGTGATTTCCTAAGCGAGTGCAAGTTTCTTGTCTTGGACTCCTTTCCTTTGGTTGGTTTATCTTGTTCAATTTCATTGTGATAATTGTTTCATCTAATTATATTTTATTCTGTTACATATTTCTTAAAATGAATGAGTGAGTGAGTGAATGAATAAATGAAAATCTAGCAATGAGGGTAAAGGTTAACAACTGAACTGCCACTTTTGCCTGTTGAGAGAGAGAACTATTTTCTCTAATAGAGTGACACTGGGTAGATTAACTTCCCTAGGACAAGCTTCATTCATGTTCAGTAGTTGACCAACATAAAATGAACTCTACAGTTTTTTAGTGTGCTTATATTTGGTGTGTTTTTATTTGATGTTGTTCTCTTTCGGAGGGTGGATTCATTTTCTTGGTTGGGGGGGTTGTTGTGTTGTGTTTTGGTTTGTTTGAGAAAGAACCTAAAGTTGGATAGGGTGGGAGAGGGAAAGGATCTAAAAGAATTTAGAATGAAAGAATATGATTAAACTATATTTAAATTTAAAATTGTTTTAAATCATAAAAAAATAAGATATAATTAAAGAGAAAATAAAAAGAAAATGGAAGTGAAAAAAAGGTGAGGCCAATTTTTTTTTTATTTAGTTAGTTATTCACTTTACATCTCAATCGGAGTCCTCTCCAGCTTCTCCTCCCAGTTCCTCCCTCCCTCCCTCTTCCTCTAACCATCTCCCCTTCCCCTCAGAAAAGGGGAGTGTCCCCCCATATTAATTCACTCCAGCACATTCAGTCTCATCAGGACTGGGCACTCCCTTTTTCAGTGTCCTGGCAAGGTAGCCACACCAGGGGGAAGTGACTGAAAAGCATGCGCCAGAGACCATGTCAGAGACAGCCCGCCCCCCTTTCTAAGGGACCCACATGAAATCCAAGCGGCCAGTCAGGTACATATGTGCACGGGCCTACGTCCAGTCCATGCAACTTGGTTGGTGCGTCAGTCTCCACAAGCCTCTCTGGGCCCTAGTTAGTTGGCACTGTTGGTCTTCCTGTGGAGCTCCTGTCACCTCCAGGTCCTTCGATCCTTCCCCCCACTCTTCCACAAGGCTCCCTGTGCCCTGCCCTATGTTTCGCTGAGTCTCAGCTTCTGTTTCTATCTGTTGCTGAGTGAAGCCTCACTCAGGGGACAGCCATGCTAGATTCTCATTTGCAAGCATAGCAGTGTTCTTGTAGTGTCAGGGGTTGGCTTTCTCCCATGGGTGGATCTCAGGTTGGGCTGGGTATCAGTTGGGCATTTCCTCAATATCTGCTCTGTCTGCTCTGTCTTTCTCCCTACACATCTTGTAGGCAGGGCAAATTTTGGGTCGAAGTTTTTGTGTGTGGAGAGTTGTTACTCCCCTCCCTCTACTTCCTAGTCCTGTCTAGTTAGAGGGTGGCCTTTTCAGTCTCCATGACCTTCCTTCCCCCGCTACTAGGGTTCTCAGCTAGAGTTATCCCCATATAAAGGCCAAATTCTTATTCATGTGTTTTGCATTTTTAAAAGCCTTATTTCATCTCACTTTACCCCATAATAACTCCATGAAGGAGATACCATAATCTAGTGTTTTGTTAATGAAGAAAATCAGGGCAGAAGAAACGGCTGGAGACGTTTCTGCTCTTATAAAGGACTCCAGTTTACTCACGTGGGAAGTGGGCATCTTTCAATGTCCTGTCCAACTTAATAACTCCAGATCTGATGCTTCTTCTGGCTTCTGCTACCCACACATATGTGTACTGACACACATATAATTAAATAATTTTTAAGAAAAGAAATGATGAAACCTCTACACGATTATACCACCCCTGAACCTTTTTTAATGCTTCAAGTATTGACAATCTTAATGCAGAAGATGGGGGTGAGTGAGAAGAAAACAGAGACGAACGTTAAAGGAGGCGGGATTGGTTGTTGGCACTAAGTGTACAGGAAAAGTATTAGCCTCTTAGACAAGGCCGGTAGATGCCAATGCGGCAGCTCCTGTCAAGAGGCTTATTCTAAACTCACACGATAATCCTGTGGACGTGTTTACTGAACAAGTATCACTTACGGACATAATTAACTGTCCATGTAGAGAGTTCCCATGCAGGTTTTACACATAACAAACAGAAATTTTAGATTCTTCCATAGCTCTATTCCTGAAGTAGGATAAAAGTTGCTTCCTTTTACAGCAAAAAGGACAATGGAGTACATCAGTCTAGTGAGATGCCCTAAGTAGTTTCTATGAAGGCAAAATGGACTGTCTAAAACACAGGTTCAACATTCTAAGTCCATAGGCTTAAGACTTTGGCTTTCTTTTTATTTGATTCTCAAAATTACAAGATTATAGCCCAAATTAATATATCTATCTATCTATATATATATATATATATTAGTAAGATACAAAATTCTTTTATAGGCTTCATTATTCTTCTCTACCTACAGAAATATTTGAATGTCACCTAATATTACTACATTGGCTAACTTTGAAAGCAATGTGAATTACTTCTTCACCCATATCTAAATCCCATAGAATAATATTTATCCCAATGTCTCAGACATTGGAAACTAGTTTCAAGCGCCAAGGATTATCTGTTACTTTGTATCAAATAAAATATATAGTATAATACACAATCCCCTAACACACTAGGGTTGGATTTGCAGAGCTATGAAGAACATAATTGTCAAGTCTAAGTGAAAAGAGCATAGCCTGAGAAGGCGGGTGCTGGGAAATCAGTGTATCTCCTCTCACTTGTAGGCCTCATTGCCAAAGGCACCGTGTATTCTGTACCCCACTGGCTACCTCCATTACCAAGTTCCTTCTGCTTTACGGGACTACAGAAGCCTATTTTCCATTCTCCATATTTCCACACACATTTCAGTACTATCAAAGCTTTCACAACATACCCCACCCAAGGAGCTATGGAGATTGGTAAGGCACCCTTATTGAAGCAAATAACCTCCCACCCACGCCAGTGGAAGCAACCCTGAAATTATGAGTAGACTGGTAGGGAGAAAGAAAGGGCTCAGTGACAGAGTGTGAATATAATGAAGCCATTCATACATATGGATAAAGTTATATAAATATCCTGCAGTGTGGGGCCTTGATATTGAACTCAGGTCTTCATCTTAGCAGCAAGCACCTTTATCTACTAAGCCACTTCACTAACAGAAGAACGATTTAAAAAAAAAAATCTTTACCCCTTTTGTTTTATATTTGTTTGTTTGTTTTCTGTTCTTGTTTTTCAAGACAAGGTTTCTCTGTCTAGCCTTGGTTGTTCTGGAATCACTTTGTAGAGGAGGATGGACTCGAACTCACAGAGAACCACCTGCCTCCGCCTCCCAGAGTGCAGGGATTAGAGGCGTGCGCCACTGCATCCAGCCTTACACACGTTTTGAAGAATGATCCTGTCCAAGCTATCCTTCAATACTCAGTGGCCACCACTGACCTGGCACTCTAGGAAGGTAACCATTTGTTAGGGCTGAGTTACAGCTCAGGGTTAGCACACAAGCATACCAGACACCCTGGGTTTGATCCCTGGAATGACAGAAAGCAAACACTTTATTAACCCTGGAAACAAGAGAAGACCACGACCCATCTGCATTGTCTCTAATCCCTAAGTTAGTCTGTCACAGACGAAAATTCGACCATCTTAGGAGCCTTTTGTCTTCCTGATGAGCCCTTCCATCACATCCCACTCTTCCTTGGTGATCTGAGGGAAGGAAATGATGTCAGTTTAATTGGGTCTGCGCATGGTTTAAATAAGCTCAGCACCTAGCCTGTAAGAGTGTATGAACCAAATGGCATTACCTTCTTTAGAGAGTTGAATTCACCTGACAGAAATACTTCCTCTCCGCCATCAAATCTAATGACCTGAAAAAGATGCCACAAACTCTTTCATCCTTCTGAAAAGTCTCTCAACATTACCCCTCCACATATCCTAACTGAATGTAATCTCCTTGGTAGTTTCAATCGAAGCTCAAATTTCAAAAGATAAAACTGAAATATCATCTAAATGTATTTGTTCTGAATAGAATGTTCTTTCTGACAAAATGCTTCCCAATGTAAATATCATCTTTAAACAAAGTCTACCAAGGCAACTTGAACTTAATAATAAAATTAATTTATCAAGGAATAGACGCTTAGGATGAATATAAATATTTTATACTGCTTACAGCTAGCTAAATATTTTTAAATCATATCTATATTCAGCATTATTAGGACTGACTCCAAAATAGAGCAGCCCCCAGCCCCCAAAAAGTGAAGACACACAACAATGCTTACTGCCCCATTAATCCAAGAGGCATAATCACTGCAAAGAAAAGTGGCGAGATTTGCGAGTTCCTCCACAGTCCCCAGCCGACCACAGGGAATCCTCTCAATCATATCTTTCTCAAATCTTCCAGTTGGGTCCAAACGGCTAAAGGCTCCCTGTGTGACAAAACAAGGGAAAGTTAAGTTAGTATGTGACTGTGTGTGTGTTTGTGTGTGATCGTGTGAATGTGTTTTATTTCTCAATTTTACATAAAATATAACGTGTACTAAAGCATGCTGTTCACACCTTAGATGTTGTAAAAAAGAATGTCACCAAATTTTTTTCACATTCACTGTCGGACAAAATAGGTTATTTTACCTAAAAATCAAATGAATAAACAATACAACCAAAAGAGTTCTGGCATTACACTGTACGGTTAGCACAGTGGGATTGCTATTTCATTCATAAAACACAGAAAAGTGATTCAAATAGGACATGTTTAAGAGAAATTACTTTCTTCTCTTTTCTTCAAGAATAAAAACAGAAAAGGTGAAGTAAAGGTTATTAACTCCAAGTCCTTGAGAGAAAGAGGGGCCCATGATGACACTGACGAGCCTCTGCTTGTGTCTGTGATGTTCAGACACAGCAAGGTGAGGTCAACACTTACAGACTCTTAACAACAGTGGTCCCTCCTCTTCTAGACCTGAGTCTAGAGGATGGAAGTAAAAGGAACTTTTATTCGCCTACTTCAGCTGCAGGTTTACCACTTCTATCTGCTAACCCTGGCCTAGTCCTGGAATCTTCCAGCCCCCATACAACCTAACCTAGGCCTGGAATGTTTTCATCCTCTGAGACTTACTGCTGAATAAGCTCACCCTTTCTAGTTCTTACTGAGCTCTGGGCTGGCTAGTTCAATTGAGCTGTTCTAGTTCAAACTCCTCTCCCAGCTATCTTACTCACTCTGGCTTTTCTCTTGGCCTCTGAATTGCTCTGCTTGGCCTCAAACTAACTCCAACAATCTGCTCTAATTTTCTGGATCCTTCACATTGTTTGCCTCATTCCATCTTCACCTGTGTTCTTTCTCTGCAACCTGTCTCTGTCTCTCTGTCTCTCTGTCTCTCTTGCCCTCTCTCCCTCTTTCCTTCCATTGCCCCTTAAGTATCTTCCCTTTTCGCTCTCTTCTGGGGAGTATCCTATTCTACCAAGACTTTCTCTGATTTGTCACTGTTTCTGTCACTCAATTAGACATCACTTTCAAATGTGAGTGCTTCCTTCTATAAACTAGCTTTACCTTCATTGTTTGGGATTAAAGGTGTGTACCACTATGCTGGACCTAAGCTTTTCCTTACCTGATAATTGCTCTATACCAAGCTGGCCTTGAACTCTGATCTGCTTGCTTCTGTCTCCTGGGTTAAAGGTGTGTTTGTATTCCAGCGGGGTCATGCAGACCTTGAAGGTCTTTGGATGTGATCTCTTGCCACAGCAGCCATATTCTGAATTAAAATTTCTCTGCAGATGAGTTCCTCCTGACACAAGTGAGAGGGCCCACCCTGGAGGTACACAGAGGGCCTGCAGTACTCCCACAGCTGGTATAAGGCAACAGAGGCTAAAAGCACCAGCTAGGCCAACCTAAGCTATCAAATCTGGCCAGGAATGTCCTGGGCTTTAGCTTCCTTTCTCTTTTTAAAAGAAATATCTATTACTTGGGAACATCCCATATCCCCACTTCCCCACTGCAAGCTCCTTCATGGAAGGTTCTCTGACACAAATGCTCTCAGGGGTCTCCGAGTAGCTTTGTTTTTTGGTGGCCACTCAAAAAAACACAATGTAGGGGCTGAAGATGTGGCTAGCAGTGACAAGCAATTGTTGCTCTGGTAGAGGACCCAGTTCAATTCCCAGCACATACGCAGTGGTTCACAGGCACCCCTAACTCCAGTTTCAGGGGATTCACTGCTCTCTTCTGAGCTCTGTGGCACCAAGCATGCACATGGTACACAAACATGCATGCAGACAAAACACACATAAAATAAAACAGAATTTTAAAAAATAAGGAAATACAAGGTAAGTAAGCACATGAAGCAGATGATTTCTCCTAGTCACAGGAGTCCAGGAACAAAGCTTCTGCAACTTTAGTTCTTCTGGGACAGTGTGCAGCAGAGGAAACTCAAATTGTGTGTTTGGCTTTCAGTTATTTTGCCATTAGTTTTATTAGACTTTTATTACTGAATATATATATATATATATATACATATATGTATATGATACATATGTATATATACATATATATTGATACATATACATACATACATTCAATTTTCATTCACCCTGGCACCTTTTCTTTGCACTTTCTATTAAATTAATAAATTAATGGTAAAATTTAATACTACCTACTCCTCAGTGAGCATACTTTGGTATGGTTTTTATGCAATTTTCTGGGTTTTCAAAGTTGCATCTCAAGAATCACACATTCTGGCTTCACATGAAAATAGAAGATATAGAAGAGTGAAGTCATCAGGAGAAAATGTGAGAGCAGAAATGTGTGGACATTCTAAGCAACATCCATAAAAGTGATGGCTGGGAGCTGTAATGGGTGCCTGGAAGGTTAATAACAGTGGTGAGATGTGCTTCTTCAAAGGGAATTTTCATCAGATGTAGAGTCGGCGAAGAGCACAATTAGTTGAAAGGGAAAAGGCACATAAATGAGCAAAAGAAAACACTCCTAAAAGCCTTCCTCACAGATTTCTGGAGGCCTTTATGAGCTATAGATACACTGACATTTTCACTACTTAAAAAAAAAAAAAAAAAAAAAAAAAAACACTATGAAAGCAATGGGAATTTTAAAAGGAGCAAAAATTGGGCCGGGCAGGTAGCTCAGTGGTTAAGAACACTGACTGCTCCTCTGGACACCCAGGATTCTGTTCCCAACCCCCACACAGCAGCTCATAACCACCTGTAACTCCAATCTCAGGGGATTCAGCCCTCTTCTGAATCCTCCATGGCCACTGCATGCAAGTGACACAGTCAAATATAATACACCCTTATACATAAAATACGTTTTTAAATAGGAAAAAATTAAGAAACGAAGGACAATAACATATTTACGGTGACAGAAATTAATCAATAAAATGGTAAAATTGATGGCATAAGTATCCTGGAATACGAAGACACCGGCACAGGCCCTGGCCGCATAATCATTATTGTACTGGATAAAACGGCAAAGGCTCTTTCCCTACAACAAGGGTTTCAGATCCACCATCCCTGGAAAGTCCCACACAGAAATCACAATGCATCCATCACTCTTTCAATCTTTAATCATTCACAGTGCTATAATAGGTCAAATAAAACTTACCTTGGTTTTTATAGGCCCTGGCTGAATTATGTTGAAACGCATTCCATATCTACCCCATTCAGCTGCAAGAGACCTAAACGGTAATGGAGATAAAATACTGAAAATTAAAGTAAACAAAGTGCATTCTAAAATACTGTACTGTGTGCGCAAGCATGAATAACCAGGGTTCACTGCACATTCACTGCTTGCCAGGAACCACACAGCAGCAAGTAAGTGCTATTAGTACTCTCTGTGTTACCAATAGGGAGATAACTGAGGCACAGAAGGCTAAACCATCTTCTCATGGTCATGCTGATAATCTGTCAACCTCAGGGAGTCTAGGCCATAGTTGCACCTTGACATCCTCCACCACACAACTTAACACTTACGTGTCAGTGTCCTTAGTCATTACAACTACAGTTCACAACAAGAAATCTAATACGTCGGGCATACTGACACAAACCTTCAATCCCAGAACTTAGGAAACTCGGGTAGGTGGGTTTCCGTGAGTTCAAAGCCAGCTATGTTTACACAAGAGCTTCAGGCTCGTCCCCACCACCTTCTGCAGCTCAAACTTACATTTAAAAAGGTCAATACTTTTCCTTACAGCCTATTCTCCGAATCACAATGTCTGTGCAAGCACATCAACTGAACAAAAGATGGATTATGCAGTTTGAAAATATTAACACAACATTGTTTAACTAGGTTTTAACAAAACTGTTGAACTGAGCTTCAGTGGAAATAAGACTCAAACAAAATCCTGAAAGTGCTAAACCAAAACACAATACTAAGAGTTTTAGAGCCTTGTAGTAGCCTGTATAGAAACACACTTGACAGTCTGCTTTCAACAGGGTCATATTCTACAGATGGCATGTTTTTTATGTGTGTATATTTGTAGATACATATGTACTTAACATTTTTGCAAAAGGAAGGTTAAATTGCCTTAAAAGATACAAATAATGAAAATAAGGAAGATAAGACAGGAAGGGAAGAATCAGGGAAGGAGCAAAGCAGGCAAGGAAGTAAAATGGAGCCAAAATGAAGCTAAAGAAATGCATTAGGATGTTTTCTATATGGGGCCTGGAGAGATGACTCAGTGGCTAAGAACACTCTTACGGTTCTTCCAAAGGTCCTGAGTTTAGTTCCCAGCTCACAACTGTCTGATGCTGTCTTCTGGTGTGCAGATGGACATATAGACAAAGTATCCATATACATATATACACACATAAATCTCTTCTAAAAATGTTTTATGTAGCCCACCATGGTGGCGCATGCCTTTACTTCCAGCACTGGAGAGGCAGTGGCGGGCAGATCTTTATAACTTCAGGTCAAAGAAGTGAGCTCAAAAACAGCCAGAGACTGTGTAAAGAAACCTAGTTTCTAAGCAGGGATTTTAGGTCCTCTCCATGCGTGGTCCTTGGTTGGGGTATCAGTCTCTGCAGGGCCTTCAGGGCCCAATATTTTTGGCTCTGTTGGTCTTTGAGCTCCTTGTGGAGCTTTTCTTCCCTTCAGGTCTTTCTATTTCTCCCTTCTTTCATAAAATTCCATGCATTCTGCCCAAAGTTTAGTTATGAGTCTCAGCCTCTGCTTCAATACTTCAATCAATAGAGTCTTTCAGAGGGCCTCTGTGGTAGGCTCCTGTCCTGTTCCCTATCTGCTCCTGCTTCTGATGTCTATCCTGTTTGCCCTTCTGTATGAGGATTGAGAATTTTCCCTAGGGTCCTCCTTGTTATTTAGCTTCTTTAGGACTATAGATTTAGTGGATTCCCTAGGAAGAAGAGCAGGGGCTGTCTCTGGCATGAACACAGTGGTCAGCTCTTTGATCACCTCCCCTTGGGGAAAGCAGCCCTACCAGGCCACAGAGGAAGACAATGCAGGCAGTACTGATGAGACTTGATAGGCTAGGATCAGAGGGAAGAGGAGAAGGATCTCCCCTATCAGTCAGTGGACTAGGGGAGGGGCATGGGGAGAAAAAAGGGAAGGAGGGTGGTATTGGGAGGAGATGAGGACAGGGGCCACAGCCAGGATACAAATTGAATAAATTGTAATAAATGCTAATAAATAATTAAAAAAGAAAAAAGAAACCCAGTTTCAACACCCTCCCCAAAAAAGTGTTTTGGCAAGTGTAATGGCAAAAGTGTAATGGCAAGTTCGTATGCTCTTACCATGACTCACTGAAAATGATAAGCCTAGGGAGTCATGGAGTTTACAGCGCCCGTGAGAAACAGCATACTATTTGCTCAGAATAATACTCAGGAAAGCATTCCCTCCTGGGAAGTTTATAAGAGGAAAAGTTTTCAAACATAATAATGACCTTAAGACATTGTAACTTTGCAACAGATCAAATTCAGCAAGTTTCATAAAACCACATGGTACATATTAGGATAGCTTGAGAGTATCAATCAAACTCCAGGTGAGGAAAATCAGTCCTATGGCTTAGGACCATGTGATCAAACACAGCCTGTTCCAAATCAGTCTTTTTTCTTTCTTTCTTTCTTTTTTTTTAACCTTTCTCTGGATGGAGACCAGAGAACTTTATCTATTTTCAGCAACACAATTAACTCAGGAGTGCTCACTTATTCATGGCTTCCACGCCTGATTTGGCTGAAGAACTTGGCGTTACAAAGCCAGATCCACTCTCAGCATAGATGGTAGTGATAGCAAGAAATGCAGCTCCTGTAAAGTTAAAGGATGTGATTATCAACCATGCAGCAACATCAGTTCACACCAAAGAAACAAGACTGACAAGAATGAGGTCCTATGAGAAAAGGAATCACAAAATCTAGGGGGCATCTTCTTGTTTCTTAAGATTAGGCCTTCATCACTGAAAGAGTGATCTAAGAAAAGGGTGACATCTTGCTCCTAGTCTTACTGTCTTTGGGATGGCCAGTCTGTACTTCCTGCAATCCTGTGCCTAGCCTGTCAATGCAAAGACCCAAACCTAGATACTCACCCCAAGCCAAGCACTATTGATATAAAGAAATCAGAATTCAATTAAATTACCAAGGACTTCTATGTCTAGCTATAATGGACTCATAAACATCATAAAAACTGTACAAGAGACGCGTCACTGATACTGTCATTGCCAGACATATGGAATGCAGGTGACGGACTGCCATCCTAAGATGATAAGCCTAACATAGTGTTAGAATTTGTGAGTGAGAAGCGACTCTGAGAAGGAATGTACACAGGAAAAGGGCTCAATTCCTTTTCACATTGGCTCTGAGTGTGTGCAGATGCCCCATTATGTACCTGAGAGTAAGCCTCCATGGATGGCTAAGAGCAACTGCTAGTTCTGTGCTGAGCTGAATGGTGTCTGTAGACCTCTCTGAAAAGGCTAGGAGACAAGCAACCTAATGAGCATCCAAAACTTTCTGTAGCCAGCTCAGAAGAAGCACACCTAAGGGATAAGTTAGCCCCAAAAGAAAAGCTGCTGTAACCAGCCAGATAATCTTTAAAGATGAGTTGTAAAATGGCCACGTACCCAGGATAACTGCTTCCTACAGTAAGACTCAACATAATTCAAAGGAAAACTCAAAATTCAGGCTTTGTGTTCACAAGGAAAAGCACTTAATAGAAAGAGTCTAAAAATAACCAGAAGATACAATTAGCATGAAACGAACTTTATAATGGTATTATAAACTTGATAAAAAGTGTTCAAAGAAAACATGTTAAAAGTGTTCAAAAAAGGCTAACTATGGACCTCTGGGCAAAGGAGCCTGTTGCCAAGCCTGACAACTGAGTTCAGCCCCTGGAATCCACTTAGTGGAAAGAGAGAAGCTGGTTCTGAAAGTTGTCCTTCGACCTCCTGCGCTCACTGCAGAAGAGGTCCACTCATACGTGCACACTGCTTTCCCAGACACAAGTGATCAGGTGAAATCCTAAAACTAACTAAAGTTACAAAGATAGAAGCAAGCAGCATCTGTGGCAGAAAATGTAGTATCTGACATTTTAAGATTAACTGAATGAGCTTAGCTGTAAAGGATCTTCGGTGAAGACACAGTAAAAACGATCAATACAAAGGTCATAGGGGAACCAGCTGAAAACAAACAGAACGTCAAGTGTCTATGGGATGTTCTAACAGAATAGAGGTGTCATTGGAGATCTGAAAGGTAGGAATACAGACTAAAAAATATCAAATTTCGTAAAAAATAAAAAAACAAACAAACAAAAAACCCTATTCATTACAGTTCCCAGGAGGCAAACAAATGCCAAGAGGGACAAACAGAAGGCAGAAACTATAAAAGAAGGCAACGAGCCTAGGAGAGGGCGGATAAGGCAGTACAGGTGGCCATCCTCACCCAGCCCTCATCAGGGGCCACACAGAAGACAGTAACGCCTTTAAAGTTCTCATTCAAAAATCCCGTCAAGCTTGAATTCCACAACGAATAAAAAATGTCCTTAAACTGAAGGTGCTATCCTCTGATACGCCAAGGCAGAGAGAGTTCATGGGCCCTGGTCTGCATCAGAATAAATTAAAAGATAGCCTTGGGCTAAATAAAATTACTACTAGATAGAAATGCAGATGAACTTAAGGATGACATATCAGAAATGGTAAGTAAGTATGTAGGAAAACAGAAAGTGTGTTTTTTTATGATAAACATTCATTCATTTATTCACATATATACTCATTGCATGTCAAATATGGTTGAGACACCATGCTAGGTACAGGTCAGGCAAACATCATTACAGCATAGTCCTCTCCTTGAGGGGAGAGTTGCCCCCACTCGTCCCCCTTGGCAAAGGGACTTGTTTTTTGCATGTTTTCTTGTTTCTTAATTTCTTAAATTGACTGTATAAAGTTATGACACTATACACAGAAGTCTGTTACGTAATAGTGTCTCAGTAAACTGATGAATTAGAAGTTGGAAGTAAACTCTAGGTTATGAGAAAACAGATTTTCTACTTCTCAGCTATAATACTAGATATGAAAAAATGGTAAGTTTATGTGTGAGCTGTCCCAGAAGGAAAAAGACACACACGGTAGTATATACTCACTCATATAGACATATAACATAGGATAAACCTACTAAAATCTGTACATATAAAGAAACTAATTAAGAGAGAAGACCCTGACTAAAATGCTCAATCCCCATCCCAAAAGGCAAAGAGGATGGACATCAGAAGAAGAAGAAAACAGGAAACAACCTAGAAACCTGCCACAGAGGGCCTCTGAAAGGCTCTGTCCTGCAGACTATCAAAGCAGATGCTGAGACTATGGCCAACTGTTGGGCAGAGTGCATGGAATCTTATGTAAGAAGTGGGAAATAGTATGATCTGGAGAGGACGGGAACCCCACAAGGAGAGCAACAGAACCAGAAAATTTGAACATAGGGTCTTCCCAGAGACTCATACTCCAACCAAGTACCAGGCATGGAGATAACCTAGAACCCCTGCACAGATGTAGCCCATGGCAGTTTAGTGTCCAAGTGGGTTACATAGTAATGGGAAGAGGGACTGCCTCTGACATAATCTGATTGGCCTGCTCTTTGATCACCTCCCCCTGTGGGGGGAGCAGCCTTACCAGGCCACAGAAGATGACAATGCAGCCACTCTTGATGTGATCTGATAGACTAAGATCAGAAGGAAGGAGAGGAGGACCTCCCTTATCAGTGGACTTGGGGAGGGGCAGGCGTGAAGAAGGGGGAGGGAGGGTGGGACAGGGAGGGGAAAAGGAAGGGGCTTATGGGGGATAAAAAGTGAATAAAGTGTAATTAATAAAATTAAATTAAATTAAAAAAGAAAAGCAAATAAAATGAGCAATATAAGCAAAATGTTGAAAAAAAGTATAATAAGACACTTATTTGTTTTACAAAACAACTTTAATTACTCTGTATTTGAAAGTGAGGTATAGTGGCACATATACTTCCGAGGCTGAGGCAAGAGTTGAAGGACAGCCTGAACTACCTCATATCACACCACCTCAAAACAACAGGAGGAAAGACGGCATGAAGTGTATAAGCTTTACAGACCACAAGGGGAGCATTCTGAAGCACACTTCGATCCATTCTTCCTGCCCTCCACACACTTACGTTTCTGTCTGTGGACACATTTAAGAACTGAAACAATGTGCAGCCCAGTCCGGAGAGTGCGGGGTGGAGGAGGGTACACAAATAAGCGCAGCTATGTTAGCCGTTCTTAAAACTCCTTCCACATGTCAGACTCAGCCTTTCAGATCTCTGAACACAGGTTTGGCAGCAAAATCTCCTTGTGTGAAAGACAAGGCTGCGATGAGTTGGTAGCCCCAGTACAATCAGGGACAAGCAATGCCAGGCACAGTTCTTTTTTATTTCCTCAGAGCTGTTAACTTTGCATCCCCGCCAGCTGTGCCCCTAACTCTGGCTACTCTGTCCTTGACCCTAAGCCTTCTGCTGTGCCATCCTCTGCCCCATAAAAGCCACAGTGCACTTGAGGCTGGTGTTCTAATCTTCACTAGACAACTATCCCACCACATTCCTAGACTGACCTCCTACGTGTTGGATTGCCTACATATTTTTGAGGAAGGATTACATGCATTGCTACCCTGGAACCAACATCGAGGCTTACCCATACCAGCATGCTTGAGAGCCTCAAATGCTAATGCAGTACCAGCTTAGTCAGACACACCATGCTAAGCTTCCCCAGCCCAGGACACAGGTCAGGTCCCAGCCTCAACCGACAGGAAACTTGGAAGACGAGAAACGGGCTTCCATCTTTTAAAGAGTCTTACCTAATACATTTATAATGAAGCCCATAGAATTTTAATCCAGTGTGGTGAGTAAAAATAGACTGAAGCCTATGTTAAGATGAAAGACAATAATGAGATGTGAGTCAGTCAGAAAACTAAGGAACCCAAGGATGAGCCAGGGAAGAAATGAGAGCTAATGAAGCAAAGAAAAGTGATCATGGAGACAGAAATAAACAGAGAACCAAAACTAAAGAGCCTACAAAGGAAAAAGAGAGTGAGAAAGAAATAGAGACAAGATCAGAAGGTAGGGAGAAAAAAGACCACACAGAGCCAACAAGACTTTAAAGGAGACAAGAAGTGACAGCAAGCGTGCAGATAGAGTCAGCCCACAATCCCATCTCCTGTCCCCAGTCTATCTACCAGTCAGGAAAAACTAAATCAGAAAAAAAAAAAGTCCCGATTTAAATCACATTCACTCTGCTATAGTGGAAATGGGTAATAGAAATTACACTGAGTGCTGGGGAAAAGATGGAAATTATCAGCATCTTTTGAAAAGCTGTGCTTCCCTATAATGCTTTTCCCCCTTCCATATCTTTGATCATCCCTTCTCAAGCCAGTTTGTGAACTATCCACACTGGGGAGAGGGAACTGAACCTCACAGACAAAAAAGTTTCTCAACCAGAAAGGGAACAAAGTCAGATGTAACATCCTCCATCCCTGAGACCAGCAGCTGAGACTCTTTGGCCTTGTTTTGTGTGCTCTACCTACTCTGAGAAAATGCCCAAAGCTTCATGTCCTGACCCAAAATAATTCAGTGGCACACTCTTGCCCATCTTTGCTCCAGATGGCAGACAGCACAAGGTCTGTGACATAAAGTCAGTAGTGAGTGTCTAGTAAACAAAGCACTTTGGCTCCAGAGAGTCCCTCTCTGCTCCTCTCTCTCCCCTCTCTGTAGTTAAGTACATTACAGGCATCATGTCTATTTATATAGACATAAATCTTAATAAACTGGTTCATGGTCAAACAAAAATGTTCTAGGAACGTCCATTTGAATCTAGTCTCTTTGAGGTGTTTTCAGTCTCTCCAGTGTTTCCAATCTCAAAGATGCCACCTTTAAACAAACTGTTCGTCCCAGTTAAGAAACATTCCTAAGTAAGTTCTGCTGCTATCAGCTTTGAAACCTCTCCTACCTTACCACCCACACCATCTTTTCCATATACCAGGAAGAGAAACATCAAACCTCCCAGCATCCTAATACAGTCAGTGATACTTCATACCAAATCACCACCTTTGATGGACATCCTATTTTGGTTCTTGGGACACCTCCCCATCACTGTTTCCTGCCTCTTCTCTCCCCTTCTCTATCCACATCGAATTCTTTATTATTCTCTACACACATCTCCCCTTCTTCTACACCAGGCCTCTATCCAGGTAAAAATAGACTGAAGACAGTCTGTGTCAAAATGAAAGACAACGATGAGGAATGAGTCGGCCACAGGAAGAAGCAGTCATTCCCATCTCTGACTTTCCAAGTGCCCTTGAAAGATGTGTTTCCTAAGACTTTACCGCAACCTCTGGTAAACATGGAGCTTCATACTGTGAGATGTACCAGTGCAGACTATCTCATTTACATCATGAAGTAGGCCAGGGCTCGGCACACACTCAGCTGAGAAAGTGCCCAGAAAAGGCAGGAGGACCGAACTGACTCACCTTTCTGGGCTTTAATTAGCTGCTTTCCAATTTCCAGGGTCACATAGGCCGTGCCATTGAGAACTATGTCAGTTATGGTCTTCCAAGCATTGGGAGACAGTCTTTCACTGGGAGAAATGAAATTCCCTGCTGCGTTGTTTATCACCACCTGCAGCAGATAAGGCAAGGTGTTAGGAAGCACATCTGGACGCCATCCAGCTATGAAGCAATGCTTCGAGACTCCTTGACTTCCGTTTCTGGAGTCTGTAAAAAACACCTGTGTTACTGGCCAACCTCCAATTCCCCAGACCTGTCTTTCAGCTAGTGTAGACTACAGAGGCACCAAATGTAGGCAAGCTCGTGTACCATCTTACCACACTTCACTCTGAATAATGCTAGCACGCTGGTGAACCAGCTGTGTTGGTGCATACTTGTAAACCCAGCATTCAGAAGGCACAATTGAGAGGAATTGAAAGCCAGCCTGGGGTACACAGGAAGTTCGGGCCAGACTCTGCTACATGGACAGGAAGTCTCTATCTCACCCTCCAACTACAGACACAAATGACCGAGATAAAGATGCCTTTTAAGTTATTACCTTAATTTTAGGTAATGAACTTATCTGGTGGCCTGCTTCCTCACTCCCCGTGAAGGGTCTGCTGAGCTCTGCAGCCTCAGTGTTATGGGTCTGTCTGAAATAACTCCTAACAGAGCAAAGTATTCTCTTGGAGATATTGGGAGAAATGGCTTTTCTCTAATAAAAGAAGGACTCAGGTCCAGGCAGCAGAGATGCGGCATTTCTGATAGCTTCCCTGGTCTGTGCCATTCTCCTCCACTGAGAGACACTGGCAGTTGTCAGGCAACGCTAGCCCAAGCCATCACTTAAGCCGGCTCCTGTGCTCTTGGGTAACTGCTCTCACTATTGTATAATCTCATTAAGTAAAGTGAAATCAACTTTCTTCTACAACTATAAACGTGTTCTTCAGTATTCCTGTGAGGTAATGGTATAGCAAGCAGCCCACCTAATCTTTCCTCTGCTTTAAGCAGAGCCGGCGTTTTTCCCAGCCTGGCTCTTACTCACACCCCCTGCATGCCCCAGTAGTGCTCTGAGAATCAGAGCCCCGTTGCACTTACATCCGGATGCCCTGCAACTTGGATCAGCTCCAGCACTGTGTTATGTACCATCTCAGGATCGCGCACATCACACCGAATCGCATGAACCTGCAAACCAATAGAGAAGAAAGAACTCAGCCATGTCCAGGCTTCCTAAACCAAAATGGCAAACATATAAATATGTTATAATACCCACATCAGATTTAAAGGGCTACTTTAAATATACCTTATTTCCAGTTTTAGAAGAAATCTCCTCTGCAGTAGCTTTCAAAACGTCAAGATTCCTAGAAATGAATACAGAGAATGTGACATGCATCCTAAAAGTGCTCTGGTATCACATCTTTCCTTCCAATTCCTCTAAGCCAAAGAACACAGACAACTGCCAGTTTAAAGAAAAGTGTTTTCACAAAAGTAAGACATTTATAACTACATGAAAAGCAAGTTGAATGATTTTTTAAGTTAAAATAAGTTTTATATATCTGAAACTATTTCATGGAATTAGTTACTTTTATGTGAGTAGCTTTAGCATTATCTACATATCAAATTATTTAGGAGATTTTGTTTTGTTTTGTTGTGGAAACAGAAACTCATGTGGTCAACGTTGGTCTTCAGCTCTTTATTTTTCAGAGAGTGACCTTGAATTCTTCATCCTTCTGACTCTGCCTCCTATGTGCTAGTGTTACAGGTATGTGCAACTATACCTGACTTATTGGCTTAAATTATTTCCTTGATTAAAATCATTATGTTCATTCTCACACCAAAGAAATATCGTCCTGTTATAATACACACGGGTTTCAGCTTAAATTTATGAGTTTGGATAAACCTATGTGCTCAGTCTTACATCCTTGAAAGAAGCCAAAACACAAACCATGAATGTCAACTGTACAGCATTAAAGTGAAAATACTATTTTTAAATTCTTAAGAATGTTACAACATTAAGAGCATAATAAATGCTCTGAACAATTTGCATTTGACATAGTGACTGTCACTAAGGTGGCAACTTGGGCAAACATTTTGAAAAGGACCTAATGATCCAGACTTCATAGTTGGATGGTACCAGAATACGCCTACATAAAAACTTCTGGTTGTGTGACTTTACATCCATCACAATATGTATTTTAAAATTCTTGTCCATCTTAAAGCAACCATCAGGGTTGCATCCATGATTCTGGCATATTTACCAATTGAATTAGTAACTGAGGTTAATTATCAATTGAATTAGTAAGCAAAATTAAGGACTCCAACAGAAATCAAAACCACTTCAATGCAGTTCCTTTCACTCCACCTTTATATTCAGAAAATGAAAAATGAAACACCAGTAGTTTCATAATCATTACTATTTCTGTACCTCAAATTGCAACTGAATTTTTCCAAGATTTATTTAATCAATCTACTGCATGTTCTTTATATAAGATGCAATAAAATAGCCCTGACTGACAAACTGTTTTTAATACTGTGACACAGACAATTTCTTCAGAGTCCCAAGTGACACTTACCTGCTGGCTATCACACACTGGGCACCCAGGCTAGACAGGAAAGTTGTCATTGCCTTGCCAAGGCCAGTACCTCCTCCAGTAATGAAAGCCACTTTTCCTTGAAAAGTGTTAGGTGGTAGCATAGGCTTTGAAAGGGGCTGGAAGAATTTAGACCGTGGAGCATCCATGCTTTGATACAGTGTTTTTGTTCCATAACTGAAAAACTAAAGGGGAAAAAATGAGTTGAGACTTATACACCTGCAAATTTACAAAAGAGATGAACTCTCCTAACTATCCATCACTATTCCATTGAAGCAAATTTTGAATGATTAGATGCAAGTTCTTAAACTTCTTTGTGCCTCAGTTTCTTCATCCATAAAATGAGATCAGCAAAAGCATCTTCATGGGATAGGAGGCTTTCCCGAGTTGTCGTTAAATAAAATAACTACAGTGATATTTAGCACAAGGAAGCAGTACCCAGCACACAGTACTCTGCTGTAAATGGAGGCATTACCATTTGCAGGTGCTGTTTACATTCAAGTTTAAAAAGTAATACAGCTGGCCAGGCAGTGGTGGTGCACGCCTTCACCCTCAGCACTTGGGAGGCAGAAACAAGTGGATCTCAGAGTTGGAGGCCAGCTTCAAACAAACAAATGAAACAACAACAACAACAAAGTAATACAGCTGGGCTGCGAAGTCATCCGTGGGTACATAGCAAGTGTGAGGCCACAATGGGTTGTATGAGACTCTTTCTCAAGCCTCAACTCAAAAAATTCAAAGCTTTTTTGCTTTTTAAAAGAATGTTTGAACTGGGCAGAGGTGGCACACACCTTTAATCCAAGCATTCACTCAGGAGGCAGAAAAGGTGATCTCTGAGTTCGAGATCAGCATGGACTACACAGCTAGTTCTACAACAGCTGAGGCTACACAGAGAAACCCTGTCTTGGGGAGGTGGAGTAGAATATTTGAATCAGGTGAGTGGCACACACCTGTGACCACTGCCATTCAGGAGGCTGAGACAGGAGGAGCAGAAGTTCAAGGCCAGCCTGGGCCACATAACACATGATTAACAAGACAGAAAGAATAATTTAGATGAAAACCACATTCTGTCTTTGAATTACTGGAGATAACTATGGTGGTTTGAATGAAAATGGCCCCGTGGGCTCATAGGTATGTTCTTGGTGGAGTAGGTGTGGCCTTGTTGGAGGAAGTGTGTCACTAAGGGGCTGAGCTTTGAGGCCTCAGATACTCAAGCCAGGCCCAGCGTCTCTTCCTGCTGCCTGTGAATCCAGATGTCTACCAGCGCCTCTCTAGCACCATGTCCGCCCGCACGCCACCATGCTTTCTGCCATGATAAAATGGACTAACCCTCTGAATTTAGTAAGGCAACCCCAATCAAAGGTTTTTCTTTATGAGTTGTTGTGGTCATGGCGTCATGGTCTCAACAATAGAGAAACCCTAACTAAGACAAGTATTCTTTTTAATTCTTTATAAAGTTTACCAAATGCCTTTTCTTAGGCTTTCTTCTGGGGAAAAAAAAAATAGAGCATGAAAAATATTCCTGCTATAATTTAAAATAAATGGTAAATAATTCAAGATTACTTAAGACATATTTCTTTTGCTTTGTTTTATACTTCACAGTTTAAAAACCAGTTACTAGTGAAAAGTACTGCTATTCTCAAACACTTTAATTATAAAAGCAAACCTTCCATGGAGAACAGAGCACACAGCACAAACCAGCCTTCATTTAGTGATTACTAGGCGCTAAGATGGACACAAACCACGTGGCCACCACAGCCACAGGAAAGAGGTCTCACTTTTATTCTATGGCCTAGCAGAGGCAAACATCGGCTGGCCAGCTCCGGAGCCCGCCCCTATAACACTGTGGCACCCTGCCTCTGGTTCTCCTCTAATTTTCTCCTAAGCTTCGTTCATACATCTTGGAGGGATGTGACATTTCCCCCAAAAGGTAGGCCACGGCTGCAAGATCGAAATTCTAGATCTAGGAGCCTGGAACAGTGGCACACACCTGTAGTCCTAGCGCTAAGGGAGGCAGAGGCAGGCAGATCTCTGTGAGTTCGAGGCCAACCTGGTCTAAAAAGTGAGCACAGAACAGCCCAAGCTACATAGAGAAACTCTGTCTGAAAAAATAAAAGCAAAACAAAACTAGATCTATCTTTACTGATACAGTTTTTCTGTATGCTACTTGGCTATCATCAGTTGATCTGTGGTATTTACACATTTACCCTATGGAAATAACTGTCAGCAAAGACTTTTTAAAAAGGCTGTCCAACTGATTTATACAAGACAGTGCTTATGTTAAGTCAATATGCATACAATAGGTTCTGAATTACCAATTTTTTAAAAAATCAATGTTTAGGGGTGGGGAGGAACCTCAACTGGCATAAAGGCCTGGATTCAATGGCCAGCACTGTACAGAAAAGTAGGCTTGCTAGTGCACATTTGTAACACTTGTACCACAGAGGTAGAGGTTTGGGAATGAAAAGTTCAGTGCCCTCTTCAAATACACAGCAATCCTGGTCTCAATCAACATATGCAGTTAGGACAAAGATAAGAAGAAAATGACAGTAAGTAGTGAACTATGTACTACCTGACGATGCCGCCTGCAGACGACAGCTATTGTCTAAATTCTGATGTCATGCTCATTTTGCAGATTAGGAACCTGAAACTCTAAAAGGTCAAATAATCTACTTTTAAAAGTAATAGTGAGGGAGCTTCAAAGATTCCAAAGAACCTGCCTGAGTTCAGTTCTTGGCTTCCAACATCACTCATAACGGCCTGTAACTCCAGCTTTAGTTAATCTGACACCTTCTTCTGGACATGTGGTATTCACTCACACAGATGCACAGATAAGAGTTTTTAAAATAATAAGTCTATAACAAATAATAGTAAGAAGTGAGGACAATGAAAATCCAAGATGTATCTGGCTTCAGAGTATCTCCTGTACTTGGTTACTTTCTCTGAGTGATGGGCTTATGTGAATTTTTTTTTCTTTTCCATAAGTTTTAAGTATTTTCAAAATCTACTGAGCAAGTATGATCCCATTTCATAATCAGTAAAAATCATCACCAAAGGTCAGATGTTGCAACTCTTGTCTCATCTTCATCATAATTTCATCATGATGTTGACAATACTGTTTTTTTTTCTGTCTTCTGTATCCTTTCACCACACACACACACACACACACACACAAATAATAATCCAAGCATCCTTTTTTTTTTTCATAGTTAGCAGATTTGCTTAAGACTTCCACCCACCTTCACAATGACTCCATTAAGATGATGAATCAGGAAATGTGTGCAAGTGGGCTGGTAAATTTGTCACTATCTGGGAATTATGAAAAAAAAAGTGTACTGAAATGTTCAAAAGCCTCTGCCATGAATTTCTATTTATTTGGGATTAATTTGTGTAAGAAATTTGAAGCTTTGTGAGGAATTAAATATTTAAATAATAACATTTAAAATACATCTAAAAGCGTTTTACTGGCCTTCTAACTGGCAGAGGAAGCATACAAAGGTAAGAATATTATATTGGATAATGGAAACCCTTACTTTGGTAATGAAGCTTCATTTCATGTCTTAGTAAGTTCATGTGACCTGACTGATAACAATCTCATGAATTTCTTTCCTGACACTGAAAGGGCAAACACCGACTTGCTATTTTAATTGGCACCATCGTCTGGCAATTGACAGCACATGTGTGAGCCTGAATTCAGCCATCTCTTTGCCTAATCACAAGTGGTCTACTAAGACTCACAAAAGTGACTAGCTCTCACAGGATCAGGCTGTGGCCATGCCTCTTTCTACAAGGCAATATCCTAAATGACCCCAAAATGCATCCTGCCACTTGCTTCTGAATTAGGAAAAAGCAGACGAAAGGTGCGTAGGCCTTGAATGATCTTCAAATCTTCCATTGTGCTTTTGTACACATGGCATTTTTTTTTTATAACTGAGTTGGGTTTATTTGTCTGTTTTAATTAGATATAATACCTTTCTCATCAGCACTGATTTCCTTGTAGATCTTTGTTGCTCTGAACTTTTAAAAACTTTTTAAAAATCTTCCTATTTTGGAAATGCCAACTTATTACGTGCTGAGCTCTAAATCTGCCTTAGGAAGATTGGCTCTCACCCCCTCTGCCCCCAAACTCATCAGCCTCCCACATCATATCCAGTATGCGTGCTAGGGGTGATCACACTTATCCTCAAAATGGCAACTCTGAAAAATATCGTTTTTTGTCCTTTCCCTAAGGAAGTAAAAACCATAGGTGAAATTCAAACCTAAATTACTGAAGGATTTTTGCTTGACTAAAATATGTGGATTAGCTAAAATATACAGACATCGGTAATCCTAGGCTAAATGTGCATTATGAAGCTAGCACAAAGTCTTGAAAGCTTTCATTGACATTAAGATGTTGGGAGAATTCACAGAGAACTCACAATTCATACCAAGATTACATGAGTAAGTACAACCTGAACCATGCCCTCCTGAGGTGAGTTTTGCTGCCTGCCCAGCCTCCACTCACACAGGTTAGGAGTGCCCCTTCCAGTGGCTGTCCTTCTGCTTTGGCAGGACCTTCAGGAACCAGAGGCACTTGAGTGATGATCCCTTGTCTAAGGAAAGCCGATCAGTAGAAAAAAGTGAGACAGTTTTGGGACTTTTGTCGAGCATGGTTTGCGTTGTTTCGCTTTTGCATCGCAAATAAGCTTCCATGTAAACATCTTTTTAAAATAGCATTTAAACATACTAGATTTTCTTTTTTGAAAACTAAGTTTCAAGCCTGTAAAATTCATTAAGCAATAGATTTTCACAGGGAAGTTGTGAGGCTCAACAGATCGATAATTAATAACCATCGATTCAGCTGATTCACCACCTCCAATGTCGCAGCTGTTGATCAGGCCTCCACTGTCAAACCGCATGCTCAAAAACAAAGATACATCCAGAATCTAAAAGACAGAACCACACACTTCAATTTCCTCTCTCGCTCCCTCTGTCTCTGTGTCTCTGCCTGTCTGTCTCTCCATCTCTCTCCTCTCTTATTCTTTGTGCATGTGTATTTGAGAGAGACAGACAGAGACAGAGAGAGACGGCGAGGATGTCCAACCCAGAGATCCCTCTTGAATACCATTCCTCAGTAACTGTCCACATTGTTTTCTTGGAACAGGGTGTCACTGGCCTGAGAATTGCTAATAGGCTACACTGGCTAGCTAGCATGGCCCAAGAGTCCTCCCACCTCTGCCTCCTGGGCGCTGGGATGGTAAGGGTATATATACTACCTGACCCAGTTTTATATGGGTTCTGGGGACTGTACTTTGGTCTTCAAAACCACCAATCTACTGTGGCTTCAGCTTGCTTTTCTAAAACTACTTCATACCAGTTCCAACAATAAACTCTGCAGTTACTATTGCTGCAGCATTCCTAAAGCTTGCCAAGGACTTTCACCTTCTAACCTTTGCTCTATTTTGCTCTACAGCCTGAACTTATCAGAAATCACTAGTCAAAAACCAGGTAAAAGAGTCAACAATTCCCCTCGTATTTGGTGCCTACTTCTTTAGAGGCCAATTTGACAACATTCATCTAAATGTTACATATAATTCCCTTTGGTGGAGTCACTCCACATTCAAAAATGTGTCCAGTCATTTGATATATGGTGGAAAAGGGACATTCTGTTCAAAAATAAGAATTAAGGGGCAAGAGGTGTGTTCAGTGGTAGAGCACTTGCCTAGCATGTGCAAGGCCCTGGATTCTAATGTCAGCATTGAAAACAGATTGTATTATTTCCAAAATCCGATGGAGCTATTTACAAAAGTTGATGAAACTATCCTAAAATTGAGATGAAACTGCAAGAGGCTCGAATTAGCTAACGCTAGTCATAAAGCATAGACCTATTACCCATTAAAAGGACAGAACTCCCACGATGAAGGTTAACATTGACACAGGTCGTTTGTCCAATTGCTCAACAACATTGTATGTTGAACAGCAACAATGTGAGGCATCATTTGTTAATAGAAAGAATGTAAAATGTCCTGTGTATTTTTTAAAGAGGCTGTCTTCCTATATGTGCTGACACAAACACAAACAATCCACAGGAAACCAGTCATGGTAGTGATCGATCAGGACTTATTGTACTTATTAAACACAGTGTAAAACTGCTTGATATGTTCATTAGATAATATTTCATTTGAAATATCCAACATATAGTTGAATCATGTGTGCAAGCACACAATACAGGTGTGAGACGGAAACAACACGACAGAAAGGCAGCACAGAAACAATTTCTAAGGATGCTAGTTCCATCTAGACAATGAACTCCCATGGTTCTTTCCGGCAAAGGGCACAGGCTGCATGTCTTTTGATTTGTGTCAGGTGAACATTTTAGATCAAACTTACTCCAACTCAGACTCACCCAACAGCAGGAGTTTGTGCTCTTTAATGGACGTATAACAGCATGTTAGTAAAAACTGGCCAAGCATTTATTTCAAAGTATGTTTTCTTAATAAAGTGTATCTTTATACTCCCAAAGCACTCCCTGTAATGCCTGCATATAATAAGCCTTCATTGCTGCTTGCAAATTTTGTCCAGTTGCTAGAATGTGCTTGTCTGTGCTAGCCATGTCTTCTTTGTAGTGTCCTTCTCACAGAGCACCTACAGTTCTTGGCAGGACCCATGTGGTAACGGAGGGACAGCTCTTCTACACATTCCAATGCAGAAAGCAAGGTTCTTAGAGAATAAGAAATGCCCCAGCACCCTGAATGCCAACTGTGACTCCATAAACTCGTCCATAAACTGTCACACCCCTGGCTTTTCACAGGCTGTTATACCTTACAACAGAGCACTGCTTAGAGTGCTGAAATGTGCGTTTCTGAGGAGCTCAGATCTTGTTGCCGCAGCAACTACCCTGAATGTAAAAGAAAAACTCATTGCTGGACTTGAGGCTCCAAAGGCTAGGCTGAATCCTGCAGTTGCCAGGAGCAAGGCAGAAATTACCTTTCTGAGCAATGCCGCATCCCACAGCAATGAACTGAAGTCCTTGAAAACATCATTACTCTGTGCTACCGGCTGTGCTTCCCACTGGTATTACAGTTCCTAGCTGTCTGCACACCAGGATGCTTCCCAATACTTCCCAATAAACAAGGGTGAGATCAGCCCTGAACTAGGAAGCGGCCTGAGGTACTCCACTGGCGTCTTCATCCTGTCTGCTTCTGAGACATCTTTTACTGACTCCCTATTACATAAGCCAGAATAACATGACTGTCATTATTGAACCAAAAATCAGAACCCATGCTCTTAAGAAATGACTGTTTGGATTTGAGAATATGCTTAGGAGGGAAATTATTAGACAGAAAACAGACATTATGGTAAAATTCATCTACTTTCCTAATTTTAGCAAGTTTTTATTGAATATCTCCTATACCCCAAGCACTATTCTAGGTAATGGTAATACAGCAGAGGATTAAAATAAAATACACTATTCTACCCAGGTGAGATTAGATTTTGGGGAACAGGATGAACAAATTAAGAGAAATGCACAGTATATTGAACCTTGGTACATGTTACAAGATGAGGTAGAATGGAGGTAGGACACTGTTGCAGGTAAAATGAAGACATGGCTGTTCCCCAGATGCCTGATATATCTGATATCACCCCTCAGAGCACCTCAATCTTCCTTCCTCACCCCAACTCCCCTCTTAAGCATTTACTTGGGCCTCTAAGCAAACCTCCTAAACCCCTTCTACTTCTAGTGTCGACATCCATTCCCTGAAGTCACATGACCCCCCACCTGGGAAGATTAGCAAGGGCTGACAATTTGCCTCCACTTCTGTCACCTCTCCACCGTCTTTGGAAGAAGCTCTAAGTCCTTCAAAGGAGCCATGGATACCCAGTAACCTAGCTCTCTCCGCCTGCCTCTTCATGACACACCAATCATCTTGACTGCAAGACGAAACACAGGCTCCTCTCTTGCCTAGAAGTTTAGGGCACCTCAAGGGCCGTGCTGAAGCTACAGCCCTTCATGCCCTTAGACATGTTGTTTCCATAGAGCTGCCTTATCTGCCTGGTAAACCCTGAAGATAATCATTGGGCAGAAACTTCTAAGACCTATCACCTCTTGGGAGCTAGCTGCCCCACTGGGCAGCACTGCAACCCCATCCTGAGGTGGTAAGCAGACCTCATTCAGAAAGCACAGTTTGTGGACACAGCTGCTAGAACAAACCCTAACCTAAAACCAAAGATGCTTAAAGATGGGAGATGCGCATGACTATAATCCTAGCACTCTGGAGTTTGAGACAGAGGAATCACCATGACCCTGAACTACACAGTTCACCTTGAACTACAGAGCAAAAGCCTGTCCCCGAAAATATTAAAAACAGATGCTGGAGAGATGGTTCGGCAGTAAAGAGACCCTACTGCTCTTCTTGAAGACCTGAGTTTGGTTCCCAGCACCCGAATGCTGACTGAAACCATCTGTAATTCCAGTTCTAGGGAAACTGATGGCCTCTTCTGGCCTCTGCAGGCACCAGGAATGCATTTGGAGCATAGACATATGCACATTCATGCACATGAGATAAAAAACAAATAAATAAAACGTGATCCTTTGGGGTCATCCACTTCTTCAGAATGAAGGAAAGACATGACATTTCTTCTGGATCTCTTCAACACCAAGGACAGCAGGTAACATGGTTGGATTTTACTGTGATGTCCTTGGACTGAGATCAGGAACCTTGTGTATTTCTCTCCACGTCCTAAGGCACAAACTCCATCCACTACATCAAATCATATGAACTTTCAGAAATAAGCAATGACCCTTCACTCGTTGATGAATGCTATTTTTCAAGTTGAAATAGCCTTTTTTATATCTTTTAATCTATGTGTATGTGTCTGTGTGTTTGTATGTACAAATATGAAAAGGTGCTGTGGTGGTTTGAGTAAGAATGGCCCCTATAAGCTCATATACTTGAATGCTTAGCCATCAGGGAGTAGGACTATTTGAAAGGATTACAAGGAGTAGGAGATATGGCCTTGTTGGAGGAAGTGTGTTACAAGGGTGGGCTTTGAGGCTTCAAAAGTCCACGCCAAGCCCAAAGTGCATCTGTCTGTCTCTGTCTGTCTCTGCCTATGGATCCAGACATAGAACTCTCAGCTGTGTCTCCAGCACTGTGCTGCCCACAGTGATGATAATGAACTAACCTCCAAAACTGTAAGCAAGCCCTCAATTAAAGGCTTTCCTCTTTGGCTTGCCTTGTTCATGGTGTCTCTTCACAGCAATAGAACTGTGACCAGGACAGATGCCTACCAAGGACAGAAGTGCTGTCAGATCCGCAGGAGCTGTACCTACAGGCGGCTGTGCCAACCCGACATAAGTGCTGGCAAACAAACCTCAGTCCTCTGAAAAAGCAGCAAGCATTCTGGACCACCAAACCATCTCCCCAGTCCTCGGTTGAAATCACTGGCCCTAAACAATCTGACTCCTGATTCAAAAGTCAGTGCTAGAATCCACTTCCTCTAGATTCTGAGCCTTTCTGCCTCTATGTGCACATAATTTTGTTCATCTACGCATTATAATACACCATGTTTTCAGTCTGTTGGAGCTGCTGGTAACTTACTAAAGTCTCATTTTTCACACACATCTTTATGTGAACTGTGGTGATAAATTTTCCAGTTCCACAACGTCATATGCACAGTCATGCACATAACATGCTCCTTGCATGTTTACTCTGCGCCAGACCCTGTACAAGGAACAAGCAGTGAGCAAACCTGACGTAACGGGATTACAGATGGAATAATAGAATTTTAAGTGGGATAAAGAAAAACTTCATTTTTCACAGAGTCCCTCTGTACTTATATTGTCTAACTATATTGCTTATATTGCCACTGACCAGGAATCACTTTTATAAAAAGAATATTGATTACTCTACATAAAAACAAAAGGTCATGCACTGCGCATCAGCCAGCAAGAGTCTACAAACACAAACACATTTTTACGCTTTACTACAAGAACACAATGGCATTGTGCTTTTATTCTAATTCTTTGTTATATCTGTTTTTGTTGCACTAAGTGTATTTCAAAGCCCAGTCGTGAGTTATTAACCATGCTCCAGAAACATAAACGAGACTATTTCTATACTGAATGTAGGCTTGTCTTTTCAGCCAGAGAGTCTCTCTGAAGAAAGCCCAGCCTTTACATTTCCTGATAAACAGCTGAATAAATTAAATGTTTTCTCAGGAGAATGAAACACAAAGTAAGGGTAAGGTCCGTTGCTTAATCTCAAGGACATAGCACTTGGCAGACAGACTCTTACCCATTTACTGGATTGAATTGAGGCCTACCTAGGTAAAAGTCCAGACTAAAATACCAGTCACAGATAGGGTTTATGGCAATTGAAACATTTCTCTCACATGTACTATTTTAACTATAATATCTTATATCTGCTCTCTAAAACATCATGTTCCTTGGCAACTCCCAATTCACAGACGTTGTTCCTTTCCCCGTCGGATTCCAACTTCAGCCCTCACGAATCAAGGAGACAGGCCTCTCCATTACCTCAGAACTAACTTTTGTTTGGAGACAGGGTCTCTCTACATATCCCTGGCTGACCTGAAACTCACTGTGTGAAGCAGGATGACCTTAAACTCACAGAGGTCCACCTGACTCTGCCTCTCGGGTGCTGGGATTAAAGGTGTGCAGCACTATGCCTGATTTCTAACATTTTTCTTAAGCAAATTAACTTCAAAATGTTAGGTTGCAATTTTTTTAATTCTTTTTTTTTTTCTTCTTCTTCTTGAAATACACTGTCCAATAGTCTCAGAAGACTGGGGGTTGGGGCTGTGGCTCTGTTACTGCAATCTATTTGTTTATTTATTTGTTTGTTTGTTTATTTATTTATTTATCAACACAACTTGAGCAGTGAGCAGACCACTTTCTAGAAGTTTCTCTGACTTGAAGGAATCACCTATTCCCGCCTTTATATTTGGAGCCCCTTTCCAGCTTGTGCCCTGACCCCATTCTTCCTCCTGTGTGTCTCTGCACCCCTGGAATTCCTAGCCTCTCACCCCTCCTTGCCCTGCAGCACCCTGTTCTCTCGTGTACACATTTTTTTGAAGTGAACAGGGTCAGTCTATCAACTCAAACAGGGTGCAGGGCAACAGCCAGGGAGCGACTTTTCTAGCTGGAGAACGAAATGTTAATACTTAACTTAGTGGCATCAGTTGTCTTGAAATAGTTTCGTTTTTTGTTTCCTTCCTCTTCCTTTTCCTCCCTAGTTTCTTTACTTACATATTTTATTTCCATTGTAGACTTGGGGAAAATGTTGAAAAGCAAAACAATATTAGCTTGACAAAGCAAAACAAAATAAGCTTGACCGGAACATGCATGGATTCCACCATGAGATGCACCTCTAGAAGGCGGAATTTAGGTTTTTACTTTTTCAAACTATTTCAAGTGTATTTTCAAATATTTCAACCATCTTACACTGCGCTTGTTTATTTGGAGAGAAAGGACTGGGAGTTGTAAAAGCCTGGGATCCAAGGGTAGAAGGTGAAAGCCAACTTCCACAGGCTTTGACTTTCCGTTTCTTTCATTTTTATGTGCATTTGTTTTGTGAATAATGAAGTCATTCCTGTCAATTGCCACAGAAACAAGGCACTGAGGGTGGAGGTGTGCTGGGGGCCTGTGAAAGGGTAACACTGTTAAGGGAAGGCTTCCGAACAGAAGCGACCTACTAACACACTCTCTCTTTCCCACCCACGGACCTGGCAGCCATGCCCTTCTGGCTAGCTGTGACTAAGGGCTTGCACCTACTAAAAGTAGGTAAAAGGTCCATGGACTTCTTCCAAAATAATCTCTGATCTCCTCATCCTAACAAAACCCCTTTGTTCACCGGACACTTCACCCAGCCAGTTTCTTGTGTCCAGTTCCCTGATTCCCCGTTTATTCTCAGATGGAAGTTCCTTTGTAGGAGATGCGTGACTCTTTGGTTTTTTTCCCCCACTCCCCCCCAAACCCTGGGCTTCTCCGGATTAGTTAGGCTTCTCGCTCTCCCGTCCCTGCTGCCCCTGGAGTCCTCTCCTCTATTCTCACATGTATCCAAGTCCTGGAACCCTCTGCTCCCTGGGACGCCTGGCATCTCCCACCTCCCTGAACCCCAAAGCCTAGGCCCTGTCTCGCCCCCCTGCGCCCGAGTGCCCTGCTCTCGCGCCCCGCGTGGTGGCATTCGCCGTGGAAGGGAGCCCGGCGTCGCCGGGTGCGCGCTGCCTTACCCTCTGAGCGCCGGGATCGCGGGGTAGGCGGGCCAGCCGAGCAAAGAACGACCGGCCCAGCGGTGCCATGTCTGCGGCCGACCTCGGTCCTTGCCGCCAGGGCCCGCCTCCGCCGGAAGCCTCCGTTCCAGGGCGGCTGGAGGGGCCGGGCCAGGCGGCGACAGCAAGCCAGCGAGTCCCGGGAGGGGTCAGGTGCCGCGGCACTCAGGCTGCTGCTCCTTGCAGTGCCCGGCTCTCCCCGGCAGGAGAATTTCCTCCAGAAGAGAATGGGTTCGGGACCAGCTCCTGCGCCTTGCAAATGTTTCCCGAAACACGCAATCTGCACAGCTAGTGCACCGGATGCCTTTTGGTCCTTTGCGTTTATTCCTCACGTCTGTAAAGCCGTGGTCCTCCCAATGTTCCATCACGTACTGTCTATCAGAATAATATTTTTGTACTTAGAGCACGGCCTCTCTTCTAAAGCCCAGCATACCGTGAAAAGTCGGAGGGCACACAGTCGCCTATCACAAGAAGATTGGCTCTGACGGCCAAGCCCTTACTTGTCTCTCTGAGGAACTAGCGCACACTTAAAAGCAAATGCACAATTATAATATAAATAAATGACTTGCTACAACCGCGCAGGGCACTATAAAAGATTACGGTTTTTCAGACTTGAAATTTAAAGAAAGGAAGAAAAGAAAGGAAAGGAAGAAAAGGAAGGAAAGAAAAAAAGAAAGGAAGGAAGGAAGGAAGGAAGGAAGGAAGGAAGGAAGGAAGGAGAGAGAGAGAGAAAGAGAAAAAAAGAAAAGCAACTTAGCACACAGTGCAGCTTGTCCTTACCAGATTTTAGATAGATAGATAGATAGATAGATAGATAGATAGATAGATAGATAGATAGGCAGATAGGCAGATAGACAGACAGGTAGACAATCCTTAAAGGTATGTAGGCATGTGCCCTGGCTTGTTTTCCCTGCTGCACTGCTAAGCTCCTCCACCTCTGACCTGGCCCTGGACAGCGAGGTAACACACCTGGTGAAGTACCTTGCTGCCCACCCTGAGTTCCATCCCTAGGACCCACATGGTGGGAGAGAACCAGCTCCAGCCCATTGTCTTCTGAGCTCTGCACAAATAAATAGATTAATCTGTTTAAAACTCTGTAAACACTTAGGGAGAGAAAAACAGGAGAAAGTGCTTGTTTTAGCTTACAGCTCCAGAACCATTGCGATGGGAAGTCAAAACAGCAGGAGCTGGAAAGTGAGGTCACAAGTCCATGTCACTAGTCCGCTCCTAGGTTGCTTAGACCTGTGATGTCATCATTTGTCACTGCCACCAGGGGCCCAGGATAAAAGGATCCCTGCCTCTTACTTCTCGGTGTCTCTCTCCTCTCTTGCTCTCTCTGCCTCAAATTCTTTCCTGGGGGACTCCCACATCTCATCTCTCTCTCACTCTCTGCTCTCTCTCTCTCTCTCTCTCTCTCTCTCTCTCCTCCACCTCCTCTTTCTCTCCACCTCCATCCAATAAATGTCTTTAATATAGTATCTGTTGTGTGCATGGCATCATTTTTATATAAATACTAACAGTCACACAACGTTGCAAGACAGGAGAAAGCAATGAATCAGGCCTCCCTCTCCATTCTGTAAGGTTCAGGATCCCCTGCTGGGGGACAGTTCTGTGCAAGATGGCTCTTTCCACACCAGTTAACACAATCAAGATAACTGCCAGGCCTCAAAGGCTGTTCGCTTATGTGATTCTTTCAAGTTCACAATTAACGATAATCGTTGCAGTTCTGCTGTTTATCAACCTGACGCCCAAACGCATTAATTTTAAGCAATAGCCTTCCCACATTTGTCCCTATACACTCATGTTATAGTGTAAAATGTATTCCATCTGACTTTAAAAGTCCCCATAGTCTTAAACAATTATAAGACTTTAAAATTCCAAAGATTTGGATCAAAAACAAGTTAAATACTCCCAACATACAATGGCACAGAGTAAGAATTCCTGTTCTAAAATGAGACCAACATATAATATGAAAATGAGAACATGACCACTCCTAGGCTGCTCACAGCTTGCCAATGTTGGACCATAGTCTGCAAGTGATTCTAATAAAGCCCATATATACATATATATATAGAGAGAGAGAGAGAGAGAGACAGAGACAGAGACAGAGACAGAGAGAAAAGAGATTCATTCTGTGAGTTCTGCTGCTCTAAAGAATTCTGACTGATCCAGAGGGTTAGGCTGAGATCGTCATGGTGGGAAGAAGACATGCATGGCATTAGGCAGTCCCTGAGACTTTTATCCTGATCTACAGTTGGCAAACAGAGAGAGAGAAAGAGAAACACTGGGCCTGCTGTGGGCTTTTGAAACTTCAAAGCCCACCCTCCGTAACACACTTCCTCCAGCAAAGACACTAACTCTAACACTGCCACACCTCCTAATCCTTCTCAAACAGTTCATCAATGGTGGACTAAGCATGCAAATATATGAGCCTGTGGAGGCAGTTCACACTCAAACCACACCGAAGGGTAAAGGGTATGAAGGGACACACACACACGCACTGAATAAATGGGAAAAGTTTCTTTTTCCTCTTTGAGACAGGGACTCACCGTGTAGTCCTGGCTCTCCTAGAACTCACATGTAGACTAATTGCCCTTGAAGTCTCAGAGATCCATCCTCCTGTCCCTGCCTTCTTAAGGCGTGTGCTACCACACCCAGCTAGGGAAAGTTTCTTAACAGCTTCTTAGACATAGTTTACAATCATATACCTCCGTACATGTGTATGTATACACACACATACATACATACATACACACACATGACCACCACAAGACACTTCAGAAGTGCAACTCTCTTCTCAGAAGCCCACACCCCTGCTCTCGGATATGTCTTACTCGTTCCCTGAGCACCCGTGTGTTAATCCCTCCACTTAAATCTATGTTGAAAAAATCTCCCTTCAACAATCTAATCCTGCTTTGTATAATTCTTTTCTGCAGTGAAGTTAAGGAGCCAGCTTCGTCTGAATGGCAGTACCTAAAGGATAAGACAGTCCATACACTGCTGACACCAGATCTGAGCTGCCTCTTCTTCTGACAGGTAATTGATTAAAAGCACTGGGAGTGTGAAGAGTTGAATTGTTCACAGCCATTCATTGAACGTTCTTCTGTCTGACTCATCATCTTTGTAGCAGCTAAATCCTTTTAACATGTGTTAACAGACAACTAGCTTCCAGCAACAAAAAGCTAAGAATGTCATCAGATACCATAAAGACCTTTTATACATTTCTCTCCTCTGCTGTCTACCAAAGTATTTAGAAAATACATTGATTTATGACTTTTCTTCTGTAACTATAACTTCAGGAAATTATTTCCATGTTGGAAGAGGATATTTAAAACCTGAATGCATATCTTGGGGCAACGGTCACTCATATTTAGCTTACGAATATAGTATCTTTTGTTCTTTTTGAAGTAAGAACATGTGTGTTTAAGAACCCCCTTCCTCCAAGAAGGAATCACCTCAGGTTTCCTTCACCTCCCAATAAGTTAAAAGCGCTTCAAACATGCCTTAGTCTAGTACTAGACAGCAAATACTTCTATTTTCTTAGAATGGTTGCTAAGCCAGAATGATACGACAGGAACTGACACTGTGGTTATAATATTTCCTTTTTTCTCCCATGTAGTAATTGTTTAGCAAGTTGAACCAGAAACCAAAGTACTTCAGGGTTTTTTTTGGGGGGGGGATTTTGCTTTTTTAAGTAGAGAATCAAGGTGGAATTCCAACTCTTGTGATCAAAGTGTTGTCCAGAAGCTACCAAACTACTGGTTAATATTTTGTTAGTTTTATAAAAACCCAATATATAGTGCTTTGTAAAATTTTTAAGTTGACTTTGATTAGGCTCATAGCTTCTGGAGTAAGGAAAATATTTGAAAGGAGTGGACAGTGTCTCCCAGCTTTGTAGTGTAGCCACAATTAAGAATTGAAAGTTTCAGGGTGGCCAGGGCTTCAAAGAGAAACCCTGTCTGTAAAAACCAAAAGAGAGAGAGAAGAAGAAGAAGAGGAAGAGGAAGAGAAAGAAGAAGAAGAAGAAGAAGAAGAAGAAGAAGAAGAAGAAGAAGAAGAAGTAGAGAGAATAAAAACTAAAAAGCTTAGCACCTGAGCTCAGCATGGTGGCACACACCTTTAATCCCAGTGCTTGGGAAGCAGAGGCAGTCAGCATGGTCTAGAGTTCCAGGCAAGCCAGGATTACATAATAAGACTCTCAATAAAGCAAAACAAAAGTAATGATAAGCTTAATTTCGAGCTCGATTGTCCTTGTAAATAAAGGAAGAAGTCTCTCAGTGTAAACAGTTGGCTCTCCAGCTAAGTCTTAGATTCTAAGAGCTCTGGGTTTCTAGATTCTAGCAACCACCGACCAAAAAGTATCATTTTAAAAAAGTATTTCTGCTGAACATGGACAGATTGATTCTTATTCTGTAAACAATGGGACCTGACAACTGTTCAAAGAGCATTTACATTTTCCTATGTACGACATGTAATTTGATAGCCAATTACACTGTGTGGGAAGATTACCGTGCTAGGAATTTATTGTGCTGAAGATCGAACCACTGCATCATGCATGCTAGGCAAGCACTACATCTACTCTGCTAGTGTCTGTATCAGCTCTGTATCTTAGCCTTCCAAATGCCTTGACCTCTATCGATACAGTCTCTTTAACTCCACTGCAGTCATTCTTTAATCTACACACATTCACATACGATGTGTAACACGTTATCTCAGTTATTACTAGTAATTTCAACTGAAATAAAAACAAAACTTGTTTGCCAATGATCAACTATTAAGGGATATGGGGACCACTTGGCAAATTGCAGCCAAAGATACAAATCAGCTTGTGAGTTCATTGTTATGCAGTAAATCTGACATTGCGTGAAGACGCAAACATGTTTCTGTCATAATGCACACAGGACAGACTGGAAAAGATCAAACAAATTTGGCTTTGGCATGAAACCTTCATTTTAACCGATACTACCACATATGGTGTAAATTAAGACGTTAAACGAGGGAAACAATATAGCCCACCAGTACTTTAATGCATTTCATTTAAACTCCACATGACTTCCGAGACTCTTAGACACTACTACAGTTTGTGGACTAAAAGCGTGAGGGAGTTGGGGCCACCGCATCCTTTAACAGGACACATTCTGCACTGCTGCCTCCTCGGCACCAGGGGGCGCCGGCGGCGCGCTCCGGCCGGGTTTCCCGCGCTTCCGAAGAACTCGGCTGAGTCCTGGGAGCGCGCACGTCCCGGCGCCCGCGCCCGTGCAGCACGGTGGCCGCGCACGCTGGGCAGCCGCTGTTGGCGTGGCGCGTCGCGGGGTTCTAAGGCGCGGGACCCATGTGGAAACTGCTCCCGGCCCCCGGAGCCGCTCCAGGTCGGTGCGTTGAGGAGGCGGCGGGGAGTCCTGCGGGGCCGGCTGCGGGGGCGGGGGGGAGGGTGCTGCGGGGCGCGCTTCCGGTCCGCCCTCCTCGCCTTCCGGCGGGCGCCCCGACGTCCTGACTCGCTGAATGCGGGGACTGGGTGTGGGGAGCCGAGGCGGGAGTCGCCGTCCTTCGCGCGGTGAGGCGGGCGCCCAGGCCAGGCCGGCTCCAGCTGGGCTGAGAACCCGAGAACTGAAGCCCTTACGGGACACACCAGGCCCAGTTAGCCCAGGCGCCCCGCAGGGCTGGGACCTAGACGAGAACCCACGCGGACGCGTAGTTGCGAAAGGTCACATGACAGCACAGGAGCACTTGAAAGTTTTCAGCCCGCACGCATCTCAGCCGTCGGGGCGTGGGGACCCTCCACCCACCCAGTTTTACTCAGTGAAAAGGTTATCCTGTGTTAAGTGCTTGTCCCCTTCCATAGTATTAGTTGATGAAAGGTTAAGCACTTGCCTGCGAGTGTATTTTGTTTTCCGGGAATTTTGTGAGGATGCAGTTACAAACAGTGGGAAGGGAAATAGAAGGTCTGAAAGATTTGCCGTGTGCGTTGCCGAGGTAGCATGCAGATTTGTGTTGGTGAGCAAGTGGGCCTGAATAATTAGCCTTGAGCCTCGCTGATCTATGGCTTTCTGTAAAATATCAGAAGTGTTCTGGATGTGGTGTCACAGGCCTGTAATCCCAGCGCTTGGGAGGTGGAAGAAGGAGGATCAGGAGTTCAAGGACATCCTCAGCTATGTAGAGGCCCGCTGCTATATGAGGTCCTGTCTCAAAACAAACAGCCCACCAGATTTAAGTTTGAGTGAGGGAAGGTCCCTGAATTGCTTGTCATCTTGAACCGTAGAGCTTCCCAGAGCTCCATACAACCCCGTGGCCAGCAATAATTTATAGACAAAATGGAAATAACATAGGAAAGCACCTTGGTTGAATTTTACTTCAGCAGCCCGCGCTTCTATAAGGACTCTTTCTGATCCGTTGGCAGTCTGTGACTGATACCTGGCTATCTGTTAGAAAAGTGTACTTTTAGGCTAGTGTTCAGTGTTCACCCGGACAGCCTTAACCCTTTATTAACAGATGATAGCAGAATAAACACATTTCTAGACTCAGTGGCTGAGGTACGTCTCAGAATCTTATGGAGTCTAATGGGTTAGTTTTCAATTTAGTTGGTCCCCTTTGTGTTAAGTCATAAGCTAACAATGTTTTCCTTCCTTGAAACTGTCCATCTCTGGTAAACTGAGTGGGATGTGGGATGGTGCCTGCCAGTTATCACAGCTCCTGTGAGGCTGGACTGTGGATCTTGAGTTGGAGGACGCAGGCGGGAGCATAGTGAGACTTCATCTCAAAAGTGAAAAGTGAGAAAGCAAACCAAAATCTCATTGACAAGCTACAACTCAAACTGTGTGGAAAGGTTGCTGGACTCCTTTGCTGCCTGTGTAGTTGTGATGATTACTCTACCATGGAATAGAAGTCCATGCTTCCGGGCTCTACAATTTGCAACTTGTTTTTTTTTTTAACTTTTTATTGAATCTTTGTGAATTTCACATCAGGCACTTCCGTATCACTAATCTCTCTCTGTCCCTCCATTTCTGCCCTCTGCGCTTTTAATCTTCTTCACAAAAGAAAACAAAATCTCTGTGTGGAAGCTGCAGTGTGTATGGTGTATCACACAGTATATTGGGCCTTTTGCCCCAACGTTTTCTCGAAAACGTTCACTACAGTGAGTCATTGGTCTGCTTTGAGGCCTGTGGCTTCTGCTACACTATCAGTACTGGAACTTACTGGGACTTCTCTTGGATATCCTGTTGCTACCCTGTGTTACGGAGACGCTGCAACTTTGGAACTGCAGGACTGGCTCCTTCACGGGCTCCAGCAGTTCATAGATGATATAGATGTTGGGCTGAGCCTACTTAAAGCCCTGGATCTGGGCCTGGGTGTTAGCTGAGTTGGTCAGCCTGACATCTCTCCTGCACCCAGGCCACCAGCACTGCCCAGGTGAGGGATGGAGCCATCTCACTATAACCAGCAAGGGGCCGGCCAGTTCTCCCCTAACCCATGCCCTTGGGGCCTGCTCACCCGCAACCCCATGCCTGTAACCAGGGCCAACATTACTGTGCTTCCTGGGTGAGGGGGTAATCCCTGATTACTGCAGCTGTTGAGGGGTGGGGCCAGCTCTGCAGTCTTTGGACCTCAATAGGGCCATTGCCTTTGGTGGTAATATGGATCACTGACACAGACACAGACCCCACCATCACCACCACCACACACACACATACATACACACACACACACACACACACACACACACTGCTGCAGGATCACAGCCCCAGACATGGCCCTGTACAGCAGCATGGACCAGGACCTCTGCAAGGCCTCAGGTGACATTGTAGGCTCATGTCAGGCAGTTCCTCACTCTCTCAAGTCACCATTTCCACCGCTCCTCATTGTGCACACACCATTTTGCTTCTCTTCCTGTTTCATCTCTTCACCACTTACTTGCTCATCTTGGTACCTGTGGCCTCTGCTGAGTGGTCATCACAACTTTTTTTTTTTAATTAATAATTTTCCACTGATTTGAAATGCTATCATTAACAGTAAAACAGAAGTCTTCCAAATGTATAGTTGTATCTAATCTGATCTTAAGTGTATTAATCTATGTTTTTCCCCCTGGTCCATTGAAACATCTTTTAATTACTATAGCTTTTTGGGGGCATATTTTACAACTCAAATTCCTTCAACATGAGTACATCTCAACATCTTAAAAACACTTAAGGCTGCCCTTCCTGAAGATCTGGGTTCAGTTCAACAGTCTGTAATCTGACACCATCCTCTGGCCTCTGAGTATTTATCTATTTTTATTTTTTTAGAGAAGGTCTCTGTCGTATCAACCTGGCTGGCCGCAATCTCACAAGAGATCTGCCTGGCTCTGCCTCCTGAGTGTGGGCTTTAAAGGCAGGTGCCACCATATCCAGCTTGCCTGTTTTTTTAAGATATTTTCCCAATGAAGTTTTGATATTATTTAATAAACTCCAAAATCAGTAGTGTGACTTTGTCTTATAGTACATTAAATTTATGTTATGTTGGAGGGAGTATTGATTCACTGTTGTTTTCCCTTTGTAAAGTGATAAAGGCTTCCATATATATAAATAACCTTTCCTGTCCTGTATCCTTCAGCGAGGCTTTATTAAAAAACAAAAACGTGGAACCAGAGAGATGGCTCAGCAGTTAAGACCTTTTGTTGTTCTAGCAAAGAACCCAGGTTCGGTTCCCAGCCTCCACATAGTGGCTTACAACTATCTGTTACTCCAGTTCCGGGGGATCTGATGCCTTCTTATGACTTACAGGGGCACCAGACACATATATGCATGTAGAGAGTATGAGGTCCTTGTGAACACAGATAAGCACTAGGGAACCCAGGAAAGTTAAACAGGAAGGTTTATTCTCTTCAAAGGAAGGAGATGTTTGCCTTTTTTCCACCAGGGATGCTGAGAAGGATGTAGCTCACAACCTGGGGATCTTTGACTTTCAGGAGAGTCAGGCTTCACTTGACTCCCACAGACTATTCTGTTTGTTTAGCCCAGAATTTTCCCCCAAATCCTTGCACATTGCTTTTCAGTCCATTAAACCCACCCTATGAGAGATATCACTTGTGCGTTACAACAGCTTCAGTTCCTTCTGTCTTATCTCAGGCCAGTCCTGACACCCACAGACATTGTGTGTACCTCAGCCATCCCTCCCCTCTCCCAGTGAGTTCTAAGTCAACAGAACCCACCTTTATGGAAAAAGCCATATGTAATGTACTTTGTAAAGAGTTTTAGTGTAAAGGTGTCTTAATCTGTGTTGTACACATAGTACTAAGTTAATTGTCATCAGGAAACTTTTTTCCAAAGCTGTGATGTGCCTAAATATGGCTAAAATAAACTGCCTGGTGCCAGGCTCTAGAGCCAGCATTGGTTAAGTCAAGCTGAACCAAGCTTCATTTTTGACTCACTGTGGAGAGCTGGCAGGGACTGCCACACATGATGCACCCACATACATGTAGGCAAAGCACATAAGTAAATCCAACAAAAAATTGTTAAAGAAAAAAACCACATTTGATGTAAATAATTTGTTTACATATAAATATATATTTGTATAAATATACACACATATGTCAAGTTGCTTAGCATTTAAGTAGCAGAAGTGTCTTTAATTTTAATACCTGTTCAGTATATCCTATACCATGAATACATGTATGTGTATGTGAATCTTAAAATTGACTTCCTTTTGTTCTCCCTTAGGAGAACCATGCAGACTTTTGGCTGGCAGAGAGTACGTGGTTGGAAGGAAAAACTGTGCCATTCTAATCGGAGATGATCAGTCCATCAGCCGAAATCATGCTGTGCTAACAGTAACCTTTCCTGGAACCAACTTGGTATGTTGCTACCTTTATTTTACTATCTTTTAAGCGGTTTAGCCAAAACAAAACAAGGAACAGCAATAGGAAAACCCACACTTAATTAGTAGTGACCCTAGTCATATTTATTTTGAATAGGAAGCTTCTGTTTGAAAGTTTACTTTTTCTTTGGGTAATTTTGAAATTCAGAGGAAGGATTAGAAGACATTTTGTGTCAGTCTTTTGTCAATGATGAAATAACATAAGATAAACAGTTTAAAGAGGGACTCAATATATAGTCTGTGATCTCCCTGCATGGTATTGGATTTGCAGCCCATGCCATATTTAGTGCCATGGAACACTTATTAGGAGGCCGGGAAGCACACAGACAGGAAAGAGTGGAGGACCCAGAACTCCTCCAGAGTCCACTTCCACCATCTACCTTCCTTCCACTGGCCCCTACAGCTAAGCCTTTAAGATATGGATCTTTGCAGCACACTCAGATCCCTCAAACTGTTGGGCATTTATTGAATGGTTTGTGCGTGTCAGTCATGTGCCAGTTCTGGGAATACAACAGTGAAATACATTCATGACCTACAGTCTTAAAGGATTTTGCAGCTGTCCCGTGTAACACATTTTCAGTATAGGAACTGATATATTTTACTAAGGAAAAGAACTTGTTAATGCTGTTTAGTTCCATTGAATGGCTCTGAGTATGTTCTATCACAACCATAGATGGTGGAAGTGATAAAGTATTTTTAACTATCCGTGCTTATTTTAGTACTTGTGTATAAGAAGAGTTATTGTTTCATGCATACTCTGCATATATGTAATATGTGCTCAAACAAATTCAGGTTTTAAGTCTTTTTTTTTTTGGAATAGAGAAAATGTTTATTATTGAAATTTCTCCAAGAAAAGTAAAATAGTTGCATTCAGTCAGGAACTCTAGCCTTTTAGCCTTGTATTCTCGTTGGGTTAGTTTTTCATGATACAATTTTGATAATGTAAAAAAAATGTGCAGGAGAGGATACGCCTGGCTTGTTACACACAAACAAGACTGTACTAAACAAAGCCTCAGAAAAGTGAATTTGAATGGTTAGGGAAATCCACACTGTCCTAGCAGTGAAATCTGAGAGGTATTTCTTGGCTTTAAGAAGTGACCTTAGGGGGAATGTTAGCTGAGTGGTTGTTCCCTGTGGGTGGCCTAAGTGGAATCATTGTCTGTTTACTTTTGCTACCCAGAAAGTTATCGATCTTGTGAAATCTACGCTGTAATTGCTAAGTGGCGAAACACCTTAAATCATTTGTTGATTTTTTTTTTTCAGAGTCAAACAGATGAAATTCCTATATTAACAATAAAAGATAATTCTAAGTATGGAACCTTTGTTAATGAGGAAAAAATGCAAAATGGCCTTTCCAACACTTTGAAGACAGGAGATAGAGTTACTTTTGGGGTGTTTGAAAGTAAATACAGGTAAGAAGTTTCAAAGCTGATGTGAAATCTACAGCTTTATTTGAAATTCTAAAGGAAGAGACTGGGAAAAGAATTGAAACTTCCCTAACTGGATGACTTGTTAGGCCCTGAGAGCTGTCATGGTAGCTCAGTTGTTTGAGTCCTCATAGATTACATTGTAATGTTAACTTGGGTTGTTGCTTTTTCTTCATTAGGACTCAGAATTTAAGAAATGACTATTTCTTAGGAAAAATAAAATTAAGAAGACTGATATTTTACACTCCTGTGAGTTGGTGTCTCTGTAACCACAGTCTAACTTCATGTAACTTGCTTTTATTTGCAGAGTAGAATACGAGCCTTTGGTTGTTTGTTCGTCTTGTTTAGATGTCTCTGGGAAAACTGTTTTAAATCAAGCTATTTTACAGCTTGGAGGACTTACTGCAAGCAACTGGACAGAAGAATGTACTCATCTTGTCATGTCATCAGTTAAGGTCACCATTAAAGTAGGTTGGAAGTCTTTCTATGCTGAACTCAACTTCTGTCAGGTTAAGCTCAATTCCTTAATTTACACAGGCTTTTACAATCATTTACTTTGAAACTGTCAGAGTGGCTGTAGATTCATGTACGCCATGTTGTATTTGGGCTTGAATGGCTTCTCATTATTCATTTTCTCAGAGAAGAAGTACACTGATTGTTCAGGTTTTGATTTGCCATTCTTAAAAGGTGTTATATTACCCCTTATTATGAACATTTATTTGATTGTATAGATCATGTTTTCAGTCCGAGACAGAGATTGGAGTTAAACTGCTTGGCCACTCTGGAAGGCTCACAGCTCACGTCTCCTCTGTCTAGCGCCTCTTCTGTCCTCATACCGTCTCATGATCTCACACTCCTGTTTTGTATTGAAGATTCTGTTCACAAAGACTTTGGAGTTGTAATTTAGTATTACCTTAGTGAGTCTAACCAACCTAGGTATGTAGATTTGCGTTCTTCACGATAGTATTTTAAGGCTTCTTACGTTGGAATGTTCGTGCTCTAACCTAAGCTGTGACCAGGTATTGACTATAGTTTAGATTGTGTCTCCCTCATGCATTTAGGACGTTGAAAGGAGAAACAGTGTAGGACTACCTCTTTGTAGTTTATAACTTACAGCTTTCTTTTAAATAAGCTATTGCGTGAATATATGTATTTATACTTACCTATGATTTTCCATTTTAGACTATATGTGCACTCATTTGTGGACGTCCAATTGTAAAGCCAGAATATTTTTCTGAATTTCTCAAAGCAGTTGAGTCTAAGAAACAGCCTCCAGAAATTGAAAGGTATAAAACTTATGATAAATTTAATAAAATACAATATAGGAATAAATAGCCATTTGTTTTATTTATAGTAATCCCATGTCACCTTTTCTTGTTGCCATGGAACAAATCTTAAATAAGTATCAATGTTTTGTTTGTTTTTGTTTTTTTAAGGCAGGGTTTCTCTGTGTAGCCTTGGCTGTCCTGAACTTTGTAGACCAGGCTGCCTCCCTGAGTGCTGGAATTACAGGCGTTTGCCATCATGCCCGACTCTAAGTATCACTATTTAAGGAACAAAATGTAAGGACAATGACCCTGAGATCAGAAAGCACATGTGACAATACCTGGCATCGTCTGGGGGAAGCCCCAAAGCAGTGTTGTGCAGCAAGACTCCTGAAGCCACAGTGTCCAGATCTCTGGTCTTAATGCAAAAATGCGGCTAGGTTGGCTGTGGAGGCTCATGCTGATAGCTCCAACACTCAGCAGGAGGCAAAGGCAGAAGGATGACAAGTGGTGAAACGTGCCTCAACAAAAAACACAATCAAGTATCGGAGTTGACTAATGCTTTGTAGCTGAGTTATTTTAAGTATTAGTGATAACATAGTGTTTAAGATCTGAGCATGTTATCTGAGACAATGCTTGGTAAAAAGAAATGTTTGTTGTTAACTGTACAAATATCTGATTAGATTCATAGTCTTACTTTATTTGCTTTTGATATTCTGTCAAGTTTTGAACAGCCATCTTAGGAAATTTATGTATTGTGTAGTGATACTTTAAAATAATATAAATTGTGGTTAAAGAGGAAGATACTTGACTTTTTTTTTATAGGTTGCATGGTAAAGTTGCTGGGAAGTATAAAATGGTAGGGTTTGTTTTGTTTTGTCTTGCTTTTAGTCAATATAATAAAGATGGGTTTTCTTTATGCAAAATATGTCAGTAGACTAGACCCACTGTTTATGGGATTATCTCTATAGGATAGATACTATGTTGTGCTTGAGGAAATTTTATTTCTTGCATTCATTTATGTCTGGGCAAACATACCATAGCATACAAGGGAACTGAACTCAAATCATCAAGCCTGGAGACCCATGCCTGCACCCACTGAACCATGTCTCCAGTTGTTATCTTTGACACAGGGTCTTGTATGCCCCAGGCTGGCCTTAAACTCCTGTAGTTGAACTTGTGATCATCTTACCTCTGCCTCAGGGTTGCTAGGATTACAGATGAGAGTCCCAGTCCTCAGCTTCTATGATGCTGGGAACAAACCCAGAGCTTCTCACATGCCAGGCAAGCACTCTGCCAGTTGAACTACATCCTCAGCCTCAAAGAAAAAATTTAATCAAAAATTTTTGCAAGTTAATAATTTTATTACCAATTTTAAACTACCTAATTCAGGTCATTTTTTTTTTTTCCTGTACAGATTTTTTTTTTTCCTGGCTGGTCAGGAACTCATTATGTAGACCAAACTGGTGTTGAACTCACAGAGATCTGCCTGCCTGTGCCTCCTGAGTGTTGGAATTAAAGGCTACCACCACTCCTGTCTCCAGTGCACTTGTTTTAGGGAGTATTTATGCTCCTGTTGATTATAGGTGTCTGTGTTTAAAAGTAACCAAAAAATTAGAGTCTTGTGGGTTTTTTGATTGGTTGTTTAGAGTATATACATACACATACATACACAACATGCATACATGTAAATGTATGTGCATGTATATAAGTTTTATCTAGGAGGTTTGTTTTATAATCTGGGTAGCAGGGAACACACAGCAATGGTTGGTTCCAACCTTGAGTCTTACAGCCTGTGAGAACGGCCTCAGGAAGCATCTCTCACTTCAACTGGATTGGTCTTTAGACAAACTCCTATTCTCCCTCAGAAGTCCATCTCAGCCTCTGGGACAGTCCACAAGTCATAGCTGTTGTTGATTCCAGAGTGCTTTAGGGCAGAGAGCCTGGTAAATGTTTATGGTTGGCTGTGTGTCCTGTTCGGAGATTTAGAATTAGCCATTGAATTCTCCTCTTACTTGGATTTCCGGCTATTAACACACATGACTGCAGTGATACGGCTTTGCTCTAGGAGAACTTTTGAATAACCCCTAACTCATTGTTAACCTGAAAAGCCTACTATACTAGTCAGTGTTTTATATTGATAATTGACAGTGTTTCATATTAAGGGCATAGTGGTAGTCTTTTGTAATCCCAGCACTTGAGGCTTATATAGCAAGGCAAGTGTCACAGTCAGTGCTCTATAGCAAGACAATGTCCCAGAAAAACACCAAAAGTATGTAGTAGTAAATCCTTACACCTGTCTACATCTATTAAGACCTAATACTCTTTTTTTTTTTTTTAAGACCTGGTCTCATTATGTAGTTTTGACCACTCTTTTAGAGGACCCTGGTCTTGCTTCACAGCACCCAGAGGATGAAGTCACAACTGTCTGTCACTCTAGTTGAGGCCCATACATGATGCACCAACATATATTCACACAAACATTCATAAACATTAAACATATATTAATAGAAATTAATATAAAAGGGATAGCAGATAAACTGTAGTGACTTGATGTCACTACACTTTGTTTAGTTCTGAAAATCGTGTGACTAGCTGTGAATTTAAATCAGAGGTATAGTATGGTATTATTATGCAGCAAGCGCTGTCCTTTATAGTATAGTTATGTCTGCATCCTGCAGGTCATCAAACAATAAGACAGTCAAACACTGCATATATCAGTGTGATTTTGTGATTCCTTGTTTCTGTAAGCCATTCTCAGTACTGGGATAGATGAAGTCATTTTTAGAAGACTCGGTGTTGTAAGACTGTTTAATTGTATCATGTATATTTTAATAGGAAAGTCTACATTGTGTATGTCTAAATGTAAAGAGAAGAGGGAGTTCCCTTTCAATTTGTACAGAACTCTCATGTTGTAACACTTTCTCTCAATTATTTGATTTCAAGCAAGCCTCTCACTGCTGGGAGAGTCTCCATAGATCTCTGGCAGTCATACATAGCTTGCTGGCTATGCAAAGACTACAGAGCTCTGCTAGCCCCTTCCACAGCCATTGCTGAGTACCATTTGCAGTGAGAAATCTTGGGAGATGTAATATCTCTTTTGAAATAAAGAGCTTGCTTGCTGACAGGCAGTGGCATTCACAAAAGCAGTGCCCCAACCCTGTACCACAAATGATTGCATGTGCCTTCTATACATTCTCTAAGGAACTTGGTTGAGAAGAGATCTGCCACAAACAACCTCTCAACTTTATTTTTTGCTTAAATATTTGTCTTGTTGCAATCATCTTTCTTGGTGTTTTTATTTTAAGAAGTACAAAGGCATTTTGCTATAATATACGGAACTAGTATCAATCTTAGGAAAAGGCATCTAGATACTTGGGGCCATTTTGTTCCAGATAAAACTCTTCACCAGAAAACAAAACAAAACAAAAAACCCTCAGAGTACTGGCTTTTGTTTGCCTTTTCTTGCTAGTTTTGTTGCTGTATCTTTTTATAACAGGGTCTCACTGTGTTGCCCTGGCTGGCGGTTGCTCACGTGATAGCATGTTCTCTCAGTCACTTCATCTCACAGTGTAGGCCGGTACACTAGCCTCAAACTGGCACTGATTCTCTGCCGGTGCCTTCTGGGGATACAGAGATGCATTGTGCCTGGCTCAAGTAATACCGAAATTCATCCTTTTTGGCATCAAGTAGTCACTTCATTTGCAAATTTAATAGCAATCATAGAGAATAGTACATAATTAGAACATTTTTTTTTTAATTTTTACAGTTTTTACCCACCTATTGATGAACCAGCAATTGGAAGTAAAATTGTTGATCTGTCAGGACGAAAGGAAAGAAAACAAATCTTCAAAGGGAAAACATTTGTATTTTTAAATGCAAAACAGGTAATTTTAAAGCTAAGATACATTACTGTTTTTTTTTTATTGTATTTGTTTATTTTTTTATGGGTGGGTGTTTTTTTTTTCTGCATGCATATCACATGCATGCCTGGTACCTTTGGGGGTCAAATGAGGATGTCAGATCCCCTAGGTCTAGAGTTACATATGGTTGTGAGTTCTGCCATATGGGTTCTAGAAACTGAACCTAGGTCCTTTGGAAGTCTATCCAGTGCTCTTAAATCACCGAGGTGCCTCTCTGCTCTTAGGAATTTTCATTTTGGGTTTTGTATAGATGTGTGAAGTAAGATAAAAAGCTACCTGTGCTTAGCTTCTTTAGGTGTACAGATTTTAGTGTTTATCCTATATTTCATTTCTAATATCCACTTACAAGTGAGTATATACCATGTGTGTCTTTCTGCTTCTGGGATACCTCACTCAGGATCATCTTTTCTAGTTCCCACCATTTGCCTGCAAATTTCATGATTTCCAGTCCTCACTCAGAAAGGCAAACAGGACGGATAGGAAGAGGGAGAAAATAGGAAACGGGACAGGATCCTACCACAGAGGGCTTCTGAAAGACTTTACCTGTAGGGTATCCAAACAGGTGCTGAGACTCATAGCCACACTTTGGGCAGAGTGCAGGGAGTCATATGAAAGAAGAGGGAGATAGAAAGACTTGGAGGGAACAGGAGCTCTACAAGGAGAGCAACAGAACCAACAAATCTGGACCCAAGGGTCTTTTTTGAAACTGATACTCCAGCCAAGGTCCATACATGGAGATAACCTAGAACCCCTGCACAGATGTAGTCCATGGCAGCTCAGTGTCCAAGTGAGGGGACACTAGTAAGGTTTCCCTAGTAAGGGGAACAGGGACTGTCTCTGACATGAACTCAGTGGCTGGCTCTCTGATCACCTCCCCTTGCAGGGGGAGCAGCCTGACCAGGCCATAGAGGAAGACAGTGCAGACCCGATAGGCTAGGGTCAGAGGTAAGGAGAGGAGGACCTCCCCTATCAGTGTACTTGGGGAAGGGCATGGGAGGAGAAAAAGGAGGGAGGGTGGGATTGGGAGGGGATGAAGGAGGGGTCTACAACTGGGATACAACTGGGATACAACGGGAATAAGCTTTAATTTTTTAAAAAGCTACCTGTGTGCAGAACCTGCCCCGCGATTGTGTCTGAGCATGGTATTCCTAACGCTGGCTAGTTGCTCCATTTCATTCATGTGGGTGCCTTAGTGGGGAGGGCAGAGAACATTCAAGTCCTACCTGGTTCAGCTGCGGAACATTTGTGCAGTGTCTTTTGTGTTCCAAAGTGTGAATTTTAGGAATTGATGTTATAGTGGCAAAACCATGCAGGTGAACCAGCCTGTGGAGAACTCTGTCAGTGTGGTGGGAAAACAGTGTAGTGATGTGTGGGCTATTGACGGGGCTGCTGAACTAAGGGTTTTCACAGTGGAAGCTCAAATTGCCCACTGGGAAGTAGGATGAATTCTTCTGTTTTAATTGCCAAGTCAAATTTGTACATAATGAGAATGTGCTCAAAAACCTTGTTGCAGCTGTTGCTTTGCTTTTTAAATGCTTCCTCTGAATTCCAGCACAAGAAATTAAGTTCAGCGATTGCTTTTGGAGGTGGGGAAGCCAGGCTGATAGCAGAAGAAAACGAAGAGGAAGAAAGTTTCTTTTCAGCTCCGGGAACTTGCGTTGTTGACATAGGAATAACAAACACTCAGATCATAGTTACTGACTCCCAGAAGAAGTGGATTAATTTGATAATGGATATGCTTCCAAGGTACAGAATTCTTCACAAATTGTAAATGCATGTAGATTTTACATGCGGTCTAGTTAATGTGAATGTCTACACAAAGTTTTGTCACGCCATGTTCTTGAGAATTCCTTGAAAGTACTTAGAATTGAAAAGTTTGCCGTTCATAATTACATGTACTTACATATTACATATTATATGTAATTCCATATACATATGTACATGAACAGGTGCATACATACACGTGTGTGTATGCTAGTATGGGAAAGTAGGGAAATGTCAGCTGTTTTCTGGGATTTGGGTTTTTGTTTTTGGATTTCTTTTTTTGTTTTTTTAAGGAGGTAGAGCTAGTCAGAAGCTTGCTGTGTGGCTAAAGACGACCTTGTACTTATGATCCTCTTGTCTCTACCTCATAAGTGATGGGATTACAAGCTTAAACCATCATGCTGTTTTTTTGCTAGGAATCAAACATAGGGCTTCATGTGTGATAGGCAAGCAGTTTGCCAACTGAAATCTCAATACCTGATGTTCAGAACTATCCTCAGAGCCAAACTGCTGCCATCTTTAGGAATCTGACTGGGCCACTTAGAAAAATATATCATAGCTGCCCCCTTTATCTGTCCATTGTTTTGTGGTGGGGGCTGGGGTGGGTGAGGGGAAGAGGGTCTCATTATATAGTCCTTGCTGTCCTGGAACTCACTCTGTAGACCAGGCTGACCTTAAATTCACAGAAGTCCTCCTGCCTCTGCCTCTGGAGTGCGGGATTAAAGGTGTGGCCCATCACCCCCACTATGGGCTTTTGACTGCTGGCTTTTCCTCATAGGAGCTGTGGGGAGGGGTTAGCCCTCCCCTGAGAATCTAGCCATCCTCCCAGCCAGCTGTAGCTAATTGTGCCCTCCTTCCTTGTGGGAGGGGTAGAGGATAGAGGCTGGGAAGGACAGCCTTAAGTGCTAACAAGTCTCTCGTAGGCCTAAAATCTTACTCTTAGTGCAATATTGTTATAGTTGCACATGCAATAGAACTCTAAATCCAGAGCACATAAAACATCTCACTTAATTCATATTACCACAGTCATTTAAAACAGTCTTCAATGAGTATTAAAAGGTCTTTGTAGCTTAATATTTAGGCTATAGTTTCTCTGTTCTAATAAAGTAGTTCCTATAGAATGTAGCAAAGTGAGTCCCCATAAGACTCTGAAATGAAGTACTTTGAGCCAGCCAGTAACCTGTGATCCCAGGAATCTCGGTGCCGAGGAAGGAGGATCACTAGTCAGTGCCTGAACGTAGGAGGTTGTGTTGACTTAATTTCCTAACCTTGTGTGCACATGTAGACAGGTGCTGCTCCCCACCTCTTTGCTGTCTGGGGATCAGTGGAATCGTGGATTTGTATATGACGGTCTATTTTGTGTCTCTCTGGATAGAACTGTTGGCTTATTCTGAAATTATCATAGAAACTTAAAACTGAAAAGTCTTCATCCTTTGCTCTAGCCTCTTTTTTATTGGTGATGGCAGCCGGGTTGCTGGAAAATGATGGATTTGCCCCAACAACACTGCTCTAGTGAGGAATTCAGAAATACTCTTTACACCTAAAGTTCTGTTCATGCCATAAAATTTTAGTGTCTCTTTGGGGAGAAAGATAGATTTATGAAGCTTGATATTATATTAAAGTTGTCAGTTTTGATATATTACTATATTTAAGCTATTTTATTCTTATAGGCATGGACTTAGACCTATTCCTGAAGCAGAAATTGGATTGGCTGTTATCTTTATGACTACAGAGAATTACTGTAATCCACAGGGCCAGCCTTGTACAGGTAAATAAGACATTTTATTGATTCTTTAGAAAATTTATTTATTTGTGTTTGTTTGTCTGCTTGCTTATTTATTTATGACCTTTCTGTCGTACTTGCAAGGTATGACCATATACATCTTCTTTTAAAGCCCATCTATTTGTACACTCCTTCGTTTACTCATTCAGTGCATAGTTCTGCCATAGACAGGGTACTGCTCTAGTTGCTGAAGATTCATTAATGACTACAGTGAGCAGGACCCTTGTTCTTTTGAACTCTATTCTAAAGGTCAAGGTTCGGACAGTGAGCAAGCAGAGTGCACAGTGCAGTTGAGGATAGCGGAGTATAAAGAGGAAGCCAACAAGCTGTGTTAGCCTAACTGGAAGCATGCTCTCCGGGTTCCCTGAAGACTCTTGGGTTTCCTGTAACCTGAGCTGTTGAGGCATGGCAGCTTCGTGGGGTCTGATGTAGAATTCCAGGCCAAAGGATCAGATGGCTCTGGTGTGGCAAATAGATTCTTAAGAGGCTGTCCCTTCCTGTCTGCTAGAGATCTGTCCCACTTTTTAGAAGTAGCATGTGCTGTTTGATTTGTTGCTGGGGGCCAAATGTTTCAATAATTTCAGGCAAAAACAACAGCCATGAAAATAGCTACTGCTCCTGTGCCAGTAGCTCCTCTGACTCTAGGCCCCGTAGCCCTGTTTTTTGTCTCTTGTAGAACACAAATTCTCAACTATAAATATACTGCAGAAACATTTCTTATTGTACATTGGAATTCTTTATTTCAGTATATTCTGGGAAGTGGCTGAGGCAGCTGGATGTTTTATTTGGTTGTAAACATGTTTCTTGTACAGGCCACAAGAGCCTTTGGCTTTGAATGTCTTGGGAAATACTGGGCCAGAGAGTTCAATTTAAAGGGACAGACCTCAGACTGCAAACTTCTGCCTTTCTTATCCCCTACCTGATTCATTACTCAGATCATAAATTCACCCTCAGGCTGGAGAGATGGCTTAGAGGTTAAGAGCACTGGCCATTGTTCCAAAAGTCCTGAGTTTAATTCACAACCATAATGAGATCTGGTGCCCTCTTCTGGCTTGCAGACACACATGCAGACAGGATACTGTGTAAATAATAATAAACCTTTTAAAAAAAGAAAAAAAGAAATTCACCCTCAACCAAAGCTTCAGCTTCGGCCTTCCTCCTTCCTGCCTGAAGCCACTGCCCTTGTTACACCTGAACTTCTCTCGTGAGGTGTGTGGTGGATCCTGGTAATGGGTCTCCCATCAAACTCATCACGACAGCTCATACTTCACCGCCCTAATAGCCCCACTATTCTTTTTTTTTTTTTTTTTCCTGAAAACTTTTATTCGCCACCCATTGTGAACAGAGCTTTGTACAAATTTAGTCTGGCTCCTCGATAGTTTAGCCAAATCCCCTCTCCTTGAATTCTTACCACTTCCCAGCGCCTCTACAAAATACTTAACACCTTTTAATTTTTTAGCCCTTAAACTTCATAACTCGTTGGTCATGTTTGTTTACTATCATTCCAGGGCTGCCCATTAACGCATACTCATTTCCCTTGTGTTTACCTTTTATGACTTTCATATGTTATAAATAATTACTTCAATAACTTTTTTTTAATTTCAACTATAGAATTTATGGGACTAACCAATTATTTGCCTCATTTAACCCATAGTGTAGTTATAAGCTCATAGCTTGTTTTTGCTCCCTGACAGCAGCAAGCATAGTATTTGTTACAGTAGGTATAAATATTTGTTTAATTGACTTAGGTTATTGGTTCACAAGGTTATCTTTGTCAGTGTGGACCAGCAGACTTTTATATCTACTGTTCATGGGTAAACGCCCTTAGAGATTATAGAATCTTTTGCTTGAAAAGTTAAGAGGTGGAATTGACATTGTAGTTCAGAGGCTAAGTGCATGCCTAGCACATATTAGGCTCTGGGCTCCATCCTCAGAAACTAACTAACTAACTAACTAACTAGATAAGTAGGTAAATGGGTAAATAATAAAGCATTATAAAAGTTGGCAAGTAAATATACCAAGTATCCTGTAGTAGAAAAAGAAAAGTAAATAAAAATTAAACATGCATAAACCAGAAACTTTATTTAGTAGTAGTATTATTAGTGTTGATTTATTAGTTTTGACAGTTGTGTTATATCAGTGGTTCTCAGCCTTTCCTAATGTGACCCTTTAATACAGTTCCTCATTCACTGCTACTTTATAACTGTGATTTTGCTACTGTTATGAATATCTGGTATACAGGATATCCGAAATGTGATTCCTGTGAAAGGGCGTTCAATCCCCAAAGGGGTCATGACCTACATGTTGAGAACCAGCGTGTTGTAACTATAAGATGCTAATAGTAAGAGACACCGGGTATGTGAGAAATCTCTGTACTAATGGTCAATTTTTCTCTATGCCTAAAACTTACTGAAATTCAAGTTCATCATAAGCTTTTTAAAAAAGCCACCAAATGAGGTGGTACAAGTGTGAAATTGCAGTATTCCAAAGGCAGAGGCAGGAGGAACAGGAATTCAAAGGTAACCACATTCTGAGCTCAAGGCCAGCGTGGGCTTTATGAAACCCAGTCTCCAAGGGAGGTGGGGCACATATCAAAGGTGAGAAAATTTGAGATTTTATAACTCTCAGGGCCAAATTGATCTTTTATTTGGTTTTCTAACCCGCAGATCAGCGCTTTCTCTAGTGTAGAATTGCATATAGAAACCAGGCAGTGAGAGGAGATGAAAGTGTCCACTGTACGTAGACACTTCTGCACATTCTCAGAGGTAGACTTGAAGGGCTCTGGTTAAGTGGTCGTGTACCGCTCCGTCTCCTTTCCCTTCTTGTCTTCAGATTCGTGGACTTACGTTATTAGCAAATATCAGCGGTGATTGCATATATGCCTATAATCACGTTAAACACTAGGACTGAGGAAGTGAGGTGCTCACACCAGATGGTTAGGGTAACAGCTAGCAGTGACGTGGTCCTGTTGGCTTCTCGCGTTCTCCTGTTGCTGTGCATGTGTCAAACAGCTTGAGAGGTTTCTAATTGTTTCTATCTTATACGTAATGGCTTAATTTTTTTTTCTTTTGGCTTGCATGATGTACAGAATTAAAGACAACGACTCCAGGGCCAAGCCTTTCCCAAGGCTTGTCAGTCAGTGGAAAAATAATGCCAAGTGCTCCAGTGAATATGACATCGTATGTAGCCGACACAGAATCAGAGCCAGCGGATACATGGTAAAGTGTCTTTTTTAGCATGCTTTATTTTATCAATTAATAGCATATTCAAGAAAAAGTTGCTGCTTTTACCAAGTCATCTTTTAAGAGATAAAGCATGGAAGGAGATGCCAGGAAAAATGATATCTCATAGGGATCAACAGATTTTCTTTCTTTTTCTTTTCTTTTCTTTTTTTTTTTTTTTTTTGAGATTATAATTACATCATTTTCCCCTTCCCTTTCATGCCTCCTCTTAACCCCTCTTTAAAATTTATAACCTTTTTCCCTTTGGTGTGTGTGTATGTGTGTGTGTGTGCTCCTAAATGCATAAATGCAATCTGCTCAGGCTGTGTAATGTTACTTAATGTGATTTTCAGGGCTGACCGCATGGTATTGGATAACAGTTGGTGTGTTCTTCCTGGGGAGGCTTTCTCCCACTCTCAGCATTGCTTTTTTGGCTATATAGTTCTTTCAGCAAGGAAATTTATGGAAGTGTGAGTTGTTGGTCTGTGTTATAGTTCCCTAACTCTGCCGTTGTAGAATCAGAGAAACTATTGGCAGCATATGGCGGCCTGAGTGTGGTATGTGGATCTGAATTAGTCTGCGAGCAATGCTTCTACCACCTTAGGGTAATTGTTGTCATTTCTTCAAATGTATTTGAAAGAGAAAAAGAATTTGTGACTGATGAAATAAATGTGAAATAATAGTCGTTCCTAATTACATGTATTTTTAATTACCCATAGTAAATCGATGTCTAAAATTATTGAATGGAAAATTGCTGAAACTAGAAATTTCCAAGTTTTAAGTTACACTTGTGAATATCATGATGAATCTCCTAGCATAGTGGTTCTCAACCTTCCTAATGCTGTGACCCTTTAATGCAGTTCCTTATGTTGTAGTGACCCCTACATAAAATTATTTTTGTTGCTAATCATAATGTAAATATCTGTGTTTTATGATGGTCTTAGGCGACCCCTGCAAAAGGGTCATTTGACCCTCAAAGGGGTCACAGTGATTTTGAATCAGTGTCATGTTATCTTCCCTAGGTGTACATTGTTCCTTTGTTCTGTAGGTCCATACTGTATATGCTGCCAACCTCCTGGTCGCTGCGAGCTGTTGCAGTTACTAGATTGACTGCCTTACTGTTTCAGTGCTTACGTTCATGTAATTTTTTCATAGTCACCTGATGCTGTATCACAATGCCTAAACAATTAATTCGGTTCTCTTTATTTTAACCACATAGTGATTATTTTATGTCTTATCATAAGGGTGGGTATAGTGCAATAAGATATTTTGGAGATGCCACATTCATGTAACTTTTATTACAGTATGTTGTAGTTACTGTTTTATTAGGTACTGCTTTTCTACTCTATTTTATGCCTAATTTATAAACTAATAATATGTATGCATAAAAATATGCATTTATAACTGGGTACGGTGGTGGTGCATTCCTATAATCCCATACTTGGGGAGACAGAGGCAGGCAGATCTCTGAGTTCAAGGCCAGCCTGGTCTACAGAGTGAATTCTAGGACAGCTAAGACTACACAAGGAAACCTGTTTCAAAAAACCACAAAAAGAGAGAAAGAAAGAAAAATAATATATTTACAGAACTTGACACTAGCATTGGTTTTAGTCCTCAAGTACCTGATGGTCTTGGAATGTATTCCTCATGAATATGGGGATATTAGAATAAACATGCTAATTGTATACTTGTTTCGGGGAGCTGTCCAGAGATGACCACTCAGGCACAGCTTATAGCCAACTGAAAGCTTTTTCCAGGCATCTGGGACTACACTTAAGTATTTGGACCTAAGTTTAACCCTAAGCATTTAGACCAAGGGGCTTCTAAAGGCAAAAGCTACATCCTGTTATCTCGCTCAGCAGCTACAGAGGGAGGTTTACACAAGCAGGCAGTTTAACAGAAGCTAAGCTAAGTAGGCTGGGGCATCTTGGCCTTGGGCCCTAGAGTAGAGATAGGTAATTTGTCATGGAATTCTTCATGAAGGAGATCATGTTCTCATTAAACCCGAAATGGCCCCAGCAAGCATATGAGATGGAGGAACATGTGCATTGTCTTGCCCTATACATAATGCCTGTAATTAAATATTGGATATCCAGATAGATAATATCCATCCATAGTAGTTTTTAAATGGTTTTTGTTTGTTTTTGTTTTGTTTTTTTTTTACTTGAAGAGTTCTGTTTCTTTTTTGTTTTTGTTGTTCAACAGAAAGGGTTACTGTCTTTGTATTCTCTGATGGTTTCCATTTAAGTCTTATTTTCAGTATTACACAGTATTAAATAAAATAAATATTACATGGGCCTACCACCTAGTTTAGTATACAGAAGGATGCTATGTTAAGGCCATAAGTGTGCTTAGCAGTTGTTTTTAAGAGAGTGCTTAAAAGTGTGTGCTTTGGGGAGCCTGATGGTCTGTGCTGCCGGGAGAGAAAATATGATTTCATCCTCAGGCACTTAGACAGCAGGTGTGCTACTTTCTTGGATTATCATCTAATCTTCTGAAGTTGTATTTACCAGAACATTTAGAGAACTTTGTTATTAAATACAAATTGCTCCTAATTGTTTGCCTTTCCTTCCTTTTTCTATAGTATGTCTCTGAGTGAAAGACCAAAAGAAGTACAGATCCCTGGAATGAAACAAAACTCTAGAAAGCTTTCACAAGAAACTTACAATATAAAGGAGGCCCCTAAATCAAGCTCCAAAACGAATAATGTAGCATCAAATATGATGGTTAGGGAAAAGATCCCAAACTATCAGCTGTCACCAATGAAACTCCCTGCTGCAAATAAAAGTAAAGATTGGACTTCTCAGCAGCAACAGAACTCCATCACAAACTATTTCCAGCCATGTGGCAGAAAAAGGTATGTTGTCAGTAATTCTTCAGCTGTGTCTCTGAAAACAGACAAACAAAGGTTTGAGTGCTCTGTTGAAATAGAAACACAATGTTTCTGTAGAAAGCTTTATATTTCTGGTTTTTAAAACTGTTCGCCCCTCCCTCTGGTGTGTGTGTAAGAGTGTGTGTGAAACAGAACTTTTATGGAGGTCAGAAGACAACTTGTAGGTGTCAGTTCTGTCTACATCATGTGGGTCCCCGCATTGATTGTACGTTGTCGGTGTCATTGTCAGGGTTTCTATCATTGTAATGAAACACTAGGAACAAAAGCTTGTGGGGGAGGACAGGGTTTATTTAGCTTTACACTTCCATATTGCTATTCATTATTGAAGGAAGTGAGGACAGGGACTCAAACAGGACAGTTCCTGGTGGCAGGAGCTGATTCAGGAGCCATGGAGGGCTGCTGTTTACTGCCTTGCTTCCCAGGGCTTCCCTAGCCTGCTTTTCTTATAGAACCCAGGACCACCAACTCAGGGATGGAGACACCCACAATGGGTTGGGCCCTCTCCTTACTCCATCACCCTACTGCTGGATCTCATGGAGGCATTTCCTCAACTGAGGCTCCTTGCTGTGTAATGACTCTAGAGTGTGTCAAGTTGAGACACAGAACCAACCAATACAGTCAGGGTTGGTGGCCCTTATCAGCGGGGCCGTCTTGCTGGTCCAGTGGTTTTTTTAATCTGGGCTCATTCCACCTTGGTTTTGTCCTAATCCCCTTCCCTAGGTCCATTATACAGACCCAACTTTATTTTTCTTCAGCTTTCTTCTATTTGAGCTTTTGTTTTTTGTGTGCTGCCCATCATTAGGAAAGGTTAACCAAACCTAAGTTCCAGAATAATTTTTTTTCTTGTATTTTTCTATAATAATATGTCTTGCAAGGTAAAAAAGGTAATTTACTTTATTGTAATCCTTAATTACTTCTTCTCTGCCTCCCTGGATCTATCTTTCTCCTTTACTGTACATTTCTGGCCAGCTGTACACTTAGATCTTTGACAACCTAGAAAGCAGGGAACCAAGTGTGAGTCCTCTGGACTATGGTAAAATGACTGGTGTGCTGTTATAGAAAGTACTTTTAGAAGATAGGCATGGGGCGAAGGAAGGGAGGGAGGGAAGGAAGGAGGGAGGGAGGGAGGGAGGGAGGGAGGGAGGGAGGGAGGGAGGGAAGGAAGGAAGGAAGGAAGGAAGGAAGGAAGGAAGGAAGGAAGGAAGGACGGACGACGGACAGTTAGACATAGTCACATGGTATTTTCCATATTCATTTGGTGGTATGTTCTAGATTTGGCCCCTTTGGCTTAATTTTTTTACTACAGCTCTCATTAACCCATCAGGTTATAGTCCCTGGTAAAGGTTTAATTGCCCATCAATTGCCTTCCCTGCTAAATAAGGCGCTGCCTTCTGCCTGTGGGCCCCGTGTATGTTCATATATTTCTCTCTTCCCTCACATGGATTTACTGGCTGATTCTGCATTAGCAAGGGGGACAGGGCTCTTCATATGCTTTAACCATAAGACCCATCATCACTTCTGTTAATGCAGTAGAAAGAATATGAAGCGCATACTACTTGAAAGGTTTGATTTCCACTGATACTGTTAATAAAATAAGGAGTACGTTGTGAGTTAAGTGGAGTGAGTACTAAATAATGACAAATTAAGCAAAGTTCCTCACTCTGATTTTGTTTTCTTTTTTAAACCTAAGGGAAAGGGATGAAGAAAATCCAGAAAGTTCCTCATCTAAATCATCAAGACTGGAACTGTCTTGTTCTCTTTTAGAACAAACGCAACCTGCTGCCCCATCACTGTGGAAAAGCAAGGAGCTTCTGTCTCAGAATGAGACTGTGGACAAGGAAGCAGATGCCGCATTTGTGGATGATATAGACATAAAACCCAGGGGGAAAAGTTCTGCCAGTAAATCCTTTTCCATAGAAAATCTCAGACCAAAAAAAAGAAAAGAAGTTGATTTGGCTATAGAAGAAGAAGTGTTGGAAGATTTATTCAAGAGTACAAAGCCAGAGCTGGCAGTTCACGTGAAAGTTGAAAAGCAAGAGGAAGATGTCAGCATCAGAAAAAAGCCAAGAATGGATGTAGAAAGGAGTAGTTACCTTAATGGTGAAACAGTGCCAGAAAGCAGCAGAGAAATTGTACGTAACAGTTTATTGTATTTTATGAGGCAGCTCCTCATGTACCTCAGGCTGGTCTCAAGTGTGATGCAAAGCGTAGGATGATCTTAAACTTCTGATCCTCCTGCCTTCAGTGCTGAGTGCTGTGATTACAGAGCAGTTTCTTCATAGCTTTGTTTCTTTTCCTAAAATTCCATCCCATATTGATCACACAATAAACACAGACCTACAAAAAAGTGGTTGTAGTTTGAGTCACAGAAGTCTTTGCTCTTTGACTTTATAGTCCTCAGTACCCACTTTTTTTAGACATTCGTTCAGAGTTCCTGTTACTCAGGTCATTAGAATCCAGATAGGAGAAGACAAGAATCGAGTACCATGTACCCATAGACACCACTGAAATAGTCTTTTGTGAAGCATCAGATGTCTTTCATTTACTATATAAGGGTTCGTGATGATATCAGACAATCAGATTGTTACTGTGGTATACTGTTTTATAGTATATTTATTTATTTATTTATTTACTGTTTTGAAATGTATGACAAACTTATGTAAGCAAGGGAGCAGTGAAACCACTGGCCTGATCACCCCATACCTGGGCAAAAGGTTCTTTTTGTAGATATGAGAGAGAGACTAACCAGAGGCATTTGTGGGAGTTCAGAACAGCCATGGCTACCTCTCTGGAATGGAGAGGAACCTAGTGGACAAAGATAGTTCTCTGGAGTGCAGAGTAATTGGGGAGGGGGCTCACCCATTATAAAGAATAGGTAGCTGTATGGTCAGGAGAAGGAAGCCTAAACTGGGACAGTGTGGGAGTTTAGGGTAGAGGGGGAGATGGGGAAAGCCAGGAAGCTAATATAGGGCCTCTGCTATGCCTAACAGGTACAAGTTAATAGGGGCCAGAGGAGCTGAAGGTTAACATGGGCCTTTGATAAGTAACTAGATGCCACATTTGCCTGTCTCCACAACGAAGAGATAAGTAAGTGGCTTCTTTTGGCAGAGATTTCTGTCCATTTCACAGGCTCCTGAGGAAGGCTACCTTTGAGCTTTTATCTGTCTACCAGTAACACTATATCCAGCTTTTCATCTTGAGACATCACTGGTTTCGTCAGGGGAGGGATGGTACTGGGAGTTCCCTTTGAATCTAACAATAACATTATAAATAAATAATACAAATGTAGGAGTCAAGAGAGAATGCGTAACAGTTAGGATCTACTAAAAAATAGATCACTATATTCTAGTATTTACTTGTTTTTAGCAAGAATCTTTTCAAAAATGTTTTTGTTTTTATTGTAAAGTATTAAGGACATTTTACTTTTCCAGCATTCAAGAGGCAGAGGCAGGCAGATCTCTGTGAGTTTGAAATCTCCCTGGTCTACATAGTAAGTTCCCAGCTACCCAGGGCTTCATAGTAAGACCCTGTCATCAAAAGCAAAACAAAAACCAGAAAACTTTTTATTTTAAGGTAACTTGTGATTCTCTTGTATATAAAAGAAATGGTGTAGAGTGGGTCCAATGTGCCCTTCAGTTAACTTTCTTAGTTACTTAGTCAGCTTGCTACATCACAAACAGGAACACTGCAGTTAACCAGCCTTAGTATGAGATTAGTCTTCATTTGATTTTCTTATACCATTTTGAGAAATTATATTTGTATGTGCTTATAAAGGGAGGTGGACCAGCAGTTTATTGATATTCTACCATCCCAGCCAGACATAGTAACAGTATAGATCAACGGTTAATGCAGTTTTCTGGCTGTGATTTTATAACTTCATGTTTTATTCACATTTTGTTGGATATTCTCTAAGACAAAATTTATATTTATTTCCTGGGTCACAGAGTGATTGTTTTTAAGATTTTAAAAAGATTTATTAATAACTGCTATAACCAATGTTTTGTTTATTTTTAGCAAGAAGATAAAACAGAAAGGAAACATGAGCTTCAGAGAGAATCACTGTGGGCAACAAAAGATGAAAAAGCTGTAAGAAAAACTCTTATTTTATTCTTACAAATATTTGACTTAAAACAATTATCATCATATAAATTTCTGCCAGTTTACATTCTTATTAAATATTTCCTTGTATAATTCTGACCCATTTTGGGAGTTTGCCTTTTCTGGAAATAGATTATGAGACAATAAGGAGTATAAAGAACCTTAGGTGTAACCCCTTTCTCTATACTGCATGGCTACGCAATATTGAGCAAATCATTTCTCAGGGACTGAAAGTCCTTTGATAAAACAGCTGAAGCTTTTCCAGCAGGGCTGTTGTTTATATCAAATTCGGTAATGGACATGTGTTACCTGTAAATTCAAAAAGAATTAGGCCAGTTTTACTTAAGTAAGGTTCTGATTGCAGCCCCTTATAATCAGAAGAGCCTTTTTTGGTGGCTTTTCTTTTTTGGTCTTTCTAACTGCACTTATCTTACATATAAATTACATAGTTACGTCAATTAAAAAACAAAAAAGCATTACTAGTTGGGTATGGCCTGTGCCTTTAATCCTGGCTTTAGTAAGGCAGAGGCAGATGGACGTCTGTGAGTTCTAAGAACATCTGGTCTTCATAGTGAGTTTCGGGTGAGCCAGGACCACACCGTGGGACCCTTTCTCGAGAAAATTTAAAAGAAATTAGGATGAGTAGGTTGATGTGTATTAGGTTGAATTAGATTAGAAGTAAAAGGAATTACAAACCCAGGCTGTGAATTTTAAGTCATTGTAGTCATAACTAGGCTCAAACACATCCTTATTAGTCAAAATAGGAGCAATCAGTACATTTTGCCAGTGAGAAATAAGTTTATTTCTGTAGCATAAAAAGCCATGTTTCAAGGTTCAAGGAACTCTTGAAAAAGCATTTTTCTGCATGGTAATGTTTCCCTGTAAAAAGCGGGCAAGATGCCTGAAGGAGTGGTAGTCAGTTATCAAGAGCATCATGGTTGGGGCAAAACTTCACAGCCCAATTCTTTTCAGCTTTGAAAGTGTTGATTGTGTAATGTCCAGTTAGAAGTTGTCTGGACACTAAGACTCATAACCAAACCCTGCAGAGTGCAGGGAATCATATGAAAGAAGGGGAGTTAGTCTGATACAGAAAGGATAGGAGCTCCACAAGGACCAAATATATCCGGGCTCAGGGTCTTTTCTGAGACTGACACTCAACCAAGGACCATGTATGGATATAACCTAGAACCTCTGCTCGGATGTAGCCCGTGGTAGCTCAGTAACCAATTGGTTTCCCAAAGTAAGGGGAACAGGGACTATTTCTAACAGAATCTCAAAGGCAGTCTCTTTGACCTCCCCCCCCCCCAGGGGAGGAACAGTCCTGTTAGGCCACAGAGGAGGGCTTTGCAGCCAGCCCTGAAGATACCTGATGAAACAGGATCAGATGAAGGGGGAGGAGATCCCCCCCCATCAGTGGACTTAGAAAGGGGCAGGGAGGAGATGAGGGAGGGAGGGAGGGACTGGGAGGGAATGAGGGAGCAGGATACAGCTGGGACACAGAGTTAACAAAATGTAACTGATAAGAAAAATAAAATTAAAACAGAAGCTGTCAGGAGGACTGGGGCCTCTCTGTCAGCAGTGCTAGCTGTAGGCATTGCAGCTTTGGGTGCGTCTCGTGGGTTTGCTGCTCGTACTTCTCTGATGCAATGGTTTCACTAGGAGTTAAGAAGCTGCTCTGGGTCAGGCCAGCAGCAGACAGTGATCATGACCTTTTTTGGGGTGCAAGTCTGGCTTTGGTGAATGATCTGTTCTGGGGCTTCTCGATCCATCCCCTGACTGACTGTGATGTACAGTACCCTTTGCACTGCATATCACAGTCTGACTGGCTTGTTGTGTAGAGTAAGAGAGGACCACAGTCAAGCTGTTGTATTATTTGTTATTAGTATCATTATTATCACTCGGTTCTCAAAGCACCCACTTACAGAGCCTTATCACCTTTCCAGTTTGCGGTGCTCAACAATACTTGGTCCATATTGAGCTCTCCAGCAACTTTTCTTGTAGTTGTGAGAGCTTCAGTGATTGCTCTCCCTTGGCCCTGCTTTCTGATGGCTGCCCACCATGCTCCTCATGTTCAAGGCTCTTGCCTCTTTTGCTAAGCATCTGGAGTCATCACTGCATTGTATGTCCATCCGCAGTTTCTGGGTCAAGTGTGTTGCACGTAGTCTCTGCTGCCTCATGAGCCATTTTGAACTCAACAAACTCAGATTAGTTTTTGTCTGACATCATTTTTATAATACAAAGTAAATATAAAATAAACAGAGGCTAGAACGTCATTAGAAAAAAAAACATGAAGTAGGAAACATGCATTACAATTCTATACTCTGTAACCATATTTGTTAAGAATGTATTTCAGTATCAAACAGCACATTTTAACAGTGTGTAACTGCACTTATAACCAGTGTAATAGTAGTAAATTACATAAGCAGAGATTCTCATTGGACAGATCAGTAGTGATTGGGTGTTCAGAATTGTTTTCTAGATGTGTTAAACATATATGGGACCTGTCGAATGGAATGTTTAATAACTGCGGTGCACAGTGTTAATGGGAGAGAAGCGGATGGTGATGAGATATGTCGGGAGAATGTCTAAAGAAGGTAGCTTGCTCACGGAGGTGAGGTACAAGCCTGGAGGTGAAGAATACTATACGATTGTAGCCTTCTCTTCTAAGCGGACATGCTATAGATGTTCTCAGTGCCGTAGAGCTCCTTAGTCACTTTCCGGGTCTGAAATAGATATCGATCCCAAATACAGAGTTCAGGTGCCAGGAACAACTTCCTGTTTTCTTTTGGGTATTTGGACTTTTTCTGTAAATCTCTAAATGACAGGTAAATTCCACTTTCTTTGGCTTTTTCTCTAACCATTTAATCCCCATTTAAGAGTGGTGATGAACTTCTGGACAACAGTGAGGAGCTTCCGAGAGGAGTGCTGCTGACTGAATTTAAGTCACTGGTGGTCAATAACTACACTCCCACAAGTCTGTGCGTGCTAAGTGATAATGGTCGACTGAAGAATTTCAAGAAATTCAAGAAGGTAAGTGTCTTTATTAACTGCCTCAAGAGGGCAGCGTTTGGGCTGTTAGAGACAACACTGGCACTGAAAGGATTTACTGCGCTTTTTGTTTGTATTTTGCATCAGGGTTAATTTATTGTTTGTTGTGTTACATGGAAGTCACAGGACAACATGTGAGAGGGGTGTGTCTCTTCTTCTACTGTATGAGTCAAGAGAATTGAACTCAGCTTTTCAGGCTTGGTGGCAGGCTTCTTTACCCCTGGAGCCAGCCCCATTTTTGTTTTTTGAGATAGAGTCTTACATGAAGTATGAGGTGGCCTGGAACTCAACATGTGCACAGACTTGCTTTGAACTCTATAGTCTTCCTGCCTCAGCCTCTCAAGTGCCAGGATTATAGATTAAACTTTGAAAAACTTAGAATAAGATATAGTGCCTTAAACTATAGTTTGTTTTCCTTGAGTTGCTTTGGTTGCTGGGTAAAAACCTAAAGCGATTTTTAAAATGAAACCTACAGTTATAACTCATAAGTTTTTTTTCTTCTTAGTGTGTAAGTCTTAATGGCATATCTAAATCTAGATATAGTAAGAGCTAGAAAAGGGTGAAAACAGATGGGCCTGGCACAATTTCTGTGTCTCTCTTTTTTTTTAATAATTTATTTAATTTTATTTTGAGTGCATTGGTGTGAGGGTGTTAGATCCATTGAACTGGAGTTACAGACAGCTTTGAGCTATCATGTGGGTGCTGGGACTTGAACCTGGGTCCTCTGGAAGGAAGAGCAGACAATGCTTTTAACCATTGAGCCATCCCTCTAGCCCCATGTGCCTCGTTTTCACTAAAAGAATATACACTCCTTTGATGTTTATGCATGACTTACAACTGTTTACATTTTAGGTATTTTTAAAAATAGTTTTCTTAGTTTATTAATATGCTTCCCCTCGCTGCTTACTGTTTTCCAGACCAGATTTCCTGGAGCAGGAGGGCTTCCACGCATCATTGGAGGGTCAGATTTAATTGCTCATCATGCTCGAAAGAATACAGAATTAGAAGAGTGGTTGAAACAGGAAATGGAGGTTAGTGGGAAGTGAGGTCCTTATACTTTGAATTGTACTTTAGCTTCTTGTGACTCTTTGAGTAAACTTTTTCTTTTTAGTGTGAGCAGTTTGTGTGTATGTTTAAGTGTGTGGGGTGGGGTGGGGTACATGCACAAGTGAGGCCAAAGGTTGATTCACAAGTCTTTGTTATTATCTACCTTATTTGTATTTGTTGGTATTGACTGACTGAGCTCTGAGATAGGATTTCTTCCTGAACCTGTGGTGCCGGCTGCTGAGTCCTCTTAATCTGCCTGTTCCTCTCCCCTAGTACAGAGAGAGGTCACTGGTGTGTGCCTGGCTTCTATGTGTATTGTATGCAAAGGCTCTGACCTCAGGTTCTCATGCTTGCACAGCCTGCCCTTTATCCACAGAGCCATCTCCCCAGCCCCAAGCAAGTTCTTCCTATAAGCAAACTTAAGTGACTTCAGTTCATTAGTTTAGGAAAATTACTTTAAGACTCACCTTTACTTTTTCATCTTTAAGAGAATTACAAAGTTTTGTTAGTTAAAAAGCAAGTGGCATCTGAGTAGATTAATTGTAAATCCTAATGTAAAAGGAAAAGAAAGAACAAAGCCAGAACAACCTAAGTACAGGCCTGGCACTGAAGAAGACAGCTACTGGGAAGCTCTTCCATGTAGACCCATGTAGGAGCGAGTACCTCCTGGTCTGGGGGCTTCCAACAGCTCCGGGTCCTTCTTGCTGTTTCCTGAACACCGCCATTTCCCTGTTTCCCCTACAGTGTCTTTTGGGAAAGCCCAGTAAAATTTTATCAAGTTTAATTTTTCTTGACTATAATTTTGCTAATTTCTTTGGATTGTCATTTAGTTTACTGTTTCTGTCTTCAACACTTAATTTTCACTTCCAGCCACGCAGTTTTAAATTTAGACTTGTATCTTTTTGTTGCAAGCCTGTTTTTTTGTTTTGCTTTGTTTTTCAAGCTGTTTTTATTTCCTACAAATACTTTTGCCGTGATCCCAATATCTGATGTGTTTTTTAGTTATTTTTTAAACTTTTTTATGTGTACAAATTTTTTATGAATACACATTCTTTTATGGCAGTCCATAAAATAATTAAGAAGGTAAAACCTAAACCCCAAGAAATTACTTGTTGGAACATTAAGTGAATCATAATCCAAATTCTCTTTGTTGAAGAGGGTAGGAGAGGCAGCATGGAAGCATCGAGGGAAAGACCAAGTTGAAGGAAGCCACACCAAATGCCCCCGAGTCATTGCTCTTTTATATGCTTGGGAGAAGTTAAAATGACGGTGCAGCTGCCCCCTTTTCCGGCTTCTTTAATCTCAGCGGGAGGTAGATATGCTCTATGTGTGCTCGGTTTATAGCAGCAAACTCTTGGCTGACACGCAGGGATCCAGGCACCCTACTCCGTACAGCTCAGCACACGTTCCGCGTGTTGTCACCTGGCAGCCACGGGGTTGTCCCCACTGTGCTCTTTCTGTGTTCTGAACTCCGTTCTTCCTCAGCCCTTCTAGTCAGGCTGTGAACCCATCTTAATTTTCATAATCAGTGGGCCGGTTCCTAAAGTTCCCCCGAATTTGAGATAGTCATTCTGTAGTGTGCTACCTGATTTGAATATTGATATATTGAGATAAGATCTCAGTCCTTGAATTTCTGACAGTCATTTCTATTTCTCTACACTGTCTTAATGTGTTTTTTAAAATAAAAATTAGTTTTCCTTTTTTCTTTATTGTCCCCTTAAAATTTAGTATCATTTGTTCTGAAGCCTTGATATTGTTTTGGTAAGGTATGCACTTTTATTAAATGGTCTCAAGTCAGAGTACAGGCAGGCCCTGAGTGCCTCAAAACCTTGACCCATGCTGCATCCATGTTTTATGTCTTCCTATTTATGTTCTGTTCTGCTGCTGTAATAGAAAATGTTAAAAGAAAGATGTGATTTTGACATTTTACAATATGGATAAAAGAAATCCATGTAGGATTAAATCCATACAGGTCACGGTTCTTACAGGTCACGGTTCTGTATCTTTTTAATAACATTTATCTTGCGTGCGTGTGTGTATGTGCGTGCGTATGTGCTTGCATGGGTGCCAGAGGTCATCCTTACGGAGCCTGTTCTCCCCGTGCCATGTGGGTTTTGGGTGCTGAAGTCAGGACATCGGGCTGCACCATCGGGTGTCAGCGTGCACCCTCACTCACAAAGCCGTCTAGCTCTTCCTAAACACTGAGTGTTAGTGAAGCCCATGTGCCATCATCATTCCTGAGCACTGAACTTGGTCAAAAAGAATGTTTCCAAACCCACTAAGCTAGCAGTGTAAGTTGGTTGTCTTTGATATTGGTCAGACAGTTACTTAATTACAGCACGCTTGCAGTAATCTTAGCATAAAATGAAAATAGAGAGGTCAGCTGAATGGGAGAGGCTACAGAAGAAAACCTTGCTGATGAACGACGTCTTGGATATGAAACTGGAGGATGACTGTATAGTCTGTATACCAGGCATGTGCCACTGAGCAAATGACTCATGTGATGTTAACTTTGGCAGGTACAGAAACAACAGGCGAAAGAAGACTCTCTTGCCGATGACCTGTTCAGGTAAGAGTTGACTTTGCTCTCAAGGCCTTTTGAGAAATATAGGTATAACTCAGTTATGCTCATGCCAATCAAATATTTGTTTCTTCTGTCCTTATAAGAGACACCTAATCTCTTCACATAAAGAATGTTTGACTTTTAAAATTCATGTGTTTTTATTATTTGGCCATATACTAATTTAATTTCCTGGCCGCAGATTTAAGATTAATTCCGTTTTATCATAAGATGTTTAAGTTTTTACATGGTATCTTTCAGGCAAAGGAAGAGTTCTAAAGTATTTAGAGTATCAATCTATGAGGTTTTTGTTATAGTAGAATTAAATGAACAAATTTTAAAATCAGACAAGTGTCCAGACCATTTGTCTAGTTTTAATTTGACAGATGGATAAAAATGAAAGGTTGAATGAGAAATCCAAAACTGTTTTTGTTGTTGTTTGCGTGCTTTGTGGCAGTTCTAGAGAGTTGTTAGGAATGATAATAAATTTTGAACATTTCTGGAAACCCAATAACTTTGTAATTGTTACCTCTTAAATACTAATGAAATACCAGAAGAGGTGGACCCTGGCTAAATCAGTGACATTCTTCTCACCCTCAATCTTTTTACACACTTACTGTGTATAAGCACACAGTATACATACTTGCGTTTCCGCATATGTGTGTTGAAACATGCATGTCATAATGAGTGTGTGGAGGTTGGAGGACAACACTCAGGAGTTGCTTTCTCCTGTCATGGGGACTGAACTCAGGTCATCAGGCTCCGCAGCAAGAACCTGTTGAGCCATCTTACACCCCAACCCCGGTGTATTTTGCAGCCAGTTTTACAATTTTCTTGACTTGACAGTTGACAGTATAAATCACTAGTAATAATAGTGACAATACTGATTTTTCATGAGTACAAGAAAAATCAATGAGATCTAGTTGCTGAGTTTCTATAGAAAATCGTAAAAAAGCAGTAATTATATTTTAGGGCCACTCATCTTTTTGTACAAACAATATACTTTCATTTGGAGAAATGGTTATATAGGATCTATTCAAATCCACACTTAATTTTTATGCTATTGTTTTGGTTTTAAAGCTTCATATGATTTGTGTTAATGATGATATTTTTATTACATTATTCATTTAAGTAACATCAAGGGATAAATGGAACTTTCAACTTTAAGAACAAGCTAATATTCTCATGAGGTTTGCTAAAGGAAGACTGCAGGTTGAAAGCCCTTTAATGGGATCCCTTACTGAAATGTCCTTTAGCCTGATTTTTTTCTTTGCAGATATAATCCTAATGTAAAAAGAAGATGATGGAACTTTTGTAAAGAAAGCTATGGAAACGCTTTTCTTAGCAAGCGCTTATTTCAGGCCAACCGGGAACATGAACGCAGTACACAGAATTACAAGCCCTTTAAGGCTTCAGCTTATTAAATACAGCCAACATTACATCCCTTTTGTGTGGTAATGTTGTCTCCGGGAGCTTTGTTATCTTGTGTGTTTTGTTACTAAGTAATTATCACAATCATAGTGTCAAATCCTGAAACTGCAACTACATTCAAAGTGAAGGCCAAAATCTCCCTTCTACTAGCTACATGGGTTTCCCTGTGTGGAGGGTTATCTATAGATACAAATATAGCTGTACTTTTGTGACTCATTCAAACACCTGAGCTCAATGTTTTTCAGGAATTACTGTAATTACTGTGTACCGTGTTTTCACCTTAAATCTGATGATGGGCACATCAACATAACTTTGTCTTTACCGTTATTCTATAAGCTTCCTAAACTGATGTGACCCAAGTGAAATGATGTCAGTGGTAAGAATATCGCCACATCTCAGCATCACTGTCTCCGACTAGCTCCCCGCAAGGAGAGGTAGACTCCTTGTTGGTGGTTGTACTGATCACAGTGCCTGTCTTGGCTCCTTACATGTCCAAGTATGTCTCTCTGTGAAGTAGAGGCAGGGTTTGTCTTCTACCAAGAGGAAAATGATAACAGGAAATAGGTTTTTTTTCAAATATTTTAATGTGGAGAAGTAGGGTTGTATATTATGCATTATATTCTGGAAAGTATTATAAGCCTTTTAGTACACACTGAAAGCTTCCTGGCCTGTAAATTCTGCCACCCTAGCTATCTTACTTTTTTTTTTTTTTAACTTAGAACATAATGTAGAAACAAGGCGTAGCTATATTTGGTAGGCCTTCATGGAACATTGTCTGTGTGTGCCTCTTTAAAATTACACTTACGTGTCTGGATCAGCTACTTTCTACCTTAGATCAGACTTCAGAACATACTACTTCATTTTATAGAGACAAGTTAGAAATATGGGCTCTTAGTTTATTCTCATCCTTCATTACACTTTCCAGTTTTATTTATGAAACAGCAAGCATACGTCTAAACCTTTGTTCTTCCTCAACACAGTGAAAGAAAAGGCACTAAAGGTCCAGCAGTTTTTTTTAACATTCCTTTTATGGCTGGAGAGATGGCCCAGCCGTGAGGAGCACTTGCTGTGGCTCTGGGGAGAATCCAAGGCTTCAGGATGCTAGGCACTCTACCAACTGAACTGCATCTCCAGCACACACTTTAAATTTTGATAAAGTCACATTTACCTATTTTCTTTGACATTTTTCCTGTCACACACAGAAAAATACTATTTAAGTCCAAGACTCAGTGTTAGTCCATAAGGTTACATTTTAATATTTCCATAAATACTAATGTAAACTTCTTAACTTTTAAGGATGATATAAAGTGGTCAGGAGTAGGTTTCTCCCATATGCATGTCAAACACTTTATTGGTAGTCTTTCTGCATTAAATTACCTTGGCAGCTTTATCACACATTGGTTATGGTTTATTGTTTACCCATCCTTTCATCAGACTACTCTTTTCTTGAATCAGAAAATCTCATTCCAACTTATTCACTAAAGTGGGGTCTCTCAAATTGCAGCCCACAGATATGGCTAGCCAGTTTAGGGATGTCACCTCTGCCTTCTGGGGACCTGAATGCTCAGTTTGTGAGCCATTTGCTTTATCACTGAGCCATTTCCCTAGTCTCTGGAACCCAAAACTTCAGTCCTCTAGCAAGCCAGTTTCTATCAGGAATCTGTTGTGCAGGAGGAGCAGGATTGGGTTGGATTTGTGTCCATAGTAGTGGGAGCACTCCTCCCTCTCCTGCCCTAGGCCTGCATTTGGAAGGCATATAGTCCTGCACCCCTCACCTTTGCCCACACTAGAGCTGCAACCAGGTTAAACTCCGCCCTTCTATAAGGTCAAGTCTAGCAAGCACATAGAACTCCTCTCCATGCAAACAAGACATTCCCAGCACCTTAGGCCCAGCCAATGATGTGCACTTATCCCCAAAGCCTCTACCTACTCCCCGAAGGTATAAATGGCCTTTTGTCTCTCCCCCAACCCCCATTAAAGAAGCTGCTCTTCAAAGCCTGCCTCACCTGCTGCCTGTCTGTTCTCACCGTGCTCACCTGCTGCCTGAGGTCTCCATCACCCCTGACCCATCCCACCTGTCTGATCATAGGTGACAATGCTGTTAAATGGGGGGGAGGACATGACAGGGTGGGAACAACAGATTTTAATGTACTAGAAACGAATGATTTTGCTTTTTCAAGACAGGGTTTCTGTGTGGCCATGGCTGTCCTGGAACTTGCTTTGTAGAGCAGCAGGCTGGCCTGAGATCTGCCTGCCTCTGCTTCCCCAGTGCTGGGATTAAAGGCGTGTGCCAGCACACGCAGCTAAGAACTGATATCTTTAAAATACCCAACCTATATATGTAATTTCAGTGAGATTTCCCATTTCTTTCAACTCATTTGTACTTCTATTGTGAGGCTTGTATATTTTACAGTGACCCCTGTACTCAGTATTTTGATGTTGTAAATGATCTTTTAGGTAGTTCATCTTAACAATGATGCCTTGCTTGTATATGGTATTTTTGTATAATGAATGTAGAACCCTGTAAGTAGCTAAATTCACCATAAATCGATTTTCATAGAATTTTTCAGATTTTTACATATACATCATTTGTGAATAAATTTTGCTTTCCAGTTCTGACTTTTTCTCTCACCTTAACTATTAAAACAATGTCAGTGTTATGCTTGATCATAGCTATTCAGACTTTCCATTTCTTGTGTCATTCAAGGACTTGATCCATTCTATGCCCTCATATTAAGTTGTTCATTTCCGTATTTTTACTATCTTTTTCTTTTCCCTCTCGTTACTAGCACTTTGTTCCTCCTGTCTGGCTAGGGGCATGTCAAGTCTATTAAGATTTTGAAGGCCTAGTCATCGATTTCACTATTCCCTTCTTTATGCTTCGGGATTAATTTTCTCTAGTTCCCATTGATTATTTAAGACCACGTTTTAACATTCATGCCTGAATTCATTCTGCAGTGTTGGTTATGTGGCAGCTTTGTTCGTGTGTTGAGTCTTTGCTCTGTGTTTTAGCCTCTCACTCATTTTTTACCTCATGAATGGGCTTTGCAGCTCTGTTGTTTTAGCAAGTCTACTTTCAATTAGCAGCAGCCTGTAATGCGCACTGTACACCTATAGAAGGGTACTACCGCCTGTTTTCCTAACATTTGTGCTTTAACTCATTTTGTCTTAAATCTTCAATTTTTAGGTTTTGATTTTAAATACTCTCAATAGTTAGACTCTAAATACTTTTAGGAAAAAATTTACCACCTTTTATTAGTCTTCTTTCATTCACGTAAACATATCTCATTGGGTTCATGCTCCTCCGATGTGAAGTTGAAACTTCAAGATTTTTTTCCATTGAATCCCTTTTTCACAAAGGAGTTGCCAGAACTTCCTTTTTAAAAGTGTACTTAGAAGGTCCCACCACTTCCTATTGACCATTCCATTTTGTTGGTTTGAATATGATTCTTCCCCACCCCACCCAAGTCTTGTGGATTTGAATACTTGGTTTGCAGCTGGTGGCTGTTTGGTGGGAATTATGAGGTATGGCTCTAGTATGACTGATGTTTCACAAGTTTGCACCACCTTAGTGTTAGTTCTCTCTGCTTCCTGTTTGTGGATCAAGATGTGTGCGCTCAGCCGCTGCGCCAGTGCCTGCCTGCCTGCCTGCCACCGTGTTCCCCACATGACAGTAATGGACCCTTCCCTCTGAACTATAACCATCATATAAACTCTTGCTTCTGTAAGTTGCCTTAGTCATGATGTTTCATCACAGCAATAGTAATGTAACTAAGCCATCTATATTTTAAAGGCTTTTTCACAATTACTAATGTTCTCCATGTTTGTTCATAGAAAAGCACTACGGGTGTGCATCTTAGGGGCTCCAAGGCACTTCTAGCTGTACTGCCCCTGTGTATTTATTTCTTTGTTTTTAATTCCCACCATATTACGCTAAGCATTCTTTCAACAATTTTAAGTAGGGTCTGTTTCTCACATTAGACAAGGGCTAGAAGTCACTTAGCTCACTAACGAGTCTAATATTAAAAAGCAGATGGAATTTTGGCACAGATGTTCATCAAGTAATAAGAATACAGGAGGATAACACATCGGAGTTAATACTTTGTCAGGACAGCTAATACTGAAGGAGCCGGGGGAAGCTGGCATTTATCTGCAGGATTTCCTTCTCCAGGCTTTATTTAAGGACTTACTTTCTCTGACATCTTATTATTAAAATGTGTAAGTTAACCCCCCCACAACTGCAATTGCTTAAGTATAAAAGTCTCCTGAGAGAGAAGAGAATGCCAACTAAGTCTTATTTTACCCCATAAATTACATTTACAATACTGTTATTTTCAATTTACATGAGACATTAAAGTAAAACATCTGATCCAACCCAGAGCTCAGGCACAGGCAAGGAAGCATAATCAGAAGCTGTGTCTTTTCAAAAAGGTGTGAAGTTTCTCTGAAAATAGTTAAATCTTATTAAGGAACTAGAAGTTGACTTCACAGACAAGAGTTAAAACCTCATCTGATGTGATTGGTTCTTAAAGGAAATTAACATAACACTGAATCATGAGCACTCAGCACTGCATTCAACAGGACACTCCATGGTAAGTAGTCCACTCTTTTGTCTTCTTTTTCTTCAAGAAACTGTAAACAAATTCATTGAGTACATTCTAGATAAAATAGACCCCCAAAAGGGAGTAACTCTGAAATATTCCCAGGCCCTGAAAGATGTCTTGTTTAGCACTAACACATTTCACAGTGTGTGAAAATCAGGGCTATCAGAGGACATAATCTAATAACTAGTGTGGGCTGCTTTGTCATTTCCTATGAATGAACACTGTTACAGATCTCCAAGTAATACTTTGAGAGCGGAAAAGGGCACAATCTAATTTTCCACACTAACCTTTAATAATTCTGGCAAAACCCAAAAATATTCTAATTATAGTATTTAGTGTGCCCCGAATCTTCTGATTTGTTAATAGAAATTAACTCAGTGTTCACACAAGCATAAGTAGTTCCATCCACAATTTATTGAATTGCAAATCAGATTCATTAGATGTTATGATAGCTAAACAGAGAATAAATCTTATAAAAAGTTTTAGTAGGTTCTTGGATGTCAGCATTATTGAAAAATTAAATTATGAGACGTTAAGGATATCAAGTACCTACCTGTCAAAGTTTCAACAGTAAAAATATTTTTTAAAGACCATCATATTTGGTAATAAATTAGGTTTATATAACTGATAATTTCAAAATAAATAAAACCTGAGTTGAAAATGCTTCCTCTTATCCTACTACAGCATACACATTTGTAGCCCATTTTCATTTAGACCAGTGTGCTTCAAATGTCAGTGTGTACACATTTAACCCTTCAGGATCTTGTATGAGTATAGTAAGCCTAAGTTCCTAATGAGCTACAGAGGAAGCTGATGTGGACAGCCCTTGGACCATCCCTTGAGCAGTAAGGTGACCATTATCAATTAAAAATGATTTCTATCTCAATGACTGGCTTTATAAATGCCAAGTTAAAAAGAATGTCCTAGTTAAATGAAAGCATGAAGTATACCAAGATGGCAGTGTTTGGATTTGTCTGAGAGTGACACCTCTCATACACTTGAATACAACTCTGGATACCAAGCTTTGGTAACTTTAGAAGAGTGACAGCTGGAGGCTCTCCCAGTTAATTCAAGCCAACACACTGCAATACACCACTGTTAAAAATATTTAATAGTTAAGGGTCCAATTAAATTCCCTGTAAACTTTAAGCTATTCCATCTCCTCCTCCTCTCTGAACAAACAAATGCTGCTTTTTCTTCTGTCTTGTAACCAAACAGCGTGTAACACCCAATGCCCCTCCCTTTAAAAATCGAACAAAATTGTCTCCAACCAAAGGGCCCAAAGCAAAAAGGTTGGCTTCTTTAACACATTCATAGGTGTATGCATCAATCTCCACAGGGTTACCCTTGCAGGTTATTGGCTGGCTTGAGTTGCGGCCCAGGTAACACCCGTGTTCCTTCAGAAAGGATAGGTTAGGGTGCGAACCTATCAAGATTACAGCTGCAGACAGCTTAAATATTTTCTTCAATCCAGAGACACTCTGTAGGATGCATTTCATGTCTGACTTGAAGGAAAGCACGCGGTGCTCAGGAAAACTGGTGTAGTCTGATGAACTTGAGTCTGAGGAGCATGCCTGAGCACACATCAGATGGTAGACTTTGTGATACTCAGGGTACAGCTTTTTGGGAAGCTGTTTGAAAATTAAGCTCGGATCAGTCACGCGTCTGCGGAACACGTGGATCACGGGGATATTACTGTTATAAGCACAGAGCACTGCATCGGCTGCAGTGAGGCCAGATCCTACAATCAGCACTGGATCCACTCTGCCACACAGCTTCCCTTTATTTACAGCAGCTCCAAATTCAGGCATTGAGTGAAACACAAAAGGAAACTCTTCCCCTTCAACTCCCAGGCGGGCAGGAGAATCCAATGTGCCCGTTGCGAGAGCTACATTCTCAGCGAAGAGGCAAAAGGGAACGTGAGAGCCACCTGCAATTCGCTGATAGCCTCTGATTTCCCAGTTTCTTTTGATAAATTTGGACTTCTGGCTTTGTAAACGCTGTGCTGAAATATCGCTGTCTTGACTAGCATTATCACCTTGATTTCTGTAGAGTCTTGATACAGAGGTGATATAAGTATTCTCTCGGAAATTCTTCTGAAGACCCATGACCTTCACATAGTGCTTGTAGTAGCGAGCTATTTCCTCTGGCATAACTCGGTCCCCCTTTAAGTTCCTGTATGATGAAAAGGAAAAATGCCCTATGAAAAGAGCACTTTCAGTTTCAGATTGTTTCTCTAGCTAGCAACCTTTATATCTTAGTTCTTTCAAGATTGTTAGTTAAAATGTATCCTCATGTTTTATAAAAATTATCTTATCCTAGTGAGAATAACAGTCATTAGCAAAACACATAACAAGAGCTAGTAAGGATGTAGGTAAAAGGGAACACTGCTGGTAAAGAATACAAACTAGCCTAGTCGCCTGGCAGATTTGTATGGACAGCTCCCAAAAAAAGAACACCAGATCTGTCACAACTGTTATATTCCTGGGTATTTATCCAAAGGGCTTCTAGTCAACATGTCACAGAGATATTTATATTTGCACATCAGCAATTATTACAGCACAACAGCCAAGCTATAGAACCAACCTCTTAGGTTCCAACCTAAGAAAAAAGATAAAGAAACATAGCATATAAAAACTTTTTCAGCCAGTTGCAGTGGTATACGCCTGTAATGCTAGCACTTGGGGAGGCAGAGGCAGGCAGATTTCTGTGAGCTCATGGTTAGCCTGGTCTACAAAGCAAGTCCAGAACATCCAAGAGAAACACTGTCCCCGCCAGCCCCCCAAAATATATGAAATGTTTGAAATAATGAGTAAAAACATGCAACGGGAAAATAGCTGTAGATGCACTGCAGATGGCCATATTTAGTGAATTTGGCCAATCTCAGAAGTACAGATGTTTTCTCTGATTATGCATAAGCATTTAAGATCATGCCTTGTATATAAATGACTAGAAAAGAGAAGTCAAACTGTCTACAACTCAAAGAAAGCAAGTAAGAGGAAGCTGTCTGACACATTTTCAATTAATAAATCGATTACAATGTAGGTATTTGAAAATCAGACCATTTTTCTTACTACTGTAATTTTGTAGATTATTTCATTAACAAATTACTGTGCAGAGGGGCTGGAAAAATGCATCAACAATTAACAGTACCTAGGTTAAGATCCCAGCACAAAGCTGGGTACCATGACAAACACCTTTAATCCTGTTTAATTCAGATAGATAATACTTCTGGTTAGAAAAAAAAAAAAAAGCAAAAACTAACAAATCCAAGAATATGCTAAACAATTTCACCTGCTTAACAAATGAAATCAAACAACTTCACTCATTTTGCAACTTTAATCTTTCAACCTCTACATATTTCTATTTTAAAAAGTCTACAGTGGGGGCTGGAGAGATGGCTCAGCCAAGAACACTGGATCCTCCTCCTGAGGTCCTGAGTTCAATTCCAGGTAACTACAAGGTGGCTCACAACCATCTATAATGTGATCTGATGCTCTCTTCTGGAACATAGGTGTATATGCAGATAGAGCACTCATACACAAAATAAATAAATCTTAAAAAAAAAAAAAGGCTAAAGTGAATGTTTAAAGATTTAACTTTTGTTCCGTTTACTTACACTATGAGTGTTTTGCCTGAGTGTATCTGTTTGTACCACATACATATCTGGTGCACATGAGCATGAGAGGTAGTGTCAGGTCCCCTGTAACTGAAGTAATGGATGGTTGTGAGCCACCATGGGTTGGGAACTGAACCTGGGTCCAGTAAAGCAGCAAGTGCAGGGTGGTGGTGGCGCACACCTTTAATCCCAGCACTCCAGAGGCAGAGGCAGGTGGATCTCTGTGAGTTTGAGGACTGTCTGGTCTACAGAGTGAGTTCCAGGACAGCCAGGACTACATCACTGTCTCAAAAAACAACAAAAAGGAAAGAAAGAGATAGAGACAAGGAAGGAAGGAGGGAGGGAGGAAGGGAGGGAGGGAAGGAGGGAAGGAGGGAGGGAGGGAGGGAGGGAGGAAATAAGTATTTGGGGCTGGAGAGATGGTTCAGTAGTTAAGAACACTGGTTGCTATTCCAGAGGCTAGGTTCAATTCTGAGAACCCACATAGCAGTTCACAATTGTTTTTAACTCCAGTTTCAGGCTGACACCCTCACACAGACATACATACTGGTAAAACACCAATGCATATAAAGTAAAAATAAGTAAGTCTTTAAACAAACAAAAAAGCAGCAAGTGCTCTTAATCACTGAGCTATCTCTCCAGTCCCCTTAAAATTTAATCTTAATTAAATTTATTACGATTTAGATATTTTGTTTGTTTTCTAGTGTGTAGTCCTGGATGCCCTGGAATTTTCTCTGTAGACCAGGCTGGTCTCGAATTTAAGAGACCTGCTGGCCTCTGCCTCCCAAGTGCTAGGATTAAAAGGGTGTGCCACCTCAATGATCTAGATCTAAAACTGATATCCCGAAATCTTTTTAAATTAAGAAAAATTTCTATTGTTGCTACCTAGCAGGATGTCAACTACTCAAACTTTCCATTTATTCTAACAAAGATTAAGTTCCTGCTTTAACTTACTTTCATTAGTAGTAAGATTTTCTGAAATAATAAATCAAATCTAGTTTGTACATGTACCAGAAAATGATAGGGCTCTTTACAGTTCTTTTGAACTTTGTTCTTTCCCCAAAAATGAATAAGACTTGTATTCTTCTAAAAACAAATTTCTCAGCTAGTACCACTTAAATCACTTATAATTAAATATTTACCTTCATGTCCACAGTAGCCACCCATATCGCATGTGTTTATTATTCTAAATGACCAGTCATAATACACTACTCATTACCCTTCAAAAGCAAACACCTTGCCGGACTGTGGTGGTGTACACCTTTAATTCCAGCAGATTTAATAACCCTGGCAGAAGCAGACATCTCTAAAAGTTCCAGGCCAGTCAAGGCTATGCAGAATATTTCTCTCAAAAAACCAACCAACCAAACAAACAAGGGGCTGGAGATGGCATAGCTGGTCTTCCAGAGGACCTGGGTTCAATTCCCAGTACTCACATGGCAGCTCTCATCTGTCTTTTAACTGTAGTTTCAGGGAATCTGAAACCCTCAAACCAATGCACATAAAATGAAATATATATATATATATATATATATATATATATATTAGGTATGTATACATGAAGTGTAGATAAAGAATCTCATACATATTCAAAAACTGACACAAGTTTGGGAAATAATGTATAGTTAGATGAGAAAGTAACAGTGATTTAATATGGAAAAGAAATCCTGGTTAACAAGGTTACAGGAAGGCCCCTGCAAGCAGTTCTTTAAATACACATAGCTTTATAGAATCCTAACTGGATTCATAAAGGTTTTATATTTAGTAAGTATATTTCTATTCGTCTAATACAGGAATCACAGATACTGTGACATTTTTCACAGTCCCCTTTTCTTCACACATCAAAGAATTTTAACATAGTTTGATCTTTACCTTCGTTTGCTAGACATCCAATCTTTAAATTTCAGTCCAGGCAGCTCCATCCAATTTCCAAAGCTGATTGTCAACATGGAGCCTTCCATATTCTAGTTTAAAGTACAGTTTAAAGAAAAGCAATAAAGCAATATTACCTTTTGAAATCAACACATTTATTTATATGCAAATTCAGTCCTAAACATTCACAAGAGTCCAAAAGGATGGTAGATAAATGCTACAGATTTTGTTTTCAGACATACAGAATAAAAGCCATATGATAGGAAAATGCATAAAACTGGAGATAATCCTATTAAGTGAAGAAAGCCACTTTTAGAAATACAAGCATCTTATGTTCTCTCATTTGTAGTCAATTTCCTCTAAAATTCCACTCGAATAAAACTTTTATACATTTTCACCATTTGGTATTGTCTACAGTCATACATTTATGAAACAAATTATAGCATTTGCTTTGGTCTATGATCAGTATAATTAAGATATACACGTTAACAAATCAATATTTTCACTTCTTAAATAAAATAAAAAATGTTCACTAATTTCCAAAGCTTTGTTTCTTCATTTTAGTATTTATTTTATAGATTTTTAAAAAATTAGAAAACTGCTTTTTTTCTATAATAACACTGTAATTTTGAAATCTGGACCAGGCTGGATACAATATATTCATTTTCTAAAACTAGACAATTAAGCAGTGGTTGCCTAAGAAACAGACTCAGTACTAGGGTTAATGTTATTGAAGAAGTAAGCCTCTCAAGCTTTCTCGCCCTACTTCTGATTTGCACAAAACAAAGAAAAGCTAAGTGCCAAGGGACCTACCCAATCATCAACAATCCCATTCAGCTCTCATAGACAACAGCTCTATTCTTATAACTTGCCCCATTTCTACAGAGCCCAGCACTGAGAATGGGCATATTATAATAAATTTTATCCATTCACTTACATAATTTTTGAGACAGGGTCATGTATCTGTGGTTTGTGTATTTAATTTTGACACACAGTTTCATGTGTGGCAGTCTGGCCTTGAACTCCGCTACGTGGTGGCTATGCCATGAATGCCTACCTGCTGTCACAGTGTTCTAAAGGACTAAATGTGACAGAAGTGCTGTCAAATAGCTATGAAATAGTACTTCTTCAAAGATGCAAATGGGTCTGAGGTCAGCCTGGTGAGTTCCAGGACAGTCAGGGCTACACAGAGAAACCCTGCCTCAAAAGAAACAACAATCTCCCCCCCCCCCCCCCCCCGCAAAAGAAAAAAGAATCAGGTTCTTGGAAGTATGCCTTTAATCTCAGCACTTGGGAGCTGAGGCTGGTAAACCTCTGAGTTTGAGGCCAGCCTGGTTTACAAAATGAGTTCTAAGACAGTAAGGGCTATGTCTTGGGAAAAAAAAAAAAAAAAACACAAAAAACAAAAATCAAATTGGTTCTATCAGGGCAATATATAACTCGTCAATATACACTAACATGTGAATAATACTTACATGCCATGCCCCACCAGGCGGGCCCTTACCCAGAACTAAGTGAGGGATATAGTGATGTTGTTCCAGTTTCCAGTGCAGAATGGATGGGTAATCGTACCCAAAGTCAGCATCTGGATGAAGAAGTGTGTCAAAAAGTACTGCCACTGGATTAGATGATCGACCCTCGAGGCCCTCAGACAGGTATTCTAAGTCCTGAACCAAAGGTGGGAAAACATGAGTTTGAAAAAAGCCAAGACAATTATTTAATAAAGGAAATGCCAACCCAATAGTTCCCAGAGAGTGAGTGAGAGAACAGGTATGTTCCTTGAGCTCATTCATATTTGATTCCTTGGTAAAATAAATGTAGACAATGTTTGGATTTAAAACAAAGTGGTTTTTTTTTTTTTTTTAATCCTTATAAAAGATACCTTTGGCAAACAAATGTCAAACAGGATGTAAAGCTAGCACTTTCCAAATTGATTTCAGCAGAGAACATTAAAGCCTCCCCCACAGGGCTGAGAGATGGCTCACTCCTCAACAAGCATGAGGCCCTGCGTCTCATCACTAGAACCCATAAAAGCCAGGCATGGTAGACCATGCTTAAAATCACAGCACTGTGGAGGTGGAGATGGAAGGGCTTCTCGAGGCAGCCTAGCCTAGCTGAGATTAAGAAATACAAGAAGCCTCACTTCAAATAATACGAACAGTTCCTGAGAAATAATACCCAAGGTTAACTTGCAAGGCATACATGAATGTATCCTCATGCTCTTATATAACATAACAGCCACATAAATTTTTTTGAAATTCCTCTAGGAAATAATTTGGGATTTTTTTGCTCAAAAATTCAATATAATTTAGAAGATGTGAGATCAGAATATATAAAGCTAAAATAGAGAAAGCATTAGTTAGAATGAAGGATTTACAACAAAAAATTACATAAACCTAATCTTGTTTCAGCATTAAAATATTCTTAAAACTGATGTAACAAACAATACCTGATCAACAATGGAGAGATGTCTTGCTTCTTCTAGTTTACTATGTAAGATTGTATTTGGATGTATTGCTTCAGATGACAAATACGGTCTGTAGCCTGACAGCATATAAGAAAGGCATATTCCTGAAGGTCCATTTCCTATTTTTTTTAAAAGCAAAATAATGTAAGTTGATCCTCTTACTGCCTAGCACTTGCCCTCTCCTGTTCTTCCTCCTCCAATCACTAAAACCTGCCTCTCACAAGCTTGACCTCTGCCTCCTTTCTCAATGAATTCTTTCAGAATCTTGTCTACTTAAGGCTTCCACTCTATGCTACTGACTTCCAAAATCAGTTGTCTAGGATGACCTGTTCTTGAGAAATACATGCTTTCATCAGCTACTTCTTTATAACAACTGATGTGAAATCAATTAGACAAAGGGCAAGAGAGATGGCTCAGCAGGTAAAGGCGCTTGCAGCCCTTCTCCACAGAGTTCAACCTCTGGAGCTAACACAATGGAAGGAAAACCAACTCTTGAAAGCTGTCCTCTGAAACTCCACACATGTACTGTGGCATAGTTGCATAAATTATATCAATAAGAAAACAGACAAATATAAATGTCTAAAAAAAACCAAACATTTTAAAAACCAAGAGAATTCATATGGTAATATCCACAAATGCAAGAAAAGCAATTTGATAAAACCCAGCATCTATCCAGGATTTAAAAAACATACAGCATATGTGAAAGAGGAAAACTTAACATGACAAAGAACATGTTTAGGATAATATGCACAAGTTGAAAAAGGGCGGGGGAGGACACTTTGCCAGTGACATAATTATCTGCATAGAAAATCCCAAGAATTGACCCCTCAAAACCTTATAACAAGCCATTATGGTAAGACTGAAGGATACATGTCAATAATTAAAAGTCAACCTCTTTCTTACATCAGCAATGAAAAAGTGCAAAGCAGATGCTGAGACTCATAACCAAACCTTGCACAGAGTACAGGGAATCAAATGAAAGAAGGGGGAGTTAGTAAGAAACTGGAGAGGACGAGAGCACCACAAGGACCAAATATATCTGGGCACAGCGGTCTTTCATGAGACCATTTCTCCAACCAAGGACCATGCCTGGAGATAACCTAGAACCCCTGCTCAGCTGTAGCCCATGGCAACTCAGCATCCAGGGGGAGTTCCCTATTAACTGGAACAGGGACTCTCTTTGATCTTTCCCCCTCCCCCGAGGGAGGAGCAGCCTTGCTGGGTCCTAGAGGAGGACATTGCAGCCAGTCCTGATGAGATCTGATAAACTAGGGTCAGATGGGAGGGGAGGAGGACCTTCCCTACCAGAGAGGGGCAGGGAGGAGATGAGGGGAGGGTTGGATTGGGAGGGGATAAGGGAGGGGACTACAGCTGGGATACAAAGTAAATAACCTGTAATTAATATGCAAAAATAAAAATTATTAAAAAAAGAAATAAAAACCACACTATCATTTACATTTATGTAAAAGTAAATATTTTAGCATAATTTTAATTAGTGGGTTCTAGTGAGCTACATAAAGCAAATCACAAAATTATGACTAGAAATAATTTTTAAAAGGCCTACAAAGATGGGAAGATATTCCATGTTCATAGATAGAAAGACTAAAAATTATCGTTGGTTGTTCTTAACCTGATCTACAGACTTAATACAATTCCAACTGCAATATAGAAAGTCAAACAGCCACTACACTGCAATCTTGAGATAGGTCTGTCTGACTCCTTCAAGTCTGAAAATACCAGGTAATAAGTGAACATAATTATCAAAAGTTTTAAAAATCTCAATTGTTGAATACCTTAATTATAATAGCCATACATCTTATTTGTTGACATGATACAACTTATGTAGTTATAAATATCACTGCATAGCATTCCGGTGTCAAATGGCATGAGTATTGATTTACAGTTGTCACTCAATTTGTAAGTCTGTCTACAGGTGTCTAATCCATACCACAGAGCTATAGAGTTGAAATCCAGTAACATACACAAAACGACCTCCACAGAACTCTAATAATGCTGGTCACCATTAACAGCTCCTGTCAGTAATTCAGTGAAAAGCTATTGCATTCCAACATGGATTCCGTATCATATGAGCCAATCCAAAGAGTTGGTAATGATTATTTCAACATATCAAACAACTTAATACTTTGTTATAATTCTGTGCTCAGGTCCTGCTGCATGCAGGCTCTTTATCAACTGAGCTTTTTCCCTAACCTGGATAAAAGCTTACTTAGTACTTAACTTGCTTACAAGATGTGAATATGAGATAAATGGCTATTTCAGACTTAAATACTTATAACTTAAATTACATTATAATTACTTGGCTCCACTCACAGAAGCATCTCCTTTAAAAGAATTTTTTGTCCTCTTAAGATATTTGTTAATTGCCACATGGTAACTATACATATTTGTAAGGCAAAGCATGGCATTTTGATACATATACACAACAGTGATTAGATCAAGGTTAACATATACATCACTTTAGATATATGACAATTATTTGTGCTGGGAACATTCAAACCGTTATTTTAAGATGTGGAGCCTTTTCAATACAATGTAAGAATAAACACACCTTAGAAGTAAGAGCAGTAGCTAGTTTTAAGAAATAAAATATAGTAACTCACCAATTACCACCACAGGCAAAGTTACTGACGAATCTTCAAGTAAAGAAGTTTCTTCAACTAATGGCATCCCTTCAACTTTCGGCTCCAAATTATCACCAAAATATTGCACTAAAGAATTAAAAATCTCTCCTTCCACTTCAGTGTCACTATAGTTTCTTTAAAAAATAAAAAGTTAAAAAAAAGCAAAGGTATAGTTAATATAGTTTTATAAAACCCAATTATTTCTCATAATTATATGTAAGTAATAAAATACCCATCAGTTGCATAATGCTGTCAAAGGTATATCCTTTAATCCCACAAGTCTGAAGTAGCCATTTATCTCATATTCCTATCTTGTGAGCAAGTTAACTACTGAGTTAGCCTTTGTCCACACTAGGGAAATACCCCAGTTGGTAAAGAGCCTGCATGCAGCAGGACCTGAGTTCAGTCACCAGAAACCACACAGAAAGGGTGGGCACTGTGTCATATCCCTGGGGCTCACTGGCCAGCCAGTCCAGTCTACTTGTCAAGCTCCAGCCCAGTAGATGATCCCATCTAGGAAATATAATAAAATATATAGATGGATGGCTTCTAAGACACTAACACACTCATACATACACAACACAGCTTCTTCTACCAAACAAAGAATTATACTTGAGATTTTGTAATTCTTTTGAGATACCTAGGAAGGGCTAATCTCCCCTTCCCTTTTTTTTTTTTTTTTTTTTTTTCCTTTAGACAGACAATGGCAGTGCACACTTTCAATAGGTGGACAGACGCAGTTTGAAGCCAGCCTGGTCTACTGAGTGAGTTCCAGGACAGCCAGGGCTACACAGAGTCCCTGTTCAAAAAAAAGAAAGAAAGAAAGCCCTCAGATATTTTTTCTTTTATTAATTACACTTTATTTTGTAAACCCCCCCCCCCGTAGTTGCCTTCCTTCCTCCCCCTTCTCCACACATGCCCCTCCCCAAGTCCACTGATAGGGGAGGTCTTCCTCTCCTTCCTTCTGATCCTAGTCTAGCAGGTCTCATCAGGAGTAGCTGCACTGTCTTCCTCTATAGCCTGGTAAGGCTGCTCCCCCATCAGAGGGAGGTGATCAAAGATCAGGCCAATCAGTTCATGTCAGAGACAGTCCCTGTTCCCATTACTATGGAACCCACTTGGAGTCTGAACTGTCATGGACTACATCTGTGCAGGGGTTCTAGGTTATCTCCATGAATGGTCCTTGGTTGGAGTATCCATCTCAGAGAAGACGCCTGCACTCAGATTTTTTGGTTCTGTTGCTCTCTTTGTGGGGCTTCTGTCTTCTCCAGATCTTACTATTTCCCACTTCTTTCATAAGATTCCCTGCATTCTGCCCAAAGTTTGGCCATAAGTCTCAACATCTGCTTTGATAGTCTGCAGGGCAGAGCCTTTCAGAGGCCCTCTTAGTCGCAGATATTTTAAAGAAAGATTATTGTACAAAAAGTGGCCTTTTTGGTTAAAAAAAAGAGGTTTACACATTTTTATTTTTAAGCAAGGAGAGACCTTAATGTCAACTGCCAATTTTCATTTCCCAACTGTCACTAGAAACTAGTTTCAGCATTCCATTTATTCAATAAATGTAGCATCCTCTGAACTCAATTAATGCGGTTATTTTTAGATTACTCCAAAATAGAACCCCAAATGACTTTTCATCTTAGGTCAACAATTTTCAGTGTCTGGAAGGGTTAATGTAATGCACACTAGCTGTGTTTATTATGACTTTATAAATGATGGATGTTATTTCACAAGACTAAGTCGAAAGTGTTAATCCTGGAGTGTTGACCAATGAAAAGAATTCCAGACAGGGTTTTTCACTTTCTTTTAACATTCAGAGACTCCATCCTACCTGTGATGGCTAATCTCTATAGAAAATCTGACTGATCTGAGGAATTTTCTTGATCAGATTATTTGAAGCATGAAGACCCACTGTAAATGTGGGTCACTTTCTAGTAAGAGCACAGAAAAGGACATGAAAGGCGATCTGCTTTTTAGCCTGTTTGCCTTCGTCTTGCTGAGAAGTAACTACTGTCCTGTTGCCGCAGCATTCCTCCACTAACACTGGAACCAGCTTCTTCAGGGTTCCAACAGAATGAAGACCAGCAGCTCTCCAGGAATCTTCCAGGACTTCAGTGCCAGGCTGGGACTGCTGAGACACCCAGCTTCATAGACCAAGCAACTACCAGATTCTCTGCTTATCCACCCTCAAACAGCCATTGTTGGACCACCTGGACCACGTAAGGCAGTCTACTAAATCCTCTCTTAATAACCATTTGATCAGCTCTGTGCCTTAGAGGCCCAATACAACACTCCAGGTGGTGCCAAGTTACAGTAGGCATTCACTACAATACCCCACGACAGCACAGAGCTGTTAGGGACACTAAGCTTTTCTTAACTCTAAAAAGAGAAACTGCCCCTACATGTAGTTAATGGTAAGCAGTATATTAAAATGCTGTTTCTGGTTGGTTGGTTGGTTGGTTGGTTTGGTGTTAAGACGGAATAGTTAAATATAACCTAGCCATGAAACTAGAAGATTGGGTCTATGACAAATTGTTCATGTTACTTAACTGTTAACGCGCACACTGCCACATACAAATTAAATGATCAGACCACTTTTTATGTCAAAACAGAACTTCATTGTAAAAGCAGCACCCTAGTGAAATTTTAGTGTTCTCCTTCATCACCCTCTCCCTCAACAGAATCGACATCAGCTTCCTCATAATCCTTCTCTAGGGCAGCCAAGTCCTCACAGGCCCCAGAGAACTCCTCCTCCATGACCTCACCCACAGACCAGTTCACAAAGGCACCCTTGGCATGCATCAGATAAAACTTGTGATCCAAGCGAGCCTAGGCCTCGGCAATGGTTGTGGTGTTGCTCAGCATGCACACAGCTCTCTCTGGACTTGGCCAGGTCTCCACCAAGTACCACAGTGGGAAGCTGGCAATTAAGGCCAACCTTGAAGCCAGTTGGACACCAGTCCACAAACTAGATGATATGCTTGGTCTTGTTGGTGGCAATGGGAGCACCGACATCTTTGGGAACCACATCACTACCGTATAGGAGGCAGCAAGCCACATATTTACCATAATAAGGGTAAAATTCACCAGCTGATTAGTTGGCAAAAAGCAGGCATTGGTGATCTCTGCTACAGAAAGCTGCTCATGGTAGGCTTTCTCAGCAGAGGTGACAGTGGCACATAAGGCCAAAGGGAAGTGGACTTGAGAACAGCTTGTCAGACTGATCTGAAATCTGTCAGGTCAACGATCAGTCCCATCAAATTTGCGGGAATCATTGATGGAAGACAAAATTTGACCTATCTATTTAGGTTAGTGTAGGTTGGACACTCAATGTAGAGATTTCTAGGATAGATATCAGATAGCCTCACTGTCTACCACAAAGGCACAATCAGAGTGCTCCAGGGCAGTGGTGGTGAGGATGGAACTGTAGGGTTCAACCACAGCAATGGAAACTGGGGAGGGGGGGGGAACTAAATGGAGAACTCCAGCTTGGATTTCTTTACATAATCAACAGAGAGCTACTCCAATCAGCAGGGAGGCAAATTCAGAGCCAGTTGCAAAACCAAACTGCGAGAATCAAGAAGCTTTGAAGACCTGTGCACTGGTCAGCCAGTCTGTAAGTTTTGTCCAAGACAAGGCCAATAATCTCCTTACTAATGTGTAGTGGCCACGGGCACAGTTATTGGCAGCATCCTCCCTGCTTGTGATGAGCTGAGCTGCACAAGGTCAAAGAGCTAGCAGTAGGCACCACTGCAAACTTCATCAATACCCATGGGTTCCAGGTCTACAAACACTGCCTGGCGCTCATGCTTGCCAGTGCCTGTCTCACTGAAGGTGTTGAAAGAGTCATCTCCTCCCCCGGTGGTCTTGTCACTTGGCATCTGGCCATTAGGCTGGATGCCATGTTCCAGGCAGTAGAGCTCCCAAGCAGGCACTGCCTATCTGTGCACCAGCCTAGACAATGTGGATGGAGATGCACTTACAGAGTTGCTGCTTTGCAGCTCCCGAGTGGATGGGGAGGCAAGGAGGCGGTATTGCTTCTTACTGTGCAACTCCTAAGAGGCCAATGTAAGAGGACCTGCTGTTCAGTACTGTCTGTCAGTACTGTGAGGTAGCCAAGGCAGACAGGCTGTTAACATGGCTCTTAAAGGTAGCCCACCCTCACATGCAAGCCTTCCCCAGGAGGTATGTTCATGCTCAGTCCACCCCCTTCAGGAGCACTCCACCTACCCGCTGCAGTTAGATGCACATGCACCTGCTGCTTCCCTATTTCTGCCTCTTGGTAACTGCATTAAACCTCAGGTTTTTTGTTTGTTTGTTTGTTTTCCCTTACTTGTTGAGATATTTTTCTATAGGGTTTCATATAGCTCATACTAGCCTCAACTGCACTGTATAGCAGAGGCTAACCATAAACTCCTGATCCATTTGCCTCCACTACTCAAATGCTGGAAGTACAGGTGTGCAACACCCAGCTCAGCCTAACCTGGACTTTTTATTTATTACTTTTATTTATTCATGCTGGGGATAGGGGTACACGTGTCCCATGGCACTTGTGTAGAGGTCAGAAGACAACCTGTGGGAGTCTGTTCTCTCCTTCCACAATATGAGTCTCAGGGATAGAACTTAGATCATTAGGCTGTTCCGTCTCTAGCCTGAGTGTTTTATGCTCTTTTCTGTTCTCCAATGAGTACAAAGTAGAAACCCTCTTTCTTTTGCAGGCTCCTGGCCAGTCATTTTGGCTATCCAAACCTCACTTTCATTACTGCTGTTGTAAAGGTCACAATTCTCTCTTGGGACTGTAGACCTTCCTTTCAGTGTTTTCCAGCCATCCTTACCTTAAACATTTATGCTTCTACAGATAAAAAGATCATTATGCTATGGTTTCAGTAACACAAAGACCACATGTTCTCTCCCATAACAGGATCCTAGCTTCTAATTTTACTATGGGAATTCAGGATGGGAATTCTATGTTGGAATACATGTAAAGGCCAGGAAAGTAGAAAGTGACCTGTGAGAGGGGAAGATAAACTTTAAAGGGCTTGGGCATAGTAGAACATGTACTACAAAACTAGAACCGTGAATTGCTGGAGGTAGAAAGGCTTAACTGGAAAGGGGAGCAGGGAGACTGGAGAGGTGGAAACTAAAGATGTATGGAAAAGCCATATAGCAGCATAATACTCAGTAAGCTAACTTGAAAATAAAACTAAGAAATAGGGTGGCGCTGCAGAGATGGCTGAGCAGCTGAGAGCTTGCAATGCAAACATGGGAACCTGAGTTTGGATTGCTCTATCACATAACAAAAGTGGTCCCTGTACGACTAAAATTCTAGCATTGAGAGGGTAAAGACAGGAGGATCAATGGAGATTGGTGGCTGCTAGCTTAGCAAACTGAATAAAGTGATAAATGAGGATAGCCAATGCCCAACACCCACTTCCCAGCTCCACGCACACCTCCACCAACACACAAACTTTAAAATAGCACTGTCCTATGTGGGCAAATAAAGTGGCTCCCAGAACCCACAGGCTGTTGACTGAAAAATCCCAATGCCCAGAAGTTGGCTATCTCCCTACAAGTTATTGGTCAGGGAGGCTCCAGAGGCCTCCAAATAACGCAAGTAATTAACAATGCAGTGCCACAGAACGAGACAGCGAGATCTTACTGCTGAAGACAGCACATGCTCTGGTCACAGAAGTCAGGCTGTAACTGGGAACGAAGGCTCCTCCCGTCTGACCAGTCATGGCAGAAGGGGATATGCAGGCGCTGAGGGAAAACCACCAACCTCCCTACTCAGCTGTGCACCCTGCAGGCTTATGACTGGCGAGGCCACATGCAGCAACATGCGCAATGGTGGTAGGTTTGTTCAGGGAGCAACAAACTGCTTTCTGTTTCAGACTGGGGTCTTCCACACAGGAAAATCCTATCTGGTGATTCTAATATCCATTTCCTGTTTTCTTAAGGTTCTCTTTTCCAGTTTCCAATATATCCATTTTTTTTGTAATTAATACTAGTTTCAGAAAAGTTATTTTATTCTTTATGTGTATGCATACATGTTGTGTGATGGTATTGTATGCATATAGGTGCAGGGTGAAGGCTAGAAGAGAAAGACATCCTTGTAAAAGGAACTTTTATTCGCCTCTGCTTCAACTGTTGTCATGGAGGCTTCCTGCCTCTGTCAGCTAACTTAGGTCTAGTGAAGACAGCATGAGCCAGAGAATGAGAAGAAGCCAGGAGATTAGAGCAGATTGCAAGTTAGTTGGAGGCCAAGTAGAGCAATTCAGGGACCAAAAGAAAAGCTAGATTAGTTAAATCAGCTAGGAGAGGAGCTGCAGCAGCCAACCCAGAGCTCAATGAGAACAAGAAAGGGTGAGCTTATTTCGCAGTAAGTCTCAGAGGCTGAAAACATTCCAGGCCTAGGTTAGACTGTATGGAGGCTGGAAGCTTCCAGGAGCAGGCCTACGTTAGCTGACAGAGGCTGTAAGAGACAAATGAAACAGGGGAATAAAAGTTCCTTTTACAAATCCTGCTTTAAGATTCTCTACCTTATTACATTGATTCAGGGATTCACTGAATCCTGAGCTTCACTGGCAGCCATCAAGTCCCAGCAATCCTCCTGTCTCTGCCTCCCAAACTGCAGAGGTACACACAAACCCTTGTCCTTTACATCTTGGCTTTAAAAAGACTGCTGGAGATTTGAGCTCAGGTCCTCACAATTAAACAGTAAGCACTCAACCACTAAGCCACGTCCCCAGCCCTCCCAACTAACCGACACCTGTCTTAGCTCTCCATTAATCCAGCATGCATCACACTGCAGTTTTCATTGGTATTTCTATAATATTAAGCACCATTCCATGCATTTGTCATTTATTCTCTCTCTCTCCCTTCTTTCCTCCCTCCCCTCTCAATCTCCCCAAATCCATTCCCTGACTTTAAGTTTGGCATAGTTGATCTTTTAAGGTTTTTTTTTTTTCTTTTTCTAAGTTCTGGATTCGAGTTTCTTCAGAAACTTAGTTTGTAAACATTTCCTCCCATTTTGTAGGCTATTGTGTGTGTGTGTGTCATGGTGTATGGTGTGTGTATCGATCAAAAAGCCAATTTTGAGAGTCAGTTTTCTTCTGCCATGTGGTATCCCTCTTGTCAACAGACTCAGCAGCACCTTTACTACCTTGATAGCCTGTTGTTTCATTCTTGGTAGCCTTTACATACATTTTAAGTTCTGACCACTCCCAGTGGACTTTTAGTTCTATTGCTGTGCTTTTGAGTCATATATAAAAGATGACTACCTGATTCATAACCACAGATAGTTACTATTTTTCACCTAAGATTTTTCTGATTTCATTTTTGTGCAGTGTGGGCAGTTAGACAAGTTATTCTTTTGTCTGTGGAGATTCTTTAGGGACCTGACTGAACTATACTTACTGAAACGACTATCCATTTTTTAATTTTGTGGGGCCCTCATCAAAGACTTAATTCACCAAAAGTGAAACGATTTCTACACTTTCTAATTCATTCCACTGATTTAAGCTTATGTTTAAGGCAAAACCAAGTTTTCTTGATTACTGCTGCTTTACAGTAAATTTTGAAAACAAAAAATGTGACTCCTTTAACTGTGCTTTTTCAGACTTGACGAGACTACTCTGGTTCCCCTGAATGCCTAGGAAACAGTCTGTGCAAAAAGGGCAGTTTAGCTTTATAATGCTGCACCTTCTTGTAGATCAGCCCACGGGAGAACGTTCAGAAGATTCAGGTTCTCAGTCTAGGAACATACCTTTCCGTACAGTCATGCTTTGAGTGAAGATGTTCTGAGAAATGCACCAGCTGTTTCCACCCCATGATAACACTGAGTATATGTTCCACAAACTCTGACTGTTGCAGCCCCACAAAAATGCAAGTTTACGGGAAGCCACACTATATTCATTCTGTCACTGCCTGCAACTTCATCATGCAGCACACACTTAGACTCTAATTTCTTATAAGGCTTCCTACTTTTCCATGTACAATGTTGTGTTTTTTGTTAAATTTCTTTCATAGTGTTTCATTTTTTATCGATAAGTGGAACTGCTTTGTGAATTTCACTTTCTGGTTATCCACTATTGCTGTATACAAGTATAATTCACTCTTGTAAATCAATCTTGTATTCTGAAATACTGCTGAACTTGGTGTAGGTCTCAAGAAGTTCGACTCAAGCATTTCCTAAGACTTGAGGATTAAAACAAACAAACAAACAAACAAAAGCCCAAAGATTTAGTAGCTCTAATTTCTATGCACATTAGCTTACACAATATAGGCAACTCCTGATTTCCAAGTCTAATTAGCATAATCTTTCACTGTGGCAAACCCCCGGCTATGCATTTCCTAAACTCTGGTTAACTGGTTTTGCCTAAAGCATTAATGAAATATAAGTTCATCAGTAACTATGCACGACCTAAACTGGGAAGTTGCTGTATGTTTTTAAAGTTACATGCATGCTACCTTCAGGACTATGAACAATGTTCATTTGTACTTGATGAATAGTCTATTTAAAGCAAACTATTTTGTGTTTTTTTTTTTAAAAGAAGCCACTTTCTTTATTCAAGGCACCAATAAAATTGCAAAATTTGTGAAATTACATTTCCAAATCAGTAAAGAAGAGCATTTTGCATACAATCAAAGATGTTACCACATCGTCAGACATTAAAGTAAAGAGCATTTGTTACGATTTTGGAAACCTTCCACTTTTTGTTTTTTAAACACTAAGATTTCTAAACAAGATAGTGTAAAAATAATTTTAGCCATAATAAAAAAACTTTTACTCAATCACAGCAACACTTTTTTAAATAACTCTGACTGTTACAATCCTGCAAAAAAATGTAAATTTCCAGGAAGCCGCACCTATATTCAGTCTGACGATGACTGCAACTGCAACAATTTTAAGTTTTCTCAAACTGCCACTGCCACATTAAAAGAAGGTTCTAATGTTCCAAATAAAGCTATCTCACACTCTAATTTCCAGAATAAGAAGTGTGAAGTTTTCTCTCTTGAAAATTCTATCACAATGCCTATTGGTGCAGACTTTGGAGAAACCCCAAAATGTAGCTGTTATCACAAACTGTTTTAAAGTAGGTCTCTCCTAAAGTGGCACAAAGGACAAGGTTAGTGGCTGGGAAGTCAATGCAATGGCAGAGCACTTGCTTTACTAGCAAGGCCCTACATTTCCTCCCAAGCAACACAAAAATAAACTAATGAAAAGACCACTAAAATAGAAACATTCCTGAAGGAGCTGGCAAACATTCTTTAATAATAATAATAATAATAAAAATCCTAGGCCTAACAGATAACAATGATACATTGATGATATAGCAGATACCCTTTCTCCCCCTCCACACTAAAATGTAGCAAATACCACTCCCAGCTCTAAATTTTTTTGCATAGAGATAAGCAGATGGTATTTACCACGCAGCCACACTGTACAAATTCCAACCTTTCCCCTGACTGTTCAACAGTTTACCAAAGGTGTTAGAGGGTCATTTTCTTACATTTTCCCCCCAAACTGCTTTCTACAACACTCAAGAGTGGTGCAGTTTGTTAAGTACACAATAATCTGTCTAGAAGTTATTATCCAGCAAGCAGCCTATGACAAAAAACTTTTTTAGGTTTTTAGTTTCATTACAAGTTCACAGACCTCGCTTGTTGCTACTGCACAGCAGGAGTCTGTGCTTTCTCTGCGTCTCACATCCCTTTTGCAACCTCTTCTGTGACTGTTATTAAATACATATGCAACTTGTCTACATTAAATAATAAGCTCTGTGATTTGTGCTGATGACAGTCACAGATACTGTGTCTTGTGGTTCACAATAGTAATGAAGGAAATGTTGGTATTTTTAGAAGTACATTAATATCCTTTCCACCCAAATTAATAGTACACCTAAATTCTATGAGCCTCTATTAAACAACCCTTGCTCCGTCTCTTATTCTGCCAAAACAAACAAACAAAAAACCTTGTTAAACATCCTTTTTCTGTAACATTCAAACATATAAAGCCAGGTACCGGAGTCCATTTCACTCCACTGTTATACCTACTTTCTAGTACTTTTGATCTTTTCTGTAATTCTCAGCAGTGTTGGTCAGTCGTACTGGATCTAGAACACACATTTCATTCATACTTAAAACTATTCTTTTTCTTCCTCACCTTGAGAAACTTTCATCATAACTGGAGTACAAAACTGCCACTTTCCAAATCTCTCCATCCTAACATGGCTTAAAAATTACTAACCCCTTAGTACGTCTCAGTCCGTTGTCATTACATGACACATTCTTCTCTACTTCCCTTCCGGCCAGCAACTTATGTTCCTAGAATTTCTTTTTTAATGATAAAAACGTGAAGGAGGCTCTTCACAGATTCTCCCATTTACCACTCCCACGTAACCGACTCACCACCGGCCTAGCCACCCTCGGCGTCCCGTGACCCGCGCGGTTCGGGGACAAGAGAAGAGCGGGGTCCCCGGAGCTGGGAGCAGCGCGGGCCCAGCGGGCGGCGGCCGAGGAGCACGCGCGGCCGGGCCGTCCCGGCGGGGGGAGTCACCTGAAATGAGCGGCCAGGGAGCAGCGGCAGCACCACACAGGCATGGAGAGCGGCTGCGGTCCTCCCGGCGGGCGGGCGATCGGCAGGCTCGAGCCGCGCGCGCCCCGCCCGCACCGCGGCTCACGCGGGAGCGCGGCCCCGCACGGCGGCTTCCGCTCCTCCCGCCGGCGGCAGGGCGGTGCGCCGGGTGATGAGCGCCGCGCCGGGGGGCGGGACCGGGCGCCGCGACGGCGCTGCGCGGCCCCGCCCACCAGGCGCGCGCGGGCGAGGGGCGGGGCCGCGGCGGGAGACGCGCAGGGCGGCGGGTCACCGCGAGGCCTACACCCCGTCCCCGGCGGGCGTGCGCGGTGCCCGCGTCCCCGGCTCCGCGGGCAGGAGAGAAGCGGCTTCAGCCTCCGGCCTGCGGTTTCAGGCCGGCCCGGAAGCCCGCCGACGAGGACCTACCCGAGCTCGCGTCCCCGCACGGTCCCGGGTGCGTCCGCCCGCGGCCCGCACATGGCGCTCACGCCGAGAATCCCGGCAGCCGCAGGTGCCGCACGCCGGACGCTTCTCCCCGCCGGGCGCGGCCTCCCGTCTTAAAGAGCGCGGGCCCCGCCAGCCTTGCCCGGACTGGGGTGCTGCGGAGACGCCGGGGGCAGGGCCGGAAGCGGCTTCCGTGTTTGGTTGTTTTGTTCGTGTGCTTTGAGTCCCTGCAGGGGTCGGCGAATCCCCGGGCGGTCAGGAAATTTCCGCATAGGGAGCGCATCCTCCTCGGTGTGTCCGAAGTCGAAGGTGGGGTCGGACACTTCGGGAGCGATTGGCTACCTGCTGTCCCACCCACACAGTGTTCTCCCTCCCTCCCCCAGTAAACCAGGATTATTGCGAATGGCTAAAACACGGTAGGGTTACATCTTTGAAAGCAGTTCTCTTTGAAGTTTTCAAAATGTTGGAGTCTTTGGATTCCTTTTCTAAGAGAGCTCATCCTGGCAGAACGTTGCAGGCCCGCCCCTTTCATCTCAGCACTTGGGGAGGCAGATGCAGGTGGATTTCCATGAGATCAAGTCCAGTCTCAGACATAGAGGACCGCCAGGCCTTTAGAGAGAGGCCCTGTCTCAAAAATTAAGTAAAAGAACTCAGCATGCCTCCCAGATTCCATATCTTTTTTAAAAAAGTGTGTTTACCCGTTTTTAAAAACTTGTTCAGTGTGACGGTTCATTTTACTTTTAACACGTTAACACTTGTGGAGCAGAATATCTGAAAATAAGCTGCGTCTGCAGTGACTGAGTGGAACCGCAGTGCGGTGCTTGGAATGCTACAGGTCCCGAGGCTACTTGCCTTATCTTGGGCTAGTTCTAACACTTCGGAACAGCGTTTCTTGCCCGTGTCTATGTGTGAGCTAACATCTTGTGACTGTAAATTAAAAAAAAAAAAAAAAACTTCCCTCATCTTGCTGTACCTTTCCCTCTGTTGTACTTTAATAAAACAGCAATATATTTTAAACGTGCCTCAATTTATTTGTTCTGTAAAACTTCACAAAAGTGCCTTCAGTTGGAACATGGAATTTGAGGTAGTTAAGATTTGTGTTCCTGAGCTATAGTTACTCAAAATTGCTCCCGTATAATGTCCTCTGAGTCTGTTTAAGAGGAAAGCATCGACAATGTGGCACGTAAGACTATGATTCTCCTAATATACCACTATCCTTTTATACATTTTTTTTCTTTATGCCTTTGTTTTCATTTGTAGGGTTTTTAGTTTGCTTTTCAATAATTGCATAATAAAGCAGGCACATCAGATTGTACACTGGTTTGTATTTAATGTATTTTTAACAAAATTTTTAAATCACTTGGGTACAGGGTTTGTGGGGCTTATGTGAGTACATGAGTGCAGGTGCCTACAGAAACCGTAAGACAGTATGGAAGTCACCTGGAGCAGAAGTTATAGGCACTTGCGAGCTGTCTAGTCTTCAAGTTGGTCCCCAATGCTGTTTCTCTGCTAAGCAATAATGTCCTTTTTATTATTGATTTATTATCTTTTTAGTTTATATATTCACTTTACATCCCAATCGGAGCCCACCCCCTCCTCTCTTCCCACACTCTTCCCCATCACCTCTCCTGTTCTCAGAAAAGGGGCAGCCAATAGTTGAGCTATCTGGCCCTTAAGGTTTTGAATGTGTCAGAGCTGTGAGAAAACAAATTCCTAGTGTTTAAGCCTTCTTATCAGTATGGCAGCCTAAGCCAAGATAGTATGTTTTTGCATTTTCTATAAGCAAGTATTTTACAAACGGTTGCATTAAATATACTCTGGGCAAACCTGGTAATGAGCTATGTCTGAAAGCCAATAAGCTGATCAGATAATATTCAGGAAGTTCCAAGAAAGAATCTAGAAATGATATTGTTTTATTATATTGAAGCTGGAGAAGATGTCTGATTTGTTATCCTCAAGACCATTAGTCCTTTTTGATATGCTAAGCAGTTCTGCCTACCTCTGATGATGCTGGAATAATTCTCCTTAGTTCAGTTTTCTGCCCTAAACAGGAAGTATTGGGAGTACTTCAATGATTACATACAACACTGGCCACAGAAGCTCTATTAAAGACATCAGATGATGGTTTGACCCTGCAGTTTGATTTCAACGGACAGAAATCTAACCAAGAGGCTTCCCAGTTCAACCTTTTTAACGTTTTTGTTAATATTGAGACAGCCTGGTTTGGCTGCAGAGAATTTACAGGAAAAAAAATCAGAATAACTTCATACATTATGTTTCATACAGGTTACTTTATAGAATAAGAGGACAGGAGAGGTCAAATATATACATGGAATTCAGAAAAGTTCTCAAGTCTCATTCACTATCTGAATGAGAAGCTGTGTGCCTAATCAGAAAACTGCAGCGGCACTTAGGCTACCACGAGGCCTGACATGGAGTGTTTTAATGTGTTTCGTTTCTAACTTTCTCTGCTACAAAGTTAGCTTAGGAAGTCAGAACTTTGTTTCTTTGTTCACTGTTGCAGCGCAGAATTTGGCTTGTAGTGGAACACACAGATAATACCCAAGTAAACTTGTAGAGGTGACCTTCACTCATCTTAGATCAAGGTGTGTCTCTGTTAATTGGTGAACTGGCAGGGAGCTAAATCCTAACAGGTTCTGCTATTGTCATTGCTTTTGGGGAATCTCCTGTCTCAATGTTGTGTAAAAACTACTCCCCAGCTATCTCTCATTGGTTAATAAAGAAGCTGAAGGGCCTATGACTGGGCAGAGAAGACAGTAGGTGGAAGACTGGGGAGACAGTCTGGAGGAGGGGAGGGTGATCCCAGGTACAGAGGGGGTAGGGAAGGCTAACCAGGCCATGAAAAAGAAAGGTTGCCATGCCATGAGGAGAAAGAGGTCACTATGAAGAGTCGCCATGGGGATAGGGATAAAGCAGAGACAGCCAGGGCCAGACTAAAGGCAGGAAACAGGGCACATGGTCTGGGAAGTAGGCCAGGCCAGCATATTTGAGTTAGACTAGATCCATATCTGCCCAATTACGGTGCTTGAAGCTTATTATAAATGTAACAGGTCTCTATCATATTTGGGAGCTAGAACAGGCATAGAAAAAAAACCTTTAGTGACAGCATAAACTGAGCAGCGCTAAAGTTGGATGTGTCTTGGACTAAATGAAAGGGATAAACACAAGTTAAGAAAGACTTAAATGTTTTACAGCTTGTAACCTCAATATATAGGCACTGTTTGCATTACTATAAGATTAGAGAAGGAAAACAGAAAAGTTGAAACATGTCATGTGACAAAAGATAACAGATTTTTTTATGAGTTTCAGAAAGCAAGAGTAGAAGATGTTGGAAGAAATACATAGAAAAAGTTTAAGAGGAGCAGTAGTGGCACAGGCCTACCCCACACTTACGAGGCAGAGGTGTTGGATCTCTGAGAGTTTGAGTCCAGTCTGGTCTACACAGGGAGTTCCAGGACAACCAGGGCTACACAGAGAGGCCGTATCTAGAAAAACAACAACAAAACAGGAGAAGAAAAAGACAACGACACAGTCTGTGAATGCGGGCAACCACTGTGTACCAAGCAGAAAAAACATGCATGAAGCTATATTGTGGGATTTAAGAACAGCAGAAGTAGCAAGAGTCTAAAAGCTCTATAAAGGAGTGAGAATCAGACTACTAGCTGTCTTGTCATAAACAGGACTGAATCTTGTTTTGAGTTTGAAGGCCTGATATCTAGAAGAAAGGACTACAGGGATGTAAGGAATAACTGTCTGTAGAAAGAAAGAAAAAAAAAAAGAGTTCCTAGTTATGATAGCATCCTAGAAATATTTTAAGAACCTCTCCTAATAATGCTGCCATAAAGGTAGACTTTAAAGACAGAAGTAAAACTGCAACTTGAAATCCAATTGAGATTACTTTATGACAAAAATGTCCAATAAGGAGATAGTGTCACAGAATAAAACTTTCCTAGACAGGGAATATTGTTTACAGAGAGACAAACATCAATCCATTTTCAGATTTAAACCCTACAAAGTAAGTAGCACTTCATCATCCTCACCAAGCTGGTTGCAAATGTTAAACACTATAATGCGAAAAAGCATGGGGCATTAAGAGTTTGTGGTACAAAATTGTCTTTTGTGAAGTGATGATATACTATAATCCATGGAAAAACTAGCAATACTGATACATTAGGTGTTGTGCATAGAAAAATTTTGGGATAGATTAATGTGTTAAATTTGTGTCTGTCAGGAAGTTTAAGTAAGATCTAACAATCAAAAATTAATATCATAAGCATATTCCTTGCACACGTGATGGTACTTACCAGTGTGAGAAATGTTGAGATAAGCTTTTGGAGGACCATATGGAATGGTGAGTGAAGCTTGATCCCGGTCCACTGCACAGTGTTGATCCTCTGGGGACTCCTCGCACACTAGTGAAGTCTCAAAATGGATCCTAGGTAGGGTGGTGACTGCTTCCCCTTCTTTACGAAGTCTCCTGAGGTGAGCTTGTTGCCCAACATCTCCACGTTACATTTCCTTATAGTTGCACCAACCTGATTGATTATTACTGGTGCTAGAGGCTAGCATGGGATGGTCTGCTTGGCCTTTCAATCATTTAAAGGCTGTTACACTGGATAATAAAGTTAGATCTGCACTTTGAGTCTGGATTCCAGAGTCTGATTCCTGGGATTCTGTTTGGGCTCCATCACTGTTCCCCCTGATTCCTGATTCCCACAAAGCTGAGTGATTGATTGTCTCTAGCTAACAAGCCTGGAAGGGTTGTGTAGGATCTCCGTGACACAGGGCAACAAGAGACTATCCACGAGAAGTTCCTGGGAGGATCCAGTTTTGATAGTGTAGCAGAAGCCAGAGGCCTTGAACCAGACCAGAGACTCGTTGCAAAGAACATTTGCAAGTGAAAATGTTTGGACAAAAGGGTATACTGTGTAATACACTGTGGACACACTGCACACACTCTCCCCTTGTTGGACATTTTTGTCATAAAGTAATCTCAATAGGATTTCAAATTGCAGCTTTACTTTTGTTTTTAAAGTCTACCTTTATGGCAGCATCGCACATGCTTGGCAAGCACTCTACCAATTGAGCTGTGCGTACCCAACACCTATGCACACGCTTTTGTCTTGTCATAGGTACAGCATAAATAGAAAACATGTAGCTTTTGTTTCATTGACAAAGTTAATTCTGTTTAAAGTCCCCCTCCCAGCATGCCTTTCCTCAAGTTAACGTAGCAAACATGATCTGTTCTCCATGTTCTCTCATAACTACCACGGTTCTCATTAAGCAAGCTCTTAGAATTGTGTGTTCCCTGTTTCCTCGGCCTGACACATTCCACCATGTACACATGGCTAAATCTCTCACCTCCTCAGTGAGGCTGACCCCACCACCCTGTTTAAAAACAAATTCTCTTCTCTGTGTTAAAAATGACACCCATCAATGCTGGGCATAGTGGTGCTCACTCTTAATCCCAGCTCTCAGGAGGCAGAGGCAGGAGCATCTCCCTGAGTTCGAAGTCAGTCAAATGGTTTATAGTCTGAGTTCCAGGCTACCAAGAGATACATAGAACCCTGTCCCAAAACCAAAACCAACCCCTTTACACGGCAACCCCAATCTCAGTTGTTGTGCTCATTTTTATCATAACACTTCTAATATAAATTCCAAACATATCATTATGATAATGTTTGCTTATGTCCCCTAGAATGTAAAGCAGTGTGGTGATAGATGTTTTTCATTTTATTCGTTAATAACCCTGAAACACTAAACATTGGTGAACTCTCAGTAAATATTTGTAATTTCACTGGCCTCTGAAATAGCATTCGGCTCATTTTCTTCTGTTGGCTGGCCTGCCTGGCCAGTGAGGTTGAGATCCATCATCGCCATCCCTGCAGTTCTGGAATTACAAATGTGGACCACCACATCCAGCTTTTATGTGGGTGCTGGTCCTCATGCTTAGGCAGCAGGTACTTTATTGACTATGTCATCTCCCAAGCACCCAGAAATAGTTTAGCTTTTAAATTACCTAAGGTCTAGCTAAGCTTCTCTGACAGGTCTTAAACTTGTTGTCTTACTACATCAACCTCCCAAAAAACTGTGATTATTGGCAGGTACCACTAGGCCCAGTTTATTTCTTAAAAAAAAAAAAAAAAAAACAAAAAAAAACAAAAAAAGAAAAAACCTGAAACAAAGCAGTATAATGTCAAATATCCAGAGAACAAATTACTTTGATGCCCACCATTATTTAATTTATTTTTATTATGTTTTATGGTAAAGGAAGTATTGCTTTAGGCATTGAATTCCCATCATCATATAATTTATTTTGACTTGTTTTATTCTAAGGTAGGAATTGACACTATTTTAAGTGTCTTAAAACTTAAAATATTAAACTTTTATAATAAATTGACTTCATTTGTTTAATGGTGCTGTTATGAGATGTTCAATCTTACTAACAACTACGTAGAATAGCTATATCCTTATCTTTATTCTCAGTCTAACAACAGATCTTCGTAAATCCTATAAACTAAATCTTCAGTCATAAGTAGTATTTTGTGTTGGATTATACACCAGCTACAACATAGTTAAAATAATCATTAGATTAACTAATGGCCTGTCCTGTTACACTGTAGTATTTGGGAAGTATATTCCTTTATAGAATTGTCAAGAAACCTGCTAATTTGTTTGCATTTTATGCCAATTTATGCATCATAGAGAAATCAATGGAAACTGCCAAGTGTGCAGTAAATTTAGTGTGGTATCTAGAGCCTAAACGTTAGAGTTTGGTGTAAATTGAAACAAATAACAACTGAAATGAAAAACACATCTACCTTCCACATGCAGTTTCAAAGGGGGGAAACTAGTCTAAAATTCTCATTGTGTAAGAGTCAATTTCTAGACTTAAATATCACAAAACAGAAGTGTTTCAGATACTCTCATGAAAGAAAAGCAATTTGATCCACCTGTCTACTATTTTCACTTTTTTTTCTTTTGAGCATGTATTTTATTTGCAAGGTGATTCTATTTGGCTTCCTTACAAATCTTTCTGTCTTATTTAAAACACTGTGTAGTTCTATGATTATATTCCTTGTTCTTGATTTCAACGTCTCTTCATAAGAAGACTCTGTGCCTTCTCTGGTCCCTGTTATACAGATTCTATTTGTTGTGTCTGCTGCTGCTCCCTTGGAGCGACTCGCTTCCTCACACTGTAAATCCATCTCCAGCAGATTTTGGTTGGCTGCGGTGTGATTAGGACGTAGAATATTAACCACAGGCAGTTTTGCATTCACCTAGACGGCACAGATTTTGTTACATCCTGACCAGTTATACAGATGTCTGCTTCCGATCATTTGAGTCAAGCACACAGAATGAATTTGTACTCCACAGCTAACCGCAGGCTGAAGGGCTGGCTTGCTGTGGCTTTTTTCCACTTTAGAACCTCAATAGAAGATAAGCAGTCTTGCTGATTCATACATAGTCATGGCCAAGGACAGAGATTGTCCCATATCACGGACTGGTCATCCCCTCAAAACTCCTGTGTGTATGCAGTCAGCTTAGTCAGACTTCGGTCAAGATGCTCTTAGTGCATGTGTGTCAACATCACACTCAAAAACATGACATCATATTTCAAAATATCTGTTTAGCTAGCAAGAGCTGACACTAATCGTCTATGTCATAGTGCTTTGGAAATTGAAAAGTATGTTAATGTTTACTCTACAGTATCAGGTACAAAAAAGACAGCCCTGGTAAGCCATCACATGTATAGTCACTCGGGGATTACATGGGTCTCTGTTGGGTCTTGTTTTTGACACAGTGTCCCACTGTGTAGGCCTGTGTGGCAGCAAGCTGACCTAGAACTCATAGACACCTGCCTGTACCTGCTTCCCCAAGACTGAGGTCACTGGCGGGTTTTTAATTTTGTTTCATCTCACAGGTCTCTGCCTTCCATTTTCTGCTCAACCTTTATTTTTGGCATCTAGAAATTTTCCTGTCCATTTCTAGCATAACAGTACCTCAAACCTTCCATTGTTGTTCATCTTGACTTACTTATTTATAATGCAGGGTGGGTATTCCCAGTATCAACTTATATTTGATAGGTTAGCCTAAAAATGTGTGGGTTTCTTTAATATATGAAAGTCTCCATAAACAGTACTATTCTGTTGATTCTTGTGAATTCTAAGTAGATCTACTAGTTACTGTATTTGAAAATTAAACATTTAGCTTTTTATTAATTTTAAATTAACATACAAAGTATTGGGTTTCTTTGTTAACATCTTAATTATATTTACTTGTATCAGATACAAAGAGTAAATTGGCATTTTCCCCTTTTTCACCTTGAAAGAATTGACAGATCTGATCTAGGTTATGTAGTTTCTGAATGTTCAATACAGTCTAAGGTACAGTACAATTCTTCTTTGAATTCCCTACTGAAATATACAATTCTTAGCACGTTATTATTATTGGGCATATAATTATAGCCAGTAAAGCTAGTTTTGCAGAATTTGCATGTAATTTTTATTATGTAAGATAGGTGCTGTGCTAGGAAACACACAAAACCCAAGATAGTCCCCAGTAGACCAAAGACCAGGAAGACTGCTGGGAAATGGCACTAACGTATGGAACAAAGAAGGCCTCTTTTACAACCTCAAGTAAGTCCGGTTGGGCACCAAAGTTTTGTCTTGCAGCAGAGTCCTAGTGCCAGGCTTTGGATACAGAGTGGACAGGCTGAGCAAATCAGGAAGCATGTACACACGTGCTGAGTTTAGACACACAGGCAATAGCCACAAACTGAATGAGTCAAAGTGCGTTATAAGCTTGCAGAGAAGACGTTATATCTTACTCCCACCAACTTGTTGGCCTGCACATTCTCTTCACTCCCTGTACCTTTTCTTCCATTAGGTCCTTTCCTTACCTCCTATGGCAGCCTCAGGCCCAGATAGCACTGAGGACCACCATGGGCAAGCTTGGTAAAAAGGCACCCAGTTGGCAACTAGCCAGCGCTGTTTTAAGCTGGTTGTCTGGTGGCTGTCTCTCTACCTCCTCTGCTTCTGAGGTGCCAAAATTCCCTAGAGGACCTTGATCCAGCCTCTCCCTGTTTATATTATTATGAGGAAAACTCTGATGACCAACCCCGTCAGACAGGCTTTCTGTAACCAGCTTTTCACCATGAAAGTAAAGGATGACGTGTAAAGTCTCTGATTAATTTGGGTGATAAATTTCTCAGCTGCTTATAAAAATCTACTATACAGCCAAAATTTGAATGGGAATTTTGTCTTATTCAGAACTCTTTTTCTCACTTGATATGGTATATAGCTCTGGCAATGGTGATAGACTCACTGGTTCTTTGACTTCAGTTGCTCTTGGCATCTCTGACCAAACACCTGACAGGAAATGAATTTAAGGAAGAAGGATTTATTTTGGCTGACAGTTTCAGTGTGTACAGTCCCTTATGACAGGGAAGGTATGGCGGAGGGATTATGAAGTAGCTGGCCACGTGGTATCCCTCATCACTTAAGCAGAGACAGATGAATACTGGTGCTCATCAGAGCTGTTGGGCTTTCTTCTTGTCCCCTTTTGTTGACTCTGGGCCTTCATCCCATGGGATGGTGTTAACACATGTTGAGCAATCTTCCCTCCCTAGGTAAACCTTCTAGGAATGCCCTTGTAGATACTCTCATTGAGTTGACAGTAATGATAACCTATCACAGTCTTGTCTCCTGGAAACAGGCCCCCCAAGCCCACCAGTTCAAAGACAACACTTCAATACATGTTCATTAGCGCACTGAAAGAGAAACTACATCTCACGCAAGCACACAGAGTTACACAAAGACACAGTCATGAACATCATCTATTCTGTGCGTTAAGTAATACCTCTTAGGGAATTTTAATGTATGTTAACGCATACACAGGTTGTCAGAGGACAACTTTTGGGAGTAGGTTCTCTTCGTCCATCATGACATGTGCTTAGTGGTCAGAGGACAGCTTTGGGGAATCTTTTCCTGTCTTCTACAGTGTGGGTCCTGGGGATCAAGTGCAGGTGGTCAGACTTGGCCGCAAATGCCTTTACCTACTGAGTCCTCTTCCAGCCCTCACCTGCCTTCATTAGTAAAGTGCTGGTTATTTTATTGGGGTTATCTGTTTAAAAATGAATTCAAATGACAAGTGTATGACTGCTTCATCCACACGTATGTCTATACACCATATGCATGCCTGGTACCTGCAAGGTCCACAACAGGGCATCGAAACTCCTGGGACTGGAGTTACAGAAAGTTCTAAGATACCATGTGGGCACTGAGAATGCAATTTGGGCACTCTGGAAGAGCAGTCAGAACTTCCAACTGCTGAATCATTTCTCCAGCCTTTATTTGTTTCCTTACCGGGTTGTAAGAGCTCATTTAAATTTGTGGTATAAATTCTAATCAGAGATTTCCAACATAAATGTCCATTCAGCTAGTTCCACTTACTATTCACTGCTGCAATGAGAGCAGGGTCATATTTGTGAAGTCATGAGACCAATTGTGTGACAATTGTAAGATGGGATGGAGCCATTTTAAATGTTTGTAATTTCTTTTTATGATAAATATATGTAGTGACTTATGTGCCACCTACATACATACTTTTGGGCAGAAAATCATGTTATGTTCTTCTAGGTGCCACACTTCTAAAAATTTTATGACACTTCAGCTAGTTGCTGCCTAGGTAAGGATTTCAGGGTATGTGAATGGCTCCTTCCCAGAACACCAAGTTCTTTATCTAGAATCACATGATTGTGAAAAGAACTGAGCACCTGAAGAGGAAATGTCATCTTACTTTCTGTAGAGGATAGGGTAGGAAAATTTAAGGTGACAACGTAAACACAAGAAATGTTGACTGAAAATATTAAATATTTAATAGCTGTATTTTCTTTATATTTTTTGAATAAAGCTGTCTCCTAATTGTGAAAAGATAGGCTTAACAGATACAGAACTTAGGTGAGAAATAAATTAAAAATGTGAAGGGCTGCATGTGATGAAAGGATTCAGAAAGAGATTCAAAGCCTCCTCAGATGCTCAGCAAGTCCTCTCATGCCCCATAGCAATGGAGGAAGGCTGGACCAAGTCCTCTCACACCCCATAGCAATGGAGGAAGGCTGGACCAAGTCCTCTCATACCCCATAGCAATGGAGGAAGGCTGGACCACAGAACCACTGTTGTGCTCCAAGGACATGTGTCTCCTAACAGATGCAGCAAATATCCCACATTCAGGCATACATGGTGAAGGGATGAGACTCTCTCTAAAGGTTTCCCCATCTGGGACCTATGGCGATGGCTCAGCTGGCAAAATGTTTGCTATGCAAGCACGAGGAGCTAAGTGTCAGAACACGGGCCTCTAATCTCAGCACTGGCCAGGCAGGCAGAAACAGGAGGACCCCTGGGCTTGGCTGGTCAGCCAGGCTATATTAGCGAGCTCCAAATGCAGGAAAAGATTCTACCTCACAAACAAACAAACAAACAAACAACAAAATGAGAGGTGCAGTTACAGGAAACACCCAGTGCTGACCTCTGGTCTCGGCACTAAAGAAAACTTTAGTGAGAACTGGGATAGTGTAGAAGTTAGGCCAGTGGCAGTGGAGTCGTATGTTTGGGTTTTGACCTTTGCACATCATGCTAACTTGTTGAAAGCAGTCATAGGCAAAAAACACAAAGTGTGTGACTGCCACGGTTCTAAGCTGTAGCGAGAATTCTGTAGTTTTTGGTTTCTTCGAAAAACTCAGAAATGTTACGGGAATGTTTTCGTTTTAATCCCAGGTGATAAGAGGCTGCTTTGCGGCAGGGGTGTGGTTTTGCCAGCTGCAGATAGTTTCTGCGAGTGTATGGCATTTGAAATTCTGGGACCTTTTCAGAGGCTATATAAATGCTAGGGCCCAGAGGCTGGGTTGTCACTCCAGGCTGTTTGGTGACTGAATGCTGATGGTTGTGGTTTGACAAGTAGTTATGTGCAAAGAAATAAGAACAAACTAGAACTGGATGACCCCCCTAATCAGCAGGAAGTAGCCCAACAGTAATTTCATCTCCTTTCCTCTCTATCCTTAACTTCACTCCTATCTAGTGTTTGGTGGTTAAAAGGGTGGAGAAGGGTAAAAAAGAGCAAGAAGACCCCATAACATAGCAAACATGTTAGCTACACTTGGGGGTCAGCAAGTGAGAGTAAGCAAGGTACATAATAGTAAATGACAGCTACAGAATATTTAAAACAGAATACCTGAATAACTAGGAGTTATACACAATAACCCGTGGAAACCTTAACAACACTAAGGAAAATTTAATTCTAAAGTGCACTTCTAATTTTAGTAAATCAGCTCTCCTCATTAGCTTTTCTGGTTGCTGTCAACTTTATACGGCCAAGAGTCTATGGGAAGAGGGAGTCTCATTTCAGAGTTTCCTCGGATCACTTCAGCTTTGGCCATGTGGCTAGAGAATTGTCTTGACTATTGATTGATGTAGGAGGGCCCAGACCATTGATGAGTGCTTCCACCCCTGGACAGGTGGTCCTGGGTTGTATAAGAAAGCTGGCTAGAGGAAGGAAACCCTCTGTAAACAGCTTTCCCATTAGCCTTCTGCATCTGCTCCTATTTAAGTTCCTGCCCTGACATCCCTCTACTATGATGGACCGTTACCAGGAAGTACAAGCTGAAACATTTCTTTCTTGGGCTGCTTTTGTTCAGAATGTTTTTATCACAGTAAGAGGAAAGGAAACTAGAAATTAGCCATTGGCATAAATGAAGCAGAGGAAGATCAGGTTGTTGTGGTATATGCAGGTGGTACAGATAATACATATTTCCTCTTCAATGGTAAGAAGAAATGTTTTAGATGGGAAAAGGAAGAGTGTCTTATTTCTCATGGCTTGTGATAGAATAGCAGGTGACTGTACATGGAATTTTTTTGTGAGAAGCTTATGCAAAAGACTGTGGCCAAAGATGTCAAGTAGCCTTCGCTGACAACCCAATCTTTTTAAAATAATTTATTTTATTTTACGTGCATTAGTGTGAAGGTGTTGGATCCCTTGGATTCAGTGTTACAAACAGTTGTGAGCTGCCATGTGAATGCTGGGAATTGAACCTAGGTCCATTTGAAAGAGCATACACAGTGCTCTTAACCACTGAGCCGTCTCTCCAGCCCAACAATCCAATCTTAAACTGTCTAGTTCAGTCTTTTAAGAAGTTAACACTTGGCAGAAGAGCGCTAATGCCGCCTGAGGATGATGTCATCATCTCAGTACCTCCTGCTAAGCCCTATTCCTTCAGTGCTATATCATCTCTCATTGCTGCTGACTGGGCACCAAGCTTGCAGCACACAGACCCTCAGACAGCAAAGAATATCCAACCCAGAGCACAGTGGGTCACTCAAACAGCTCATCTAGCTACCAGGCTATTCATTGACATTCGAAGAGCAACCAAGGATGAGAAAGGTGGAGTTAGAGCTGGCGCTGGTAACTACTTGTGAGACTGAGATTGGAGGCCTACAAAGTTGAAGCAATCCTGGACTACCTAGCAAGACTGTCTCAAAAGTAGTTTTATTCAGAAAACAAACAAACAAACAAACCAGAATATTAAGCTACACAAAGAAAAAAGAAATTATCTTCCCTTAGATGTCTTAGATGGTTGGGATGCGTCCTCCAAAAGTCCTATGTGGAAATGTGTAGTGCCTGCCGTGGTAGTAGCAAGAGGTGTTATGGAGCTTTGGGAGCTGCATCTACTGCAGGATTTTAGATCATTGGGAATGTACCCTTGAAGGGGTTGATACTTCCTTCCTGCCCTGTCTTTCCATTCACCTATGTCTCCCCTTCTCCCTTTTTTGGCTCAGGATGGTCTGACAGATGTTCACCTCATTGTCTTCTGCTTTCACCCAAACCTGTGCTCCTGCCTGATCTTAGACTTGAACCTCAAGACCAACATGAATAAATTCAAACTTCACAAACTCAGACCTGTACATGCTAGGCAAGGACTCTCCCCACTGAGCTATACCATCAGCTGTAAGTTTATGTCTCTCATTGTTCTTAAAAGTTAACATTATTTTCTTATGATGAGATCACCCAAATCTCAACTATTTTGATGAACATAGTATTCATACACTTACTTTTTATTTACTTATTTTGTGTGCAAGCATATGGGCATAGATGTGCCACTGCTCACATATGGAGCCGAGAGAACAATTTGGCGGAATTGTTTTCCTTCTCCCACCTGTGGGTCTCAGGGATCAAGTCAGGGTTGTCAGGCTTGGTAACAAATACCTTTGTCTGCTGAACGCTTTCGATGGCACCTTTCTTTCACCCTGCCTTAGCCTCCTGAATGCTGAGATTTTCAAGTGTGCACCATCTTGGCCAACATGAACTCCATTTTTGACACGCACTATGGCTCTGGTTCTTGTAAAGTGTTAGATATTACCTTAGACAATTAAGACGTTAAAAAAAGATTTATTTATTTTTCGTTGTGCATGTGTTTCTCTTTCTCTCTGTCTCTGTCTCTGTCTCTGTCTCTGTCTCTCTCTCTCTCTCTCTCTCTCTGTGTGTGTGTGTGTGTGTGTGTGCAGGTTCCCAAGAGACCAGAGGTGTCAAATCACCCTGGAGCTAGAGTTAAATGTGATAAGGAGCCACGTGACATGAGTGCTAAGAACTGACCTATGGTTCTCTGCAAAAACAGTAAAAATGCTCTTAAGTGCTGAACCATCTCTCTGCCTTGAGATGTGTTTTTAGAATTGTATACTTAGAATGTAAAAGTCAAAATGTAAGGAACACACCTGTTTATACTTCAGGAAATTCCTATACAACTTGTTAATTTTTTTCTAAAAGACTTCAGTAATAAATATCCCCATTTATATGTATGGGATAAGGGATAAGGGTCATAGGACTTGGTGGAGAGGTATTATGGGATATAAAGTCAAGGAGACATTGCAAAGTAAACAAAATGACTAAAAAAAAATCCACTGTGGAGTTAGTTTAGTCATTTCACCAAGTGGTGTTGTTTCCACATATAAATGTGGCTAATAATAAATGTAAGCTCTTAGCATTTGGTTCTATTTTAGAGAAAACAAGTTTAATTCCCGAGGAGGGGAAGTTGCCATGTGTGAGCTGAGTGCTATTTAAGTTTTGTCATTTTCTAGATGAATGTAGCTTTTCTTATGTGGTCTCAGCTCAGGAAGGCTCTGCCCATCTGCTTCACAGTGTGCTCTGTCTCAGGAACCTGACAGAGAGCAGACCCTCAGCTGGAAAATCAGTGATGCAATAAGGAAGCTTAAGGTACAGAATGTCTGGAAAAATCAGACACCCACATACAAAAGAGTGAAATTAGACACCCGTATCTCAGCAGTTACAAAAGTCAACTCAACTTGGGCAAATTAAGAGTAAAACATAAGATTATAAAGTTATGAGAAAAAAACATAAAAGAAATATATTAAGACATTAGAATAGCCAAGGATTTTTTGGATAATACATCACAAGCATAGGAAACAAAACACAAAAATAAACAAATGAGGTTCTATCAAAATAAAAAAAAAAAACTTTACAGCCAAAGAAACAACAGTGAAGAGACTGTCTACACTGAACATAGATAGTGGCTGGCCCCACACTCACGCCCAGGCAAGTATGGTCAAAAGATACTGTGAACATCCAGGAATTTTTTTTTTCTCAAGAATAATAAAGTATTGTCCTAAAGGACAATGCAGCCACTTTTGATGAGAACTGACAGACTAAGATCAGAAAGGAGAGGAGAACCTCCCCTATCAGTGGACTTGGGGAGTGGCATGCATGCAGAAAGGGGAAGGAGGGTGGGATTGGCAGGGGAGGAGGGAGGTGCTTATGGGGGGATACAAAATGAATAAAGTGTAATTAATAAAAAATTAAAAAAAAAAAAAAAGAATAATAAAGTATTTTAAAAATGCATTTTGTGTGGCGTTCTTCATATTGCTGTGATAAAACACTCAGACCAAAAACAATTTAGGGAAAGGGGGATTTATTTGGCTTACATTTCCAAGTCACAGACGGAGAGAAATCAGGAACTCCAGGAAGGGAACTTGAGTTCTAAACACAAGGACGGTAGAGGAATAGTGCTGCTGGTTCGCTTGTTCACTTACAGGTTTATGCTTAGGTAATGTTCTTATACAGTCCAAGCCCGTCTTCCTAGACGGAGTTGTCCACAGTGGGCAGGGCCCTTCTGCACCAATTAATAATTAATACCATACCTTCAGACATGCCCACAGGCCAATCTGTTCTAGGCAACTTCTCAGTTAAGGCTTTCCTCTTCAAATGATTCTAGGCAAGTGTTAAGTTGACAAATAAAGCTAACAAAGGCACCAGATTGATTTCTAGAGTGGTTGTACAAGGTTACATTCCCACCAGCAACAGAGGAGGGTTCCCCTTTCTCCACAACCTCTCCAGCATGTGTTGTCACTTGAGTTTTTGATCTTAGCCATTCTTACGGGTGTAAGGTGAAATCTGAGGGTCATTTTGATTTGCATCTCCCTGATGGCTAAGGATGTTCAGCATCTCTTTAAGTGTTTCTCTGTCATTCTATATCCCTCTACAGAGAATTCTCTGTTTAGCTCCATACCCCATTTTTTAATTGGATTGCTTGATTTATTGCTTTTTTTTTTTTTTCTTAGAATGTCTATTTACTTGTCATACAGCACCAGGACAAAACAGTCACACTGATTACCCAACATCCAGTTCGACTTCTCAATTTACAAGCTTCCCATCTTCTTCTATAAATTCCTTGCTGTCATGAACTTGGGAGATGATCACTGTCATCAATAGGAAGAAGGTTTAGTACTGCAGATGGCTGTCCTTTAAGCCAACTTAATGACTCGTTCTTATCTAATTTGTCATCTGTTATTTAGTTGTCATTATGAACTTTTTGGATTTCATATCAATCAATTTTCCATGTTGACTAAACAGATGGCTTTAGTTTTTTTAATTAATTATACTTTATTCACTTTGTATCCCCCCATAAGCCCCTCCTTCCTCCCCTCCCAGTCCCACCCTCCCCCCCTTCTTCACGAATGACCCTCCCCAAGTCCACTGATAGGGGAGGTCCTCCTCTCCTTCCTTCTGATCTTAGTCTATCAGATCACATCAGGAATGGCTGCATTGTCATCTTCTGTGGCCTGGAAAGGCTGCTCCCCCCTCAGGGGGAGGTGATCAAAGAGCAGGCCAATCAGATCATGTCAGAGGCAGACCCTCTTCCCATTACTATGTGACCCACTTGGACACTAAACTCTAACTAATATTTAAAAAATAAAATAAAATAAAAAATAAAGCTAAGAAAGATAATATTTTTTTAAATGAAGAGCCAAAACAAACTTAAACATAAAAATAAAAAAGGGTAAATTTAGAAAGAGAACTCACAAAAATGGAAGAAAGTTACATTTTCAAAAAGGATTAATATCCACAAAATTATGTACAATGTGCAAAGAATTCAATGGCAAAGCGAAATTTCCTATTTAAAAAATGGGCAATAGAGTTAAGTAGACATTACTCAATGGAAGACATACTGGTATCCACTAGGCATATGAGAAAATGTTCAGCACCACTAACCATCAGGGAAAAGTAACTCAACACTGCTGTGAGAGACGTCCTCTTACCTCAGAAGGCTTATTTCCACAAGCAAAAGATATCAGTACCGACAGTAATAAAGAAACCCTTTCGTCTGTTGAAATGTAAGTTCAATTACCCATTGCTGAAAACATTTAATAGGCTTCCTAAAAATAACTGGAAATAAGTGTAGCATTTGATGGGGCAACCTGATCACTGGACACACACCCAGTGAAAGGCAGTGACCAATGGCAGGAACCCTGCACCCCCATGTGTACTGTAGCCACTCACACTAGCAAACAAGTGAAAAGTGACTGTCATTGCTCTAGCTTTCCTTCTGTTGCTGGGCTGATACTATAACTCAACAGCAGCCTGGGAGAAGTTTATTTCCCCTAAAGCTTACAGTGTGTCATTGAGCAAAGTCAGGACAGGAGCCGGCTTGTTCACAGGCTCGTGCTTTCTGACACAGCCACAGACTGCCTGCCTAGGGGAAAAAGCCACCCACAGTGGACTGGGCGCTCCTGCATTAAAACCCAAAGCAGTCGTTCGCAGATACACCCACAGGCCGATCTGATCTGGGCAATATTTCGCCTGAGAATCTCTTCTCAGGAGACTTTAAACTATGTGAGGCGGACAGTTCATCTATTTACAGCAACAATCTGATAAATAGATAATAAAAATACGCTTCATATTCACAGCTGAATTTTATTTGCTCATAAAAAGACAGTGTAGTCAACTGGATTGTAAGGCTACAAGAACTGTAGAATGACAATATTCTATATCTTCTTTCAATATTATTCATATTTGCCTCCGTAAAACAAAATTGATCTTTTTAAAAAAGCAGGGTTTTGAAAAACCAAATCATCTAGGGCGTGGTGGCACTTAGCTTTAACCCCAGCACTTGGGATTAAGAGGCAGGCAGATCACTATGAGTTCAGGCTGGCCTCGCTACTTAGTGAGAACCAGTCAAGAAAGAAAAAAGATGGCTTACCAGGTAAAGGTGCCTGCAGCCAACCTAGCTTCTATCTTGTTCCTGAACTCGCATGTTGGAAGAAGAGAGGCAACTCCTGAAAGTTGGTTCTCCTCTGTCCTGCACATGCACACACACATAAAATAAAATGCAATAAAAAAATAATGTTAGCCGAGTGTGGTGGCACATGCCTGTAATCCTAGCTCCCAGGGAGGCAGAGGTAGGAGGATCTCTGTGAGTTTGAGGCCAGCCTGATCTACAAAACGAGTCCAGGACAGCCAAGGCTACACAGAGAAACCCTGTCTCAAAAAGAAAAAAAAAATAACGTTAATAATCCAAACCATTTAAAAGAATTTTGTCTTCGTTAGTGCCTTGTTTCTTTAAAGACACACCATGACCACAGGAACTATTATAAATGAAAAAAATTAACTGAAGCTGGCTTAAAGTTCAGAGGCAGACATGGTGTTGGAGAGGTAGCTGAGAGTTCTACATCTGGATTGGCATGCAGCAGGAAGAGAGAGTGAGACACTGGGCCTGACTTCTGAATCCCCAAATCCCCTCCTGTGTCACTGAGGGTGACACAGTTTTTCCAACAAGGCCACACCTACTCCAACAAAGCCACAAGTAAAATAATGCCACTTCCTGTGAGCCTATGGGGCCATTTTTATTCAAATCACTACAGAATGTCTTAACCAATGTCCTATTTCTGTGAAGAGGCACCAGGACCACAGGAATTCTTATAAATACTTTTAATTGGAATTTACAGGAACAGAGGTTTGGTCTGTTGTCATCATGGCAGGAAGCAGGGTGGCGTGTCTGCCACATGGTATATGAGAAGCAGTCTAGAGGTTTACAGCCCGATCTGTTGGCAGCAGGAAGAGAGTGAGACACTGGACCTGGCTTGACCTTCTGAAACCCCAAAGCCCACAGCCAGTGACTCACTTTCTCCAACAAGGCCACACCTCTTAATCCCTAATAAGCAATGACCAAACATTTAAATATATAAGCCTGTGGGGATCATTCCTATCCAAACCACCACAAAGGGGAAAGAAATACCATCATATTTTATTCAGAAGTTTGTATCTTAAGATCAGGAAAATACAATGATTTCAGATTAATTGTAAATATTGACATTTAAAAATTCGACTGTCATTTCATTCTTTTTCATTATTTCCAATAAACTCTGAAAAAAAGTACTAATGCCTATCACTACCCATTTTCCAAATCTATGACTATGAAAAGATAGCTGTGAACTGCCTTTAAAACTAGGGGAAAGGGTGGTGGGGAAGTAAAAGTAAGATTGGCATCATATTAATAATTATTTAAATTAGATGATGGCACTCTGTTCTCTATTTCCCCAAGTTTTAAAATTTCCAAAGTAACGATTTTTTATATAGATGTACAACTTTCCATTTTTATTCAAAATAGTTTCATTCTTTTTAAAAATCATATTTATGCTCTATATTTTCTTCATGTTTTTATCTTAATGTGTTTTGGTTTTTTTTTTTGTTTGTTTGTTTGTTTTGGGGAGTGGCATGCCGGGAATTCAACCTAGACACATGCTAAACAAGTACTTTAACCATGGAGCCATCATCTCGGCCCCTAATGTTTGGTAATTTTACCTTGATCATCCTCTCAAGTATTATTTAAGTGAAAAAAAATTGAAATATTGTCTGTAACCATAAAGTTCTAGTAGACATTTTTCTCAAGGGTTTTCAATATAATAGTGTTTGGTACACACAAAATCTCGCTGTGGGTTGCGCTGGCAGGATGTCTGAGCCATCCGGGAAAAGTGTATGCCTGGAAAGCCAGGCAGCCTGAATTCTATCCCTCGTACCCAGGTTGACCCCTGCACAACTATATACCACACACACACACACACACACACACACACAATGTAAACATTTTTTTAAAAAAAGCAGTTTGCATGTAAAAAACGTAAAGGCTAAAACTTTATATGAGGAGATGGGTAACTCTGCTTTATTTTTACATTTGAAGTGACTATGATTTGGTGTTGAGAAATATTATTTAATTGCTATAATTAATAAAAGTAATTGTCAGGGTCAGTAATTCCATTTTGAAATTGTTTATTACATCTACTGATTTTTGTGTGTGCATGTGTGCGTGCCGGAATACACTGTGGGGGGTCTAAGGACAGTTTGCAGGCGTTGGTTCTCGTCTATCAAGTAGATCTTGGGAATCCAATTTGGGTCATCAGGCTTGGCAGCAAATGGCTTTAGCCACTGCCCCTTGTTTCTATTTTTAGTAAAGATTTTACAAAAATAGTTACTTTTCTGTTTGTGTGAATGTATGTTGTGTGTGTATATGTGTGTGTGTGTGCCACAGAGACCGGGAGAGGGTGTCTGATCCCTCTTGAGTTGCATGACGCAAGAGCAAGGAGTAGAACACAAAAGTATCATGTGGGTCCTGAAGATGGTACCTGGGCCCTTCCTCTGCAAGAGCAGCACAAGCTCTTAATCACCGAGCCAACTACCCAGATTCCTTTTTTTAAAATATATATATTTTGAGGTTCATTTTATTTGTATGGGTATTTACTTTGCATGTGTATCTGTTAACTGTGTGTGTGCAGTACCCATGGGAGCTAGCAAATGGTGAGAAGGGGACGTGAGGTCCCTCTTGAAAATGGAGTCACAGATGATGATGATGATGATGATTAGCTACCATGTGGGTGTTGAGAAGTGTACTCAGGTTCTCTGGAGAAGCTGACAGTGCTGTTAACCACTGAGCCATTTCTCTAGCCCCACACCCATTTTTATTTTTTATTAGTTATATATATTAAGTAATGAGAAACTGCTTGAAGAGACCCAAATCTAAAATGTTCATCGTATCGATGTCATTTTGAGGTCCTCACTAGCTACACACTAATCTCTTCATAATTGTTATTAAAGACTATTTTTAAATACATGTGAGTTGACAAGTTAAGTCTTCAGTTCTGATGACAGCAAGCAACTGGAAAATCAATTTGCTACCCAGTCATTAGGATAATCCACTTCCTTTCTTAGCAGCAGCGTCTCAGGTTTTTGCTTTCTCTTTGTTTTGCAGCCTGGAGCTATTTGTACCTGCAGCATTAGAGTACAAATTGGAATGATTGAGAAGCACACCCATCGTCCTCCTGTAATGAGGAACTAAGCCGTTGTAAAGAACTCTCGGAAAGGGTTAACCTTAGGTGAAAACCAAGGTCTGGCAAATGAGTCCTTTAAAAACAGGGATGCTTTTCTGTCCTGTGTCTTAGAGTGATTTTTTTTATTAATTACACTTTATTCACTTCTTATCCCCCCATAAGCCCCTCCCTCCTCCCCTCCCAATCCCACCCTCTCACCCCCTTCTTCACGCCTGCCTCTCCCCAAGTCCACTGATGGCGGGGGGGAGGGGGGAAGTCCTCCTCTCCTTCCTTCTGTTCCTAGTCTATCAGATCTCATCAGCAGTGGTTGCATTGTCATCTTCTATGGCCTGGTAAGGCTGTTCCCCCCTCAGGGGAAGGTGATCAAAGAGCAGGCCAATCAGATCATGTCAGAGGCAGTCCCTCTTCCCATTACTATATAACCCACTTGGACACTAAGCTGCCATGGGCTACATCTGTGCAGGAGTTCTAGGTTATCTCCATGCCTGGTACTTGGTTGGAGTATGAGTCTCTGGAAAGACCCCTGTGTTCAAATTTCTGGTTCTGTTACTCTCCTTGTGGAGTTCCTGGAGATCCTCTCCAGATCTTACTATTTCTCACTTTTTACATAAGATTCCATGCACATTGCCCAACAGTTGGCCATAAGTCTCAGCATCTGCTTTGATAGTCTGCAGGGCAGAGGCTTTCAGAGGCCCTCCGTGGCGGGTTTCAAGCTTGTTTCCTATTTTCTTCTTCTTCTGATTTTTTTTTTTTTAACTTCAAAAGTTGTAGAACTCGTACCCTCGTACCCTCGTACCTGCTGCTAGGGAAAAAGTAGTTCAGTGAATTACATGTTCATAATTATATTCTCCATTTCTTAAATGTGAGCCCACATTTAAAGATTACTCAATCACAAATTTGGTCAAAAAGCCCCATCACAATTGGGAAGCAAACCAAATATACAAAAGTACAATTCATGGCCAGAGAAAGAGCAGGAGCAGATTTTTTTTTTAAAACCAGGAACAAAGGAGAAAGGTTCTTTAGAGGACTACATAAATTGATAGAAACTGTGTAATGTGCTTAAACTCTATAGCCCCTCCGTTGAGACTGACTTTAGTTCTTAGCATAACTGTAGCTCCTCTGTTAACACTTGCTTTTGTCTATAGCATATCAAACACCATTTTGCCTCCAAGTCTTCATTTTGAGCATAAGGTGAAATTAAGTTCAAGTTCTCAGGCCCTACATGCCTGAGAACAGGAGACATTTCAATATAGCTCAATATTTGCTGCTTAGAATAAAACAATAGATGATAAATGCATGTTTCACTTGAGTTAAAGATAAATGTATGAACTATTAGTGTGAAGACCACAACATCCTGCTGTGTTCCTAACTCTGGGAAAGCTGGAAAGACCCTAAGAGTAGCCAATCAGCTTGAAATGTTCTCTAGCTATCCAGGTACAATGTACTTTTGTTTAAATAGTGAAAATGATGTCATGCTGCCCTCCCCCCACCTTTTTCTTCTTACACCTGATTACCTGTTTGTTACCTGGTTATGGTTTTTCATGTAAGAAACTGCCTTAGAAACAGACCGATGCCACAGTCTGCTTCCCAAATCCAGGCTATCCCAACCCAACAGTTTCTGTTCAACATTCAGTAAATTTCCAGCAATCTGAGTCTGGTGTACGAGTGGTCAGTGTGCCACTATTCCTGAACCCATAACAGAATCAAGTTCCTAAATATCTTTTTTCCTTAATTTCTACTGATTTTCAAATTTTTATGCTAGGGATTAGCAGGGGTGGAGCAGAAAATGCAGGTGCCAGTGAATGGAGCAAAGCAAGGGTTGGGAAAGGCACCAAGAGAGCAACAGAGGACGGCAGGAAGAGGTTAGAGTTTAACAGGAATTAAGGGACCCCACAGCACTTTGAAACTGGGGCTCCTGGAGCTATGACTGTGGAGCATAGAGAATTGGGAGGTACCAGGAGTTTGGGGTAAATAGGCAGGAGATGATAGTCCAGTGAGTCATTTACTTTTGTAGAATCTGACTATTTATGCAGACTCTAGGGCCTTCTTTGTATCTTGCTTTCAAGAGTTGGCCTGAGCACAGGGGTCTTTCCTGAGACTGATACTCCAACCAAGGACCATTCATGGAGATCACCTAGAACCCCTGCACATATGTAGCCCAGGGCAGCTCAGTGTCCAAATGGGTACCCTAGTAAGGGGAACAGGGCTGTCTCTGACATGAACTCAGTGGCTGGCTCTTTGATCACCTCCCCCTGAGGGGGTAGCAGCCTTGCCAGGCCACAGAGGAGGACAATGCCACCACTCCTGATGAGACCTGATAGGCTAGAGTAAGAAGGAAGGGGAGAAAGTCCTCCCCTATCAGTGGACTTGGAGAGGGACATGGGCAGAGAAGAGAGAGGGAGGGTGGGATTGGGAGGGGATGAGGGTAGGGGCTACAGCTGGGAAACAAAATGAATTAATTAATAAAAAAATTAATTAAAAAAAAGTTTGCCTGGGCCACAGCACTGAGGGGGTTGTCCTGGTATAAAATATTACAAAAGTAGAATTCTAATAAGTACCAATGTACAAGTCATAGACATGATGCTTAACTTTAAGCCAGACAAAATCCCAGCCGAGAAGGGAAAGTGGGCACAAAATCCTACTCATGGATAAGAACCTATTTGCAACTGAGCTGCTGCCAGACGGAAACCAATTTTCTTCCACGGAATGTCACTCTCTGTTATCAACGACACTCCAGGGCAGGTCAACACAAAATGACCTCCATGTGTTGGTTTTTTTTTTTTTTTTTGGTCTGCTTTTTTTTCTTATGGTTTGATGTTTCTTGTCATTTTGTTTTTTGTTTTGTTTTCTTATTTTATTTTAAATATTTATTTGTACATTTGTTTGTTTATTTGTTTATATGTAGATGAGTACTTTATCTTTCATGTTCTGCATGCCAGAAGAGGGCATCAGATCCCATTAGAGATGGTTGTGAACCACCATGTGGTTGCTGGGAATTGAACTCAAGACCTAGGAAGAGCAGCAGATAGTGTTCTTAACCTCTGAGCCATCTCTCCAGCCCCTACTTTCTTATTTTATCTTTGTTTTTTTGCCTGTTCTTTTGGGATGAAAAACACGAAGTTCGGTGAGTAGGGAGGTAGGGAGTATCTGAGAGGCCTTTGTGGGAAGGGGAAATACTATAATCAAAATATATCAAACATACAATAAAAATATAAATTTTTTAATTATAAATTTGTATTAATTACAGTTTATTCACTTTGTATCCCCCCATACGGCCCTCCTTCCTTCCCTCCCCAAGTCCACTGATAGGGGAGGTCCTCCTCTCCTTCCTTCTGATCTTAGTCTATCAGATCATATCAGGAATGGCTGTATTGTCATCTTCTGTGGCCTGGTAAGGCTGCTCCCCTCTCAGGGGGAGGTGATCAAAGAGCAGGCCAATCAGATTATGTCAGAGACAGTCCCTCTTCCTCATTACTATGGAACCCACTTGGACACTAAGCTGCCATGGGCTACATCTGTGCAGGGGTTCTAGGTTATCTCCATGCATGGTACTTGGTTGGAATATGAGTCTCTGGGAAGACCCCTGTGTTCATATTTCTGGTTCTGTTGCTCTCCTTATGGAGTTCCTGTCCTCTCCAGATCTTACTATTTCCCACTTCTATACATTTTAAGAAGAAGGGGGCGGGGGGGGGGGAAGACAGCCAAGTGTGGTAGCACATACCTTGAATCTCAGCACTTGGTAGGCTGAGCCATGTAGATTTCTGTGAGTCTGAGGCCACTGGGTTGTGCATTGAAGTTGTAGGACAGCCAAAGGTTAGCCAGACCCTGTTTCAAACAACCAACCAACCAATAGCAATAACAACAAAACCAAAAACAACAAATAAAGAAAGAAAGAGTTATATTCTTTAGGTATAGAACATATGAGTAGACTTACGCTGGAGTGAATGTGTGCCCAAAGGATGAGTGATTCTTTGAGAATTTCATACATGCTTGTAATGTATTTTGATCATGTTCCTTCCTCCTCCTTCTCCTAATTCCTCTCGGGACCTACAGCCTACTCTCCACTCCCTCTCAGCTTCACTTACCTCTTTTCCCTTTTTCTTTTAATAATCTACTGAGTCCAATTTGTGCTGCCCTATATTCATGAGTGTGGGAGCACCCACTGGAGGACGGTTGACCTCTCACCCTCACCCTTTCTCCCTGAGAAGTCATCAGCTGTCAGTAATTCCTCAGTCAGAAGTGGGATCTCATTCATCTCTTCAAGCCCTAAGCTGGAATGTTACCGGATTGATTTTGCTTAGGTCGTATACAGCCAACCGGAGCTGCTAGGAGTTCATTAGTGCAGCAATCCTGCCATGTCCAGAAGGCACGGTTTTCACTCTGGGTCCTTCCAACCCCCTGGTTCCTACAATCTATCTGCTCTCTATTCTGTGATGGTCTGTGAGCCTCACAAAGGGGTGTAATACTGTGCATCATTTGGGGCATTTCACAAACACTTATTCTCTGCACTTTGATGAGTTGTGGTTTTCTTCATTAACTGCCATACACTGCACAAAGAAACATAGGACACAATCTGAGGAGCTGGAGCTGCACTAATCTGTGAATAGAGATTGATGAATCTAGAAGGCAATTTGATTTCATGTCAATTTAATGAAATAACTGTAGTAGGTTCATCCATGTTGTCTATGAGCTCCCCAACCATGAGTTTTTAGCCAGATTTACAATACCAGATAAGTGTTTCATTTTGTGGCATAGGTTTCAATTCTAATCAGAAAGCAGTTGGTTGCTGCCATAACATTTGTGCCACTGTTGGACCAATGGATATATCGTACTGTGCTAGTCATTGGTGTAGCTCACCAAGTGTTCACTCTGAGTAAGACTGTTGATGACATCTCCTTGTTCCCTCCCTCCAGCAGTTTCCGGTATAATGAGCACTAGGAAGCTCGTTGGTTGATATTTAACTTATTTCTCCACGTCCTGTGACAAGAGTGTGTAGTATCTCCAGCAAGACTTATCATCAAGTTCTGGGAGGCAACCAGGAGCCTATCCTGTATTGTTGAACAACATTTTAGATGAAATTTAAGTAGCTATCTAGTTGCTAGGACTCTTTCCTGAGTAACGAATAATAAATTCGGAAATGTATATGTGCAAGAATGTTCACAACAAGGTTACTTATATTTACAAGTGTTAAAATATCCTCTACTCCTAACTATATTAGGATAGTTAAATCAAAAAATAAAGCGATACAGGACACAAAATAGTTTAGTACTTTTTAATATATAGATAAAAATGCTCCTCCATTTTACACTTGAAAAAAAAGGTAGGAATTATATTATTATGTTATTGTTTAGGATTTATTTTTTCTGTTTAGTTTTGGTTAATTAACTTTTAAAGTTTCAGATTTCTTGACAGATTAAAATCTTAATATTATGATGTTTTATGTTATTTAATAAAAATACAATCCCATGCTGTATAAATAGTTTTTTTTTTTCACTGTTTGAGTGTTGCTTTATTTCTGCCTCTCTTACTAGTCTCTAAGCAACAGGAAGGTCATAATACTCTTCAATGGCACATTACCAACACAAGGCCTTAGAATCACCTTCTGTTGTTAAATTGGTAGTTGAAAAATGAAGGCCTAATTGGGCAACCAATTTACCTTAAGACTGTAAATTTACTTATAAAGTACTTGTCACTTGGACTCAAGAGGTAGGGCAGAGCGGGTGGCCTCTATCCCACTCTTTGTTTTAAATACAAATATTGGTAGAAGAAGAAAGTTGAGAATTTGTGTGATCTGACTGTAGAGTAAAGCAGCTCATGGTGACCACTGTCTGCAAACTCATGGTGTTTGGCTTAAAATCCTTGTCCCAAAGACTGTCCCCAAATTTTATTCCTCCTGTTGCACACTGTACTACTTGGGGTTTCTTCCTCCCAGAGTCTCTCGGGATGCTGATCTCTTCAGGGCCAGCCTGTGGGATGACGGCTTAGTTCTCACTCTTTAGCACTGGCTTGCTCTTTCCTCCTCTGCAGTTCCTCCCGCCATCTTGCCTGCTGCACACTCATGCAATCCCTGAAAGCCTGCACTTGTGGCTGGCACTAACGCCAGTTCTGGTGCTGGGCCATGCACTCTTGCACTGCAAAGTGAGAGGCAGCACAGCCAGAGCCAGTGATCAGCCAGTCCAGTGGATCTTCCTCATCATCATCCTTCGTCACCTGCCCGGTCCAGTGATGGCCTTGTGACACTGAGGTTGACATCTTGAGAAACCTGCAGGTGCAGAAGAGCATGGGAGCTCGTTCTGCCCTAGACAACCGGTTCCGCAGGCAGAGAGGACTCTGCTGCTTCTCTCCACCATAAATGGTTTTAATTAGTTGGGTTTTTCATTGTCACATGCTATAGGCATCTTAATGAATTAAAAAACCCTGTAGATAGAAAATATTTGTCAGAATGTTTAATATGTCTATCCATTCCAAAATACTTTGCCAACTGAAGATAGAGTACTTCAGCCTGAAAGCACTGTGCAGGCTCCTTCAGCTGACTCTGTAGTTCCAAGCATTTTTCCCATTTCTGCAATGATCTGGAATTAGCAGGGCATGTTGTAACTACAGTGCACCTTTGTAGTCTTTGGAACCCATGAATCCAGACATAGCCAAAAGCAATCTGGGTTGAACTTCCCCCTGGAATTTTCATTACTCAGTTGTAACAGTTTCTCTGTTAACACTGCCGCCTTTCTTGTGCATCCCACGAAAC